>NW_027660036.1:0-450000 GCF_963082525.1 Nesoenas mayeri
TGTGTGCAACATACCCCATTGGAGAGTGTGTGAGTCACAAACCCCATTGGACAGCTTTTGAGTCACAAACACCCTTGGACAGCGTTTGTGTCACAAAGGCCCCTGGAGAGGGTGTGTGTCACAAACGCCCCTGGACAGCCTGTGTGTCACAAACCCCATTGGACAGCGTGTATGTCACAAACCCCATTGGACTGGTTGTGTGTCACAAACACACCTGGACAGCGTGTGTGTCACAAACGCCGCTGGACAGAGTGTGTGTCACAAACCCCATTGGACAGCTTGTGTGTCACAAACCCCACTGGACAGGGTGTGTGTCACAAACACCCCTGGACACCGTTTGTGTCAAAAACATTTCTGGTCAGGGTGTGTGTCACAAACCTCATTGGACAGCGTGTGTGTCACAAACCTCATTGGACAGTGTGTGTTTCACAATCCCCATTGGACAGCTTTTGTGTCACAAACCCCATTGGACAGGGTGTTTGTCACAAACGCCCCTGAACAGGGTGTGTGTTGCAAACGCCCCTGGACAGCGTGTGTGTAACAAACCCTCCCATGGACGTCGTGTGTGTCACAACTCTCCCTGGACAGTGTGTGTATCACAAAAACCAATGGACAGTGTGTGTCTCACAGACCCCATTGTACAGGGTGTGTGTCACAAACAGCCCTGGACATCATTTATGTCACAAATGCCCCTGGACTGTTAGTGTGTCACAAAAACCCATTGTAGAGTGTGTGTGTCACAAACCCCATTGGACAGTGTGTTTGACTCAAACCCCATTGGACAGGTTGTGTGTCACAAACAACCCTGGACACCGTTTGTGTCAGAAACGCCCCTGGACAGGGTGTGTGTCGCAAATGCCCCTGGACAGCGTGTGTGTCAGAAACCCCCCATGGACATCGTGTGTGTCACAACTCTCCCTGGACAGTGTGTGTATCACAAAAACCAATGGACAGTGTGTGTCTCACAGACCCCATTGGACAGGGTGTGTGTCACAAATAGCCCTGGACATCTTTTATGTCACAAACGCCCCTGGACTGTTAGTGTGTCACAAAATCCCATTGTAGAGTGTGTGTGTCACAAACCCCATTGGACAGTGTGTTTGACACAAACCCCACTGGACAGGTTGTGTGTCACAAACAACCCTGGACACCGTTTGTGTCAGAAACGCCCCTGGACAGGTTGTGTGTCACAAATGCCCCTGGACAGCCTGTGTGTCACAAACCACATTGGACAGGGTATGTGTCACAAACCCTTTTGGACACCGTTTGTGTCACAAACGTTTCTGTACAGGGTGTGTTTCAGAAACCCCATTGGACAGTGTGTGTGTCACAAATGCCATTGCACAGCGTGCATGTCATAAACTCCATTGGACAGTGTGTGTTCCACAAATCTCATTGGACAGGTTGTATGTCACAAACACCCATGGACACCGTTTCGGTCACAAACACCCCTGGAGAGGCTGTGAGTCACCAACGCCCCTGGACAAGGTGTGTCACAAATGCCCGTGGACAGGGTGCATGTCACAAACCGTGTTTGAGTTTGTGTGTGTCACAAACCCCATTGGACAGCGTGTCTGTCACAAACCCCATTGCACAGCGTGTGTCACAACCCCCCCTGGACAGCGTGTGTGTCACAAACCCCATTGGAGAGTGTGTGTGTCACAAACCCCATTGGAGAGCGTGTGTGTGACAAACCCCATTGGACAGTGTGTGTCACAAACACCCCTGGACAGTGTGTGTGTCACAAACGCCCCTGGACAGGAGGTTTGTCACATACCCCTTTAGACAGTGTGCATGTCACAAACCCCATTCAACAATGTGTGACTCACAAAGCCCATTGGACACTGCCTGTGTCACAAACCTCATTGGCAACGTGTGTGTCATAAACACCATTGGACAGGGTGTGTGTCACAAACACCCCTGAACAGAATGCGTGTTCACAAACCCTATTGCAAATTGTGTGTGTCAGAAACCCCATTAGACAGCATTTATGTCACAAACCCCCTTGGACAGTGTGTGTTTCAAAAACCCCCTTGGACAGCGTGTGTGTCACAAACCCCCCTGGACAGCGTGTGTGTCACAACTCTCCCTGGACAGTGTGTGTATCAAAAAAGCCAATGGACAGTGTGTGTGTCGCAGACACCATTGGACACGGTGTGTGTCACAAACGCCCCCGGACTGCGATTGTGTCACAAAACCCCATTGGACAGTGTGTGTTTCACAAACCCCATTGGACAGCTTGTGTTTCACAAACGCCCCTGGA
The DNA here is from genome assembly GCF_963082525.1 of Nesoenas mayeri. Lineage (NCBI taxonomy): Eukaryota > Metazoa > Chordata > Aves > Columbiformes > Columbidae > Nesoenas > Nesoenas mayeri. The sequence continues at coordinate 2,264 of NW_027660036.1, forward strand.
CAGGGTGTGTGTCACAAACGCCCCTGGACAACGTGTCTGTCACAAACCCCATTGGACTGGGTGTGTGTCACAAACACACCTGAACAGCGTGTGTGACAGAAACGCCGCTGGACAGAGTGTGTGTCCCCAACCCCATTGGACAGCTTGTGTGTCACAAACCCCATTGGACAGTGTGTGTGTCACAAACACCCCTGGACACCGTTTGTGTCAAAAACGTTTCTGGTCAGAGTGTGTGTCACAAACCCCATTGGACAGAGTGTGTATGTCGCAAACCCCATTGGAGAGTGTGTGTGTCACAAACACCCCTGGACAGAGTGCGTCTCACAAACCCCATTGCACTTTGTTAGTTATAGAAAGCCCATTGGACAGCGTGTGTCTCACAAACCCCATTAGACAGGGTGTGTGTCACAAACCCCATTGGACAGCGTGTGTGTCACGAACCCCATTGGACAGTGTGTGTCACAAACCCCCCTGAACAGTGTGTGTGTCACAAACCCCATTGGAGAGCGTGTATGTCACAAACCTCATTGGATATTTTGTGTGTCACAAACCCCATTGCACAGCGTGTGTGTCACAAACCTCATTGGACAGTGTGTTTGACACAAACCCCATTGGACAGATTGTGTGTCATAAACAACCCTGGACACCGTTTGTGTCAGAAACGCCGCTGGACAGGGTGTGTGTCACAAATGCCCCTGGACAGCCTGTGTGTCACAAACCCCATTGGACAGCGTGTCTGTCACAAACCCCATTGGACAGGGTGTGTGTCACAAACACACCTCGACACCTTTTGTGTCACAAACGCCCCTGGACAGGGTCTGTGTCACAAACGCCCCTGGACAGCGTGTGTCTCACAAACCCCATTCAACAGCGTGTGTTTCACAAACCCCATTGGACAGGGTGTGTGTCACAAACATGCCTGGACACCTTTTGTGTCACAACTGCCCCTGGACTGGGTGTGTGTCACAAACCCCATTGGACAGTGTGTGTGTCACAAACCCCATTAGACATTGTGTGTGTCAGAAACACCCATGGACACCCTTTGTGTCACAAACGCCCGTGGACAGCATGTGTGTCACCAACCCCATTGGACAGAGTGTGTATGTCGCAAACCCCATTGGAGAGTGTGTGTGTCGCAAACCCCATTAGACAGCGTGTATGTCACAAACACGCCTGGACACAGTTTGTTTCACAAACGCCCCTGGACAGCGTGTGTGTCACAAACCCGATTGGATAGTCTGTGTGTCACAAACCCCATTGGACAGTGTGTGTGACACAAACCCCATTGGACAGGTGGTGTGTCACAAACCCCATTGAACACCGTGTTTGGTACAAACGCCATTGGACAGCGTGTGTGTCACAAACTCATTGGACAGTCGTTGTTTCACAAACCCCATTGCACAGGGTGTGTGTAACAAAGACCCCTGGAAGCCGTTTGTGTTAGAAACGCCCCTGGACAGCGTGTGTGTCACAAACTCCATTGGAGAGTGTCTGTGTCACAAACCCCATTGGACAGAGTGTGTCACAACCTCCCCTGGAAACTGTGTGTGTCACAAACACCCCTGGACAACGTGTATGTCACAAACGCCCCTAGATAGGGTGTGTGTCACAAAACCCATTGGAGAGCTTGTGTGTCACAAACTCCACTGGACAGTGTGTGTCACAAACCCCCCTGGACAGTGTGTGTGTCACAAACCCCATTGGAGAGCATGTGTGTCACAAACCCCATTGGACAGCATGTGTCACAACCCCCCCTGGACAGCGTGTGTGTCACAAACCCCATTGGAGACCGTCTGTGTCACAAACCCCATTGAACAGCGTGTGTCACAAACACCCCTGGACAGTTTGTGTGTCACAAACGACCCTGGACATGGGGTTTGTCACATACCCCATTGGACAGTGTGCATGTCACAAACCCCATTGAACAACGTGTGACTCACAAAACCCATTGGACACTGCCTGTGTCACAAACCTCATTGGCAACGTGTGTGTCATAAACACCATTGGACAGGGTGTGTGTCACAAACACCCCTGAACAGAATGCGTGTTCACAAACCCCATTGCAAATTCTGTGTGTCAGAAACCCCATCAGACAGCATTTATGTCACAAACCCCCTTGGACAGTGTGTGTTTCAAAAACCCCCTTGGACAGCGTGTGTGTCACAAACCCCGCTGGACAGCGTGTGTGTCACAACTCTCCCTGGACAGTGTGTGTATCACAAAAACCAATGGACAGTGTGTGTGTCGCAGACACCATTGGCCACGGTGTGTGTCACAAACGCCCCCGGACTGCGATTGTGTCACAAAATCCCATTGGACAGTGTGTGTTTCACAAACCCCATTGGACAGCTTGTGTTTCACAAACACCCTTGGACACCGTTTGTTTCACAAACGCCCCTGGACAGGGTGTGTGTCACAAACGCCCCTGGACAGCGTGTCTGTCACAAACCCCATTGGACTGGGTGTGTGTCACAAACACACCTGAACAGCGTGTGTGACAGAAACGCCGCTGGACAGAGTGTGTGTCCCCAACCCCATTGGACAGTTTGTGTGTCACAAACCCCATTGGACAGGGTGTGTGTCACAAACACCCCTGGACACCGTTTGTGTCAAAAACGTTTCTGGTCAGAGTGTGTGTCACAAACCCCATTGGACAGAGTGTGTATGTCGCAAACCCCATTGGAGAGTGTGTGTGTGACAAATCCCATTGGACAGGGTGTGTGTCGCAAACACCCCTGGACACCGTTTGTGTCACAAACGTTTCTGTATAGGGTGTGTTTCAGAAACCCCATTAGACAGTGTGTGTTTCACAAATCCCATTGCACAGCGTGCATGTCATAAACTCCATTGGACAGTGTGTGTTCCACAAATCCCATTGGACAGGTTGTGTGTCACAAACACCCATGGACACCGTTTCGGTCACAAACACTCCTGGAGAGGCTGTGAGTCACCAGCGCCCCTGGACAAGGTGTGTCACAAATGCCCGTGGACAGGGTGTGTGTCACAAACCGTGTTGGAGTTTTTGTGTGTCACAAACCCCATTGCACATTGTGTGTGTAACAAATCCCATTGGACAACCTGTGTGTCACAAACCCCATTGGACAGTGTGTGTGTCACAAACCCCATTGGACAGTGTGTGTTTCACATACCCCATTGGACAGGTTGTGTGTCACAAACACGCCTGGACACCGTGTGTGTCACAAACGCCCCTGGACAGGGTGTGTGCAACATACCCCATTGTAGAGTGTGTGTGTCACAAACCCCATTGGACAACTTTTTAGTCACAAATACCCTTGGACACCGTTTGTGTCACAAACGCCCCTGGACAGGGTGTGTGTCACAAATGCCCCTGGACAGCGTGTCTGTCACAAACCCCATTGGACAGAGTGTCTGTCACAAACCCCATTGGACTGGGTGTGTGTCACAAACACACCTGGACAGCGTGTATGTTACAAACGCCGTTGGACAGAGTGTGTGTCACAAACCCCATTGGACAGCTTGTATGTCACAAAACCCACTGGACAGAGTGTGTGTCACAAACACCCCTGGACACCGTTTGTGTCAAAAACGTTTCTGGTCAGGGTGTGTGTCACAAACCTCATTGGACAGCGTGTGTGTCACAAACCCCATTCGACTGTGTGTGTTTCACAATCCCCATTGGACAGGTTTTGTGTCACAAACCCCATTGGACAGGGTGTTTGTCACAAACGCCCCGGAACAGAGTGTGTCACAAACGCCCCTGGACATCTTTTATGTCACAAACGCCCCTGGACTGTTAGTGTGTCACAAAACCCCATTGTAGAGTGTGTGTGTCACAAACCCCATTAGACAGTGTGTGTGTCACGAACCCCATTGGACAGTGTGTGTCACAAACCCCAGTGGACAGCCTGTGTGTCACAAACCCCATTGGACAGTGTGTTTGACACAAACCCCATTGGACAGGTTGTGTGTCACAAACAACCCTGGACACCGTTTGTGTCAGAAACGCCCCTGGACAGGGTGTGTGTCACAAATGCCCCTGGACAGCCTGTGTGTCACAAACCCCATTGGACAGCGTGTGTGTCACAAACCCCATTGGACAGGTTGTGTGTCACAAACACACCTGGACACCTTTTGTGTCACAAACTCCCCTGGACTGGGTGTGTGTCACGAACCCCATTGGAGAGTGTGTGTGTCACAAACCCCATTGGACAACGTGTGTGTCACAAAGACCCCTGGACACCATTTATGTCACAAACGCCCCTGGACAGTATGTTTGTCACAAACCCCATTGGAGAGTGTGTATGTCACAAACGCCCCTGGACAGCCTGTGTGTCACAAACCCCATTGGACAGTGTGTGTGTCACAAACCCCATTGGACAGTGTGTGTGTCACAAACCCCATTGGACAGCGTATGTGTCACAAGCACCCCTGGACAGTTTGTGTCACAACCCCCCAGGGAAACTGTGTGTGTCACAAACACCCCTGGACTGACTGTGTGTCACAAACCCTATTGGAGAGTGTGTGTGTCACAAACCCCATTGGATAGCTTTTGAGTCACAAACACCCTTGGGCACCGTTTGCGTCAGAAACGCCCCTGGACAGCGTGTGTGTCACAAATGCCCCTGGACAGCGTGTCTGTCACAAACCCCATTGGACAGCGTGTCTGTCACAAACCCCATTGGACTGGGTGTGTGTCACAAACACACCTGGACAGCGTGTGTGTTACAAACGCCGCTGGACAGAGTGTGTGTCACAAAGCTCATTGGACAGCTTGTGTGTCACAAACCCCACTGGACAGGGTGTGTGTCACAAACACGCCTGGACACCGTTTGTGTCAAAAACGTTTCTGGTCAGGGTGTGTGTCACAAACCTCATTGGACAGCGTGTGTGTCACAAACCCCATTGGACAGTGTGTGTTTCACAATCCCCATTGGACAGGTTTTGTGTCACAAACCCCATTGGACAGGGTGTTTGTCACAAACGCCCCAGAACAGGGTGTGTCACAAAAGCCCCTGGACAGCGTGTGTGTCACAAACCCCCCATGGACATCGTGTGTGTCACAACTCTCCCTGGACAGTGTGTGTATCACAAAAACCAATGGACAGTGTGTGTCTCACAGACCCCATTGGACAAGGTGTGTGTAACAAACACCCCTGGACATCTTTTATGTCACAAACGCCCCTGGACTGTTAGTGTGTCACAAAACCCCATTGTAGAGTGTGTGTGTCACAAACCCCATTAGACAGTGTGTGTGTCACGAACCCCATTGGACAGTGTGTGTCACAAACCCTAGTGGACAGTCTGTGTGTCACAAACCCCATTGGACAGTGTGTTTGACACAAACCCCATTGGACAGGTTGTGTGTCACAAACAACCCTGGACACCGTTAGTGTCAGAAACGCCCCTGGACAGGGTGTGTGTCACAAATGCCCTTGGACAGCCTGTGTGTCACAAACCCCATTGGACAGCGTGTGTGTCACAAACCCCATTGAACAGGGTGTGTGTCACAAACACACCTGGACACCTTTTGTGTCACAAACACCCCTGGACTGGGTGTGTGTCACAAACCCCATTGGAGAGTGTGTGTGTCACAAACCCCATTAGACAACGTGTGTGTCACAAAGACCCCTGGACACCGTTTATGTCACAAACTCCCCTGGACAGTATGTGTGTCACAAACCCCATTGGAGAGTGTGTATGTCACAAACGCCCCTGGACAGCCTGTGTGTCACAAACCCCATTGGACAGTGTGTGTGTCAAAAACCCCATTGGACAGTGTGTGTGACACAAACCCCATTGGACAGTGTGTGACACAAACCCCATTGGACAGCGTATGTGTCACAAGCATCCCTGGATAGCTTGTGTCACAACCCCCCAGGGAAACTGTGTGTGTCACAAACCCTATTGGAGAGTGTGTGTGTCACAAACCCCATTGGACAGCGTGTGTGTCACAAACCCCATTGGACAGTGTGTGTCACAAACCTCCCTGAACAGTGTGTGTGTCACAAACCCCATTGGAGAGCGTGTATGTCACAAAACTCATTGGATATTGTGTGTGTCACAAACCCCATTGCACAGCGTGTGTGTCACAAACCCCATTGGACAGTGTGTTTGACACAAACCCCATTGGACAGGTTGTGTGTCACAAACAACCCTGGACACCGTTTGTGTCAGAAACGCCGCTGGAGAGGGTGTGTGTCACAAATGCCCCTGGACAGCCCGTGTGTCACAAACCCCATTGGACAGCGTGTGTGTCACAAACCCCATTGGACAGGGTGTATGTCACAAACACACCTCGACACCTTTTGTGTCACAAACGCCCCTGGACAGGGTCTGTGTCACAAACGCCCCTGGACAGCGTGTGTCTCACAAACCCCATTCAACAGCGTGTGTTTCACAAACCCCATTGGACAGGGTGTGTGTTACAAACACGCCTGGACAACTTTTGTGTCACAACTGCCCCTGGACTGGGTGTGTGTCGCAAACCCCATTGGAGAGTGTGTGTGTCACAAAACCCATTAGACAGCGTGTATGTCACAAACACGCCTGGACACAGTTTGTGTCACAAACGCCCCTGGACAGCGTGTGTGTCACAAATCCCATTGGATAGTCTGTGTGTCACAAACCCCATTGGACATTGTGTGTGACACAATCCCCATTGGACAGGTGGTGTGTCACAAACCCCATTGAACACTGTGTTTGGTACAAACGCCATTGGACAGCGTGTGTGTCACAAACCCATTGGACAGCCGTTGTTTCACAAACCCCATTGCACAGTGTGTGTAACAAAGAACCCTGGAAGCCGTTTGTGTTAGAAACGCCCCTGGACAGCGTGTGTGTCACAAACTCCATTGGAGAGTGTCTGTGTCACAAAACTCATTGGACAGAGTGTGTCAAACCTCCCCTGGAAACTGTGTGTGTCACAAACACCCCTGGACAACGTGTATGTCACAAACGCCCCTAGATAGGGTGTGTGTCACAAAACCCATTGGAGAGTGTATGTGTCACAAACGCCATTGGACAGTGTGTGTCACAAACCCCTCTGGACAGCGTGTGTGTCACAAACCCCCCTGGACATCATGTGTGTCACAACTCTCCCTGGACATTGTGTGTATCACAAAAACCACTGGACAGTGTGTGTGTCACAGACCCATTGGACAGGGTGTGTGTCACAAACACCCCTGGACATCTTTTGTGTCACAAACGCCCCTGGACTGTTAGTGTGTCACAAAACCTCATTGTAAAGTGTGTGTGTCACAAATCCCATTAGACAGCGTGTGTGTGAGAAACCCCATAGGACAGCGTGTGTCTCAGAAACACCCCTGGCAGCGTGTTTGTCCCAAACGCCCCTGGACAGGGTATGTATCACAAACACCCCTGAACAGAGTGTGTGTCACAAACCCCATTGCACTTTGTGTGTCTCACAAAGCCCATTCGACAGTGTGTGTGTCACAAACGCCCCTGGACAGCGTGTCTATCAGAAAAACCAATGGACAGTGTGTGTGTCACAAACCCATTGGACAGCCGTTGTTTCACAAACCCCATTGCACAGGGTGTGTGTAACAAAGAGCCCTGGACGCCGTTTGTGTTAGAAACGCCCCTGGACAGCGTGTGTGTCACAAACTCCATTGGAGAGTGTATGTGTCACAAACCCCATTGGACAGCGTGTATGTCACAAACCCCAGTGGACAGCATGTGTCACAAGCCCCCCTGGAAACTGTGTGTGTCCAAAATATCCCTGGACAGCGTTTGTGTCACAAACCCCATTGGACAGCGTGTGTGTCACGAACCCCATTGGACAGTGTGTGTCACAAACCTCCCTGAACAGTGTGTGTGTCACAAACCCCATTGGAGAGCGTGTATGTCACAAAACTCATTGGATATTGTGTGTGTCACAAACCCCATTGTACAGCGTGTGTGTCACAAACCCCATTGGACAGTGTGTTTGACACAAACCCCATTGGACAGGTTGTGTGTCACAAACAACCCTGGACACCGTTTGTGTCAGAAACGCCGCTGGAGAGGGTGTGTGTCACAAATGCCCCTGGACAGCCCGTGTGTCACAAACCCCATTGGACAGCGTGTGTGTCACAAACCCCATTGGACAGGGTGTATGTCACAAACACACCTCGACACCTTTTGTGTCACAAACGCCCCTGGACAGGGTCTGTGTCACAAACGCCCCTGGACAGCGTGTGTCTCACAAACCCCATTCAACAGCGTGTGTTTCACAAACCCCATTGGACAGGGTGTGTGTTACAAACACGCCTGGACAACTTTTGTGTCACAACTGCCCCTGGACTGGGTGTGTGTCGCAAACCCCATTGGAGAGTGTGTGTGTCACAAAACCCATTAGACAGCGTGTATGTCACAAACACGCCTGGACACAGTTTGTGTCACAAACGCCCCTGGACAGCGTGTGTGTCACAAATCCCATTGGATAGTCTGTGTGTCACAAACCCCATTGGACATTGTGTGTGACACAATCCCCATTGGACAGGTGGTGTGTCACAAACCCCATTGAACACTGTGTTTGGTACAAACGCCATTGGACAGCGTGTGTGTCACAAACCCATTGGACAGCCGTTTTTTCACAAACCCCATTGCACAGTGTGTGTAACAAAGAACCCTGGAAGCCGTTTGTGTTAGAAACGCCCCTGGACAGCGTGTGTGTCACAAACTCCATTGGAGAGTGTCTGTGTCACAAAACTCATTGGACAGAGTGTGTCAAACCTCCCCTGGAAACTGTGTGTGTCACAAACACCCCTGGACAACGTGTATGTCACAAACGCCCCTAGATAGGGTGTGTGTCACAAAACCCATTGGAGAGTGTATGTGTCACAAACGCCATTGGACAGTGTGTGTCACAAACCCCTCTGGACAGTGTGTGTGTCACAAACCCCATTGGAGAGCGTGTGTGTCACAAACCCCATTGGACTGATTGTGTGTCACAAACACACCTGGACAGCGTGTATGTCACAAACCCCATTGGAGAGTGTGTGTGTCACAAACCCCATTGGAGAGCGTGTGTGTCACAAACCCCATTGGACAGCGTGTGTCACAAACACCCCTGGACAGTGTGTGTGTCACAAACGCCCCTGGACAGGGTGTTTTTCACATACCCCATTGGACAGTGTGCATGTCACAAACCCCATTGAACAACGTGTGACTCACAAAGCCCATTGGACACTGCCTGTGTCACAAACCTCATTGGCAACGTGTGTGTCATAAACACCATTGGACAGGGTGTGTGTCACAAACACCCCTGAACAGAATGCGTGTTCACAAACCCCATTGCAAATTCTGTGTGTCAGAAACCCCATTAGACAGTATTTATGTCACAAACCCCCTTGGACAGTGTGTGTTTCAATAACCCCCTTGGACAGCGTGTGTGTCACAAACCCCCCTGGACAGCGTGTGTGTCACAACTCTCCCTGGACAGTGTGTGTATCTCAAAAACCAATGGACAGTGTGTGTGTCGCAGACACCATTGAACAAGGTGTGTGTCACAAATGCCCCCGGACTGCGATTGTGTCACAAAACCCCATTGGACAGTGTGTGTTTCACAAACCCCATTGGACAGCTTGTGTTTCACAAACACCCTTGGACACCGTTTGTTTCACAAACGCCCCTGGACAGGGTGTGTGTCACAAACGCCCCTGGACAGCGTGTCTGTCACAAACCCCATTGGACTGGGTGTGTGTCACAAACACACCTGGACAGCGTGTGTGTCAGAAACGCCGCTGGACAGAATGTGTGTCCCCAACCCCATTGGACAGCTTGTGTGTCACAAACCCCATTGGACAGGGTGTGTGTCACAAACACCCCTCGACACCGTTTGTGTCAAAAACGTTTCTGGTCAGAGTGTGTGTCACAAACCCCATTGGACAGAGTGTGTATGTCGCAAACCCCATTGGAGAGTGTGTGTGTCACAAACCCCATTGGACAGGGTGTGTGTCACAAACAACCCTCGACAGCGTGTGTCTCACAAACCCCATTAGACAGGGTGTGTGTCACAAACACCCTGGACACCGTTTGCGTCACAAACGTTTCTGGACAGGGTGTTTGTCACAAACCCCATTGGACAGCGTGTGTGTCTCAAAACCCATTGGACAGTGTGTGTTTCACAAACCCCATTGGACAGGTTGTGTGTCACAAACACCCCTGGACACCGTTTTTGTCACAAACGTTTCTGTACAGGGTGTGTTTCAGAAACCCCATTGGACAGTGTGTGTGTCACAAATGCCATTGCACAGCGTGCATGTCATAAACTCCATTGGACAGTGTGTGTTCCACAAATCCCATTGGACAGGTTGTATGTCACAAACACCCATGGACACCGTTTCTGTCACAAACACCCCTGGAGAGGCTGTGAGTCACCAACGCCCCTGTACAAGGTGTGTCACAAATGCCCGCGGACACGGTGTGTGTCACAAACCGTGTTTGAGTTTGTGTGTGTCACAAACCCCATTGGACAGCGTGTCTGTCACAAACCCCATTGGACTGGGTGTGTGTCACAAACACACCTGGACAGCGTGTGTGTCAGAAACGTCGCTGGACAGAGTGTGTGTCACCAACCCCATTGGACAGCTTGTGTGTCACAAACCCCATTGGACAGAGTGTGTATGTCGCAAACCCCATTGGAGAGTGTGTGTGTCACAAACCCCATTGGACAGGGTGTGTGTCACAAACACCCCTGGACAGTGTGTGTGTCACAAACGTCCCTGTAAAGTATGTGTATCACAAACACCCCTGGACAGAGTGCGTCTCACAAACCCCATTGCACTTTGTTAGTATCAGAAAGCCCATTGGACAGCGTGTGTCTCACAAACCCCATTAGACAGGGTGTGTGTCACAAACACCCTGGACACCGTTTGCGTCACAAACGTTTCTGAACAGGGTGTTTGTCACAAACCCCATTGGACAGTGTGTGTGTCACAAACCCCATTGGACAGCATGTGTGTCTCAAAACCCATTGGACAGTGTGTGTTTCACAAACCCCATTGGACAGGTTGTGTGTCACAAACACCCCTCGACACCGTTTTTGTCACAAACGCCCCTGGACAGGGTGTATTTCACAAACCCAATTGGAAAGCGTGTGTGTCACAAACCCCATTGGACAGGGTATGTGTCACAAACACCCCTGGACACCCTTTGTGTCACAAACGTTTCTGTACAGGGTGTGTTTCAGAAACCCCATTGGACAGTGTGTGTTTCACCAATCCCATTGCACAGCGTGCATGTCATAAACTCCATTGGACAGTGTGTGTTCCACAAATCCCATTGGACAGGTTGTGTGTCACAAACACCCATGGACACCGTTTCGGTCACAAACACCCCTGGAGAGGCTGTGAGTCACCAACGCCCCTGGACAGGGTGTGTCACAAATGCCCCTGGACAGGGTGTGTGTCACAAACCGTGTTGGAGTTTGTGTGTGTCACAAACCCCATTGCACATTGTGTGTGTAACAAATCCCATTGGACAGCCTGTGTGTCACAAACCCCATTGGACAGTGTGTGTGTCACAAACCCCATTGGACAGTGTGTGTTTCACATACCCCATTGGACAGGTTGTGTGTCACAAACACGCCTGGACACCGTGTGTGTCACAAATGCCCCTGGACCGGGTGTGTGCAACATAACCCATTGGACAGTGTGTGTGTCACAAACCCCATTGGACAGCTTTTGAGTCACAAACACCCTTGGACACCGTTTGTGTTACAAACGCCCCTGGACAGGGTGTGTGTCACAAACGCCCCTGGACAGCGTGTATGTCACAAACCCCATTGGACAGCGTGTCTGTCACAAACCCCATTGGACTGGGTGTGTGTCACAAACACACCTGGACAGCGTGTGTGTCTCAAACCCCATTGGAGAGTGTGTATGTCACAAACCCCATTGGAGAGCGTGTGTGTCACAAACCCCATTGGACAGCGTGTGTCACAAACACCCCTGGACAGTGTGTGTGTCACAAACGCCCCTGGACAGGGTGTTTGTCACATACCCCATTGGACAGTGTGCATGTCACAAACCCCATTGAACAACGTGTGACTCACAAAGCCCATTGGACACTGCCTGTGTCACAAACCTCATTGGCAACGTGTGTGTCATAAACACCATTGGACAGGGTGTGTGTCACAAACACCCCTGAACAGAATGCGTGTTCACAAACCCCATTGCAAATTCTGTGTATCAGAAACCCCATTAGACAGTATTTATGTCACAAACCCCCTTGGACAGTGTGTGTTTCAATAACCCCCTTGGACAGCGTGTGTGTCACAAACCTCCCTGGACAGCGTGTGTGTCACAACTCTCCCTGGACAGTGTGTGTATCTCAAAAACCAATGGACAGTGTGTGTGTCGCAGACACCATTGAACAAGGTGTGTGTCACAAATGCCCCCGGACTGCGATTGTGTCACAAAACCCCATTGGACAGTGTGTGTTTCACAAACCCCATTGGACAGCTTGTGTTTCACAAACACCCTTGGACACCGTTTGTTTCACAAACGCCCCTGGACAGGGTGTGTGTCACAAACGCCCCTGGACAGCGTGTCTGTCACAAACCCCATTGGACTGGGTGTGTGTCACAAACACACCTGGACAGCGTGTGTGTCAGAAACGCCGCTGGACAGAATGTGTGTCCCCAACCCCATTGGACAGCTTGTGTGTCACAAACCCCATTGGACAGGGTGTGTGTCACAAACACCCCTGGACACCGTTTGCGTCAAAAACGTTTCTGGTCAGAGTGTGTGTCACAAATCCCATTGGACAGAGTGTGTATGTCGCAAACCCCATTGGAGAGTGTGTGTGTCACAAACCCCATTGGACAGGGTGTGTGTCACAAACACCCCTCGACAGAGTGCGTCTCACAAACCCCATTGCACTTTGTTAGTATCAGAAAGCCCATTGGACAGCGTGTGTCTCACAAACCCCATTAGACAGGGTGTGTGTCACAAACACCCTGGACACCGTTTGAGTCACAAACGTTTCTGGACAGGGTGTTTGTCACAAACCCCCTTGGACAACGTGTGTGTCTCAAAACCCATTGGACAGTGTGTGTTTCACAAACCCCATTGGACAGGTTGTGTGTCACAAACACCCCTGGACACTGTTTTTGTCACAAACGTTTCTGTACAGGGTGTGTTTCAGAAACCCCATTGGACAGTGTGTGTGTCACAAATGCCGTTGCACAGCGTGCATGTCATAAACTCCATTGGACAGTGTGTGTTCCACAAATCCCATTGGACAGGTTGTATGTCACAAACACCCATGGACACCGTTTCTGTCACAAACACCCCTGGAGAGGCTGTGAGTCACCAACGCCCCTGTACAAGGTGTGTCACAAATGCCCGCGGACACGATGTGTGTCAGAAACCGTGTTTGAGTTTGTGTGTGTCACAAACCCCATTGGACAGCGTGTGTGTCACAAACCCCATTGGACAGGGTGTGTGTCACAAACACACCTGGGCACCTTTTGTGTCACAAATTCCCCTGGACTGGGTGTGTGTCACAAACCCCATTGGAGAGTGTGTATGTCACAAACCCCATTAGACAGCGTGTTTGTCACAAAGACCCCTGGACACCGTGTATGTCACAAACGCCCCTGGACAGTATGTGTGTCACAAACCCCATTGGAGAGTGTGTATGTCACAAACGCCCCTGGACAGCCTGTGTGTCACAAACCCCATTGGACAGTGTGTGTGTCACAAACCCCATTGGACAGTGTGTGTGACACAAACCCCATTGGACAGCGTATGTGTCACAAGCACCCCTGGACAGCTTGTGTCACAACCCCACAAGGAAACTGTGTGTGTCACAAACACCCCTGGACTGACTGTGTGTCACAAACCCTATTGGAGAGTATGTCTTTCACAAACCCCATTGGACAGCGTGTGTGTCACAAACTCCCCTGGACATCATGTGTGTCACAACTCTCCCTGGACATTGTGTGTATCACAAAAACCACTGGACAGTGTGTGTATCACAGACCCATTGGACAGGGTGTGTGTCACAAACACCCTTGGACATCTTTTGTGTCACAAACGCCCCTGGACAGGGTGTGTGTAACAAACGCCCCTGGACAGAGTGTCTGTCACAAACCCCATTGGACAGCGTGTCTGTCAAAAACCCCATTGGACTGGGTGTGTGTTCACAAACACATCTGGACAGTGTGTGTGTCACAAACGCCGCTGGACAGAGTGTGTGTCACAAACCCCATTCGTCAGCTTGTGTGTCACAAACCCCACTGGACAGGGTGTGTGTCACAAACACCCCTGGACATCGTTTGTGTCAAAAACGTTTCTGGTCAGAGTGTGTGTCACAAACCTCATTGGACAGCGTGTGTGTCACAAACCCCATTGGACAGTGTGTGTTTCACAATCCCCATTGGACAGGTTTTGTGTCACAAACCCCATTGGACAAGGTGTTTGTCACAAACGCCCAAGAAAAAGGCGTGTCACAAACGCCCCTGGACAGCGTGTGTGTCACAAACCCCCCATGGACATCGTGTGTGTCACAACTCTCCCTGGACAGTGTGTGTATCTCAAAAACCAATGGACAGTGTGTGTGTCGCAGACACCATTGGACAAGGTGTGTGTCACAAATGCCCCCGGACTGCGATTGTGTCACAAAACCCCATTGGACAGTGTGTGTTTCACAAACCCCATTGGACAGCTTGTGTTTCACAAACACCCTTGGACACCGTTTGTTTCACAAACGCCCCTGGACAGGGTGTGTGTCACAAACGCCCCTGGACAGCGTGTCTGTCACAAACCCCATTGGACTGGGTGTGTGTCACAAACACACCTGGACAGCGTGTGTGTCAGAAACGCCGCTGGACAGAATGTGTGTCCCCAACCCCATTGGACAGCTTGTGTGTCACAAACCCCATTGGACAGGGTGTGTGTCACAAACACCCCTGGACACCGTTTGTGTCAAAAACGTTTCTGGTCAGAGTGTGTGTCACAAACCCCATTGGACAGAGTGTGTATGTCGCAAACCCCATTGGAGAGTGTGTGTGTCACAAACCCCATTGGACAGGGTGTGTGTCACAAACACCCCTCGACAGAGTGCGTCTCACAAACCCCATTGCACTTTGTTAGTATCAGAAAGCCCATTGGACAGCGTGTGTCTCACAAACCCCATTAGACAGGGTGTGTGTCACAAACACCCTGGACACCGTTTGCGTCACAAACGTTTCTGGACAGGGTGTTTGTCACAAACCCCATTGGACAACGTGTGTGTCTCAAAACCCATTGGACCGTGTGTGTTTCACAAACCCCATTGGACAGGTTGTGTGTCACAAACACCCCTGGACACCGTTTTTGTCACAAACGTTTCTGTACAGGGTGTGTTTCAGAAACCCCATTGGACAGTGTGTGTGTCACAAATGCCATTGCACAGCGTGCATGTCATAAACTCCATTGGACAGTGTGTGTTCCACAAATCCCATTGGACAGGTTGTATGTCACAAACACCCATGGACACCGTTTCTGTCACAAACACCCCTGGAGAGGCTGTGAGTCACCAACGCCCCTGTACAAGGTGTGTCACAAATGCCCGCGGACACGGTGTGTGTCACAAACCGTGTTTGAGTTTGTGTGTGTCACAAACCCCATTGGACAGCGTGTGTGTCACAAACCCCATTGGACAGGGTGTGTGTCACAAACACACCTGGGCACCTTTTGTGTCACAAACGCCCCTGGACTGGGTGTGTGTCACAAACCCCATTGGAGAGTGTGTGTGTCACAAACCCCATTAGACAGCGTGTTTGTCACAAAGACCCCTGGACACCGTGTATGTCACAAACGCCCCTGGACAGTATGTGTGTCACAAACCCCATTGGAGAGTGTGTATGTCACAAACGCCCCTGGAGAGCCTGTGTGTCACAAACCCCATTGGACAGTGTGTGTGTCACAAACCCCATTGGACAGTGTGTGACACAAACCCCATTGGACAGCGTATGTGTCACAAGCACCCCTGGACAGCTTGTGTCACAACCCCCCAAGGAAACTGTGTGTGTCACAAACACCCCTGGACTGACTGTGTGTCACAAACCCTATTGGAGAGTATGTCTTTCACAAACCCCATTGGACAGCGTGTGTGTCACAAACTCCCCTGGACATCATGTGTGTCACAACTCTCCCTGGACATTGTGTGTATCACAAAAACCACTGGACAGTGTGTGTATCACAGACCCATTGGACAGGGTGTGTGTCACAAACACCCCTGGACATCTTTTGTGTCACAAACGCCCCTGGACAGGGTGTGTGTAACAAACGCCCCTGGACAGCGTGTCTGTCACAAACCCCATTGGACAGCGTGTCTGTCACAAACCCTATTGGACTGGGTGTGTGTTCACAAACACATCTGGACAGCGTGTGTGTCACAAACGCCGCTGGACAGAGTGTGTGTCACAAACCCATTCGTGAGCTTGTGTGTCACAGACCCCACTGGACAGGGTGTGTGTCACAAACACCCCTGGACATCGTTTGTGTCAAAAACGTTTCTGGTCAGAGTGTGTGTCACAAACCTCATTGGACAGCGTGTGTGTCACAAACCCCATTGGACAGTGTGTGTTTCACAATCCCCATTGGACAGGTTTTGTGTCACAAACCCCATTGGACAAGGTGTTTGTCACAAACGCCCAAGAACAAGGTGTGTCACAAACGCCCCTGGACAGCGTGTGTGTCACAAACCCCCCATGGACATCGTGTGTGTCACAACTCTCCCTGTACAGTGTGTGTATCACAAAAACCAATGGACAGTGTGTGTCTCACAGACCCCATTGGACAGGGTGTGTGTCACAAACACCCCTGGACATCTTTTATGTCACAAACGCCCCTGGACTGTTAGTGTGTCACAAAATCCCATTGTAGAGTGTGCGTGTCACAAACCCCATTAGACAGTGTGTGTGTCACGAACCCCATTGAACAGTGTGTGTCACAATCCCCAGTGGACAGCCTGTGTGTCACAAACCCCATTGGACAGTGTGTTTGACACAAACCCCATTGGACAGGTTGTGTGTCACAAACAACCCTGGACACCGTTTGTGTCAGAAACGCCCCTGGACAGGGTGTGTGTCACAAATGCCCCTGGACAGCCTGTGTGTCACAAACCCCATTGGACAGCGTGTGTGTAACAAACCCCATTAGGCAGTGTGTGTTTCACAAACCCCATTGGACAGGTTGTGTGTCGCAAACACGCCTGGACACCGTTTGTGTCACAAACGCCCCTGGACAGGGTGTGTGCAACATACCCCATTGAACAGTGTGTTTGTACAAACGCCATTGGACAGCTTTTGAGTCACAAACACCCTTGGACAGCGTTTGTGTCACAAAGGCCCCTGGACAGGGTGTGTGTCACAAACGCCCCTGGACAGCCTGTGTGTCACAAACCCCATTGGACAACGTGTATGTCACAAACCCCATTGGACTGGTTGTGTGTCACAAACACACCTGGACAGCGTGTGTGTCACAAACGCCGCTGGACAGAGTGTGTGTCACAAACCCCATTGGACAGCTTGTGTGTCACAAACCCCACTGGACAGGGTGTGTGTCAAAAACACCCCTGGACACCGTTTGTGTCAAAAACATTTCTGGTCAGGGTGTGTGTCACAAACCTCGTTGGACAGCGTGTGTGTCACAAACCCCATTGGACAGTGTGTGTTTCACAATCCCCATTGGACAGGTTTTGTGTCAAAAACCCCATTGGACAGGGTGTTTGTCACAAACGCCCCTGAACAGGGTGTGTGTTGCAAACGCCCCTGGACAACGTGTGTGTAACAAACCCCCCCATGGACGTCGTGTGTGTCACAACTCTCCCTGGACAGTGTGTGTATCACAAAAACCAATGGACAGTGTGTGTCTCACAGACCCCATTGTACAGGGTGTGTGTCACAAACAGCCCTGGACATCTTTTATGTCACAAACGCCCCTGGACTGTTAGTGTGTCACAAAAACCCATTGTAGAGTGTGTGTGTCACAAACCCTTTTGGACAGTGTGTTTGACTCAAACCCCATTGGACAGGTTGTGTGTCACAAACAACCCTGGACACCGTTTCTGTCAGAAACGCCCCTGGACAGGATGTGTGTCACAAATGCCCCTGGACAGCCTGTGTGTCACAAACCCCATTGGACAGGGTGTTTGTCACAAACGCTCCAGAACAGGGTGTGTCACAAACGCCCCTGGACAACGTGTGTGTCACAACTCTCCCTGGACAATGTGTGTATCACAATAACCAATGGACAGTGTGTGTCTCACAGACCCCATTGGACAGGGTGTGTGTCACAAACAGCCCTGGACATCTTTTATGTCATAAACGCCCCTGGACAGCCTGTGTGTCACAAAACCCCATTGTAGAGTGTGTGTGTCACAAACCCCATTAGACAGTGTGTGTGTCACGAACCCCTTTGGACAGTGTGTGTCACAAACCCCAGTGGACAGCCTGTGTGTCACAAACCCCATTGGACAGTGTGTTTGACACAAACCCCATTGGACAGGTTGTGTGTCACAAACAACCCTGGACACCGTTTGTGTCAGAAACGCCCCTGGACAGGGTGTGTGTCACAAATGACCCTGGACAGCCTGTGTGTCACAAACCCCATTGGACAGCGTGTATGTCACAAACCCTTTTGGACAGAACGTGTGTCACAAACACACCTGGACACCGTTTGTGTCAAAAACGTTTCTGGTCAGAGTGTGTGTCACAAACCCCATTCGACAGAGTGTGTGTGTCACAAACCCCATTGGAGAGTGTGTGTGTCACAAACACCCCTCGACAGAGTGCGTCTCACAAACCCCATTGCACTTTGTTAGTATTAGAAAGCCCATTGGACAGCGTGTGTCTCACAAACCCCATTAGACAGGGTGTGTGTCACAAACACCCTGGACACCGTTTGCGTCACAAACGTTTCTGGACAGGGTGTTTGTCACAAACCCCATTGGACAGCGTGTGTGTCTCAAAACCCATTGGACAGTGTGTGTTTCACAAACCCCATTGGACAGGTTGTGTGTCACAAACACCCCTGGACACCGTTTTTGTCACAAACGTTTCTGTACAGGGTGTGTTTCAGAAACCCCATTGGACAGTGTGTGTGTCACAAACCCCCCTGGACATCATGTGTGTCACAACTCTCCCTGGACATTGTGTGTATCACAAAAACCACTGGACAGTGTGTGTATCACAGACCCATTGGACAGAGTGTGTGTCACAAATACCCCTGGACATCTTTTGTGTCACAAACGCCCCTGGACTGTTAGTGTGTCACAAAACCTCATTGTAAAGTGTGTATGTCACAAATCCCATTAGACAGCGTGTGTGTGAGAAACCCCATAGGACAGCGTGTGTCTCAGAAACACCCCTGGCAGCGTGTTTGTCCCAAACGCCTCTGCACAGGGTGTGTATCACAAACACCCCTGAACAGAGTGTGTGTCACAAACCCCATTGCACTTTGTGTGTCTCACAAAGCCCATTGGACAGTGTGTGTGTCACAAACCCATTGGACAGCCGTTGTTTCACAAACCCCATTGCACAGGGTGTGTGTCACAAAGACCCCTGGACGCCGTTTGTGTTAGAAACGCCCCTGGACAGCGTGTGTGTCACAAACTCCATTGGAGAGTGTCTGTGTCACAAACCCCATTGGACAGCGTGTATGTCACAAACCCCATTGGACAGCATGTGTCACAAGCCCCCCTGGAAACTGTGTGTGTCCAAAATATCCCTGGACAGCGTTTGTGTCACAAATCCCATTGGACAGCGTGTGTGTCACGAACCCCATTGGACAGTGTGTGTCACAAACCCCCCTGAACAGTGTGTGTGTCAGAAACCCCATTGGAGAGCGTGTATGTCACAAACCTCATTGGATATTGTGTGTGTCACAAACCCCATTGCACAGCGTGTGTGTCACAAACCTCATTGGACAGTGTTTTTGACACAAACCCCATTGGACAGATTGTGTGTCATAAACAACCCTGGACACCGTTTGTGTCAGAAACGCCGCTGGACAGGGTGTGTGTCACAAATGCCCCTGGACAGCCTGTGTGTCACAAACCCCATTGGACAGCGTGTGTGTCACAAACCCCATTGGACAGGGTGTGTGTCACAAACACACCTCGACACCTTTTGTGTCACAAACGCCCCTGGACAGGGTCTGTGTCACAAACGCCCCTGGACAGCGTGTGTCTCACAAACCCCATTCAACAGCGTGTGTTTCACAAACCCCATTGGACAGGGTGTGTGTTACAAACACGCCTGGACACCTTTTGTGTCACAACTGCCCCTGGACTGGGTGTGTGTCACAAACCCCATTGGACAGTGTGTGTGTCACAAACCCCATTAGACATTGTGTGTGTCAGAAACACCCATGGACACCCTTTGTGTCACAAACGCCCGTGGACAGCATGTGTGTCACCAACCCCATTGGACAGAGTGTGTATGTCGCAAACCCCATTGGAGAGTGTGTGTGTCACAAACCCCATTAGACAGCGTGTATGTCACAAACACGCCTGGACACAGTTTATTTCACAAACGCCCCTGGACAGCGTGTGTGTCACAAACCCGATTGGATAGTCTGTGTGTCACAAACCCCATTGGACAGTGTGTGTGACACAAACCCCATTGGACAGGTGGTGTGTCACAAACCCCATTGAACACCGTGTTTGGTACAAACGCCATTGGACAGCGTGTGTGTCACAAACTCATTGGACAGTCGTTGTTTCACAAACCCCATTGCACAGGGTGTGTGTAACAAAGACCCCTGGAAGCCGTTTGTGTTAGAAACGCCCCTGGACAGCGTGTGTGTCACAAACTCCATTGGAGAGTGTCTGTGTCACAAACCTCATTGGACAGAGTGTGTCACAACCTCCCCTGGAAACTGTGTGTGTCACAAACACCCCTGGACAACGTGCATGTCACAAACGCCCCTAGATAGGGTGTGTGTCACAAAACCCATTGGAGAGCGTGTGTGTCACAAACTCCACTGGACAGTGTGTGTCACAAACCCCCCTGGACAGTGTGTGTGTCACAAACCCCATTGGAGAGCGTGTGTGTCACAAACCCCGCTGGACAGCGTGTGTGTCACAACTCTCCCTGGACAGTGTGTGTATCACAAAAACCAATGGACAGTGTGTGTGTCGCAGACACCATTGGCCACGGTGTGTGTCACAAACGCCCCCGGACTGCGATTGTGTCACAAAATCCCATTGGAAAGTGTGTGTTTCACAAACCCCATTGGACAGCTTGTGTTTCACAAACAGCCTTGGACACCGTTTGTTTCACAAACGCCCCTGGACAGGGTGTGTGTCACAAACGCCCCTGGACAGCGTGTCTGTCACAAACCCCATTGGACTGGGTGTGTGTCACAAACACATCTGGACAGCGTGTGTGTCAGAAACGCCGCTGGACAGAGTGTGTGTCCCCAACCCCATTGGACAGCTTGTGTGTCACAAACCCCATTGGACAGGGTGTGTGTCACAAACACCCCTGGACACCGTTTGTGTCAAAAACGTTTCTGGTCAGAGTGTGTGTCACAAACCCCATTGGACAGAGTGTGTATGTCGCAAACCCCATTGGAGAGTGTGTGTGTCACAAAACCCATTAGACAGCGTGTATGTCACAAACCCCATTGGACAGTGTGTGTGACACAAACCCCATTGGACAGGTGGTGTGTCACAAACCCCATTGAACACTGTGTTTGGTACAAACGCCATTGGACAGCGTGTGTGTCACAAACCCATTGGACAGCCGTTGTTTCACAAACCCCATTGCACAGGGTGTGTGTAACAAAGAACCCTGGAAGCCGTTTGTGTTAGAAACGCCCCTGGACAGCGTGTGTGTCACAAACTCCATTGGAGAGTGTCTGTGTCACAAAACTCATTGGACAGAGTGTGTCAAACCTCCCCTGGAAACTGTGTGTGTCACAAACACCCCTGGACAACGTGTATGTCACAAACGCCCCTAGATAGGGTGTGTGTCACAAAACCCATTGGAGAGTGTATGTGTCACAAACGCCATTGGACAGTGTGTGTCACAAACCCCTCTGGACAGTGTGTGTGTCAAAAACCCCATTGGAGAGCGTGTGTGTCACAAACCCCATTGGACTGATTGTGTGTCACAAACACACCTGGACAGCGTGTATGTCACAAACCCCATTGGAGAGTGTGTGTGTCACAAACCCCATTGGAGAGCGTGTGTGTCACAAACCCCATTGGACAGCGTGTGTCACAAACACCCCTGGACAGTGTGTGTGTCACAAACGCCCCTGGACAGGGTGTTTTTCACATACCCCATTGGACAGTGTGCATGTCACAAACCCCATTGAACAACGTGTGACTCACAAAGCCCATTGGACACTGCCTGTGTCACAAACCTCATTGGCAACGTGTGTGTCATAAACACCATTGGACAGGGTGTGTGTCACAAACACCCCTGAACAGAATGCGTGTTCACAAACCCCATTGCAAATTGTGTGTGTCAGAAACCCCATTAGACAGTATTTATGTCACAAACCCCCTTGGACAGTGTGTGTTTCAATAACCCCCTTGGACAGCGTTTGTGTCACAAACCCCCCTGGACAGCGTGTGTGTCACAACTCTCCCTGGACATTGTGTGTATCTCAAAAACCAATGGACAGTGTGTGTGTCGCAGACACCATTGGACAAGGTGTGTGTCACAAATGCCCCCGGACTGCGATTGTGTCACAAAACCCCATTGGACAGTGTGTGTTTCACAAACCCCATTGGACAGCTTGTGTTTCACAAACACCCTTGGACACCGTTTGTTTCACAAACGCCCCTGGACAGGGTGTGTGTCACAAACGCCCCTGGACAGCGTGTCTGTCACAAACCCCATTGGACTGGGTGTGTGTCACAAACACACCTGGACAGCGTGTGTGTTACAAACGCCGCTGGACAGAATGTGTGTCCCCAACCCCATTGGACAGCTTGTGTGTCACAAACCCCATTGGACAGGGTGTGTGTCACAAACACCCCTGGACACCGTTTGTGTCAAAAACGTTTCTGGTCAGAGTGTGTGTCACAAACCCCATTGGACAGAGTGTGTATGTCGCAAACCCCATTGGAGAGTGTGTGTGTCACAAACCCCATTGGACAGAGTGTGTGTCACAAACACCCCTCGACAGAGTGCGTCTCACAAACCCCATTGCACTTTGTTAGTATCAGAAAGCCCATTGGACAGCGTGTGTCTCACAAACCCCATTAGACAGGGTGTGTGTCACAAACACCCTGGACACCGTTTTTGTCACAAACGTTTCTGTACAGGGTGTGTTTCAGAAACCCCATTGGACAGTGTGTGTGTCACCAATGCCTTTGCACAGCGTGCATGTCATAAACTCCATTGGACAGTGTGTGTTCCACAAATCCCATTGGACAGGTTGTATGTCACAAACACCCATGGACACCGTTTCTGTCACAAACACCCCTGGAGAGGCTGTGAGTCACCAACGCCCCTGTACAAGGTGTGTCACAAATGCCCGCGGACACGGTGTGTGTCACAAACCGTGTTTGAGTTTGTGTGTGTCACAAACCCCATTGGACAGCGTGTGTGTCACAATCCCCATTGGACAGGGTGTGTGTCACAAACACACCTGGGCACCTTTTGTGTCACAAACGCCCCTGGAATGGGTGTGTGTCACAAACCCCATTAGGCAGTGTGTGTTTCACAAACCCCATTGGACAGGTTGTGTGTCACAAACACGCCTGGACACCGTTTGTGTCACAAACGCCCCTGGACAGGGTGTGTGCAACATACCCCATTGGACAGTGTGTGTGTCACAAACCCCATTGGACAGCTTTTGAGTCACAAACACCCTTGGACAGCGTTTGTGTCACAAAGGCCCCTGGACAGGGTGTGTGTCACAAACGCCCCTGGACAGTCTGTGTGTCACAAACCCCATTGGACAGCGTGTATGTCACAAACCCCATTGGACTGGTTGTGTGTCACAAACACACCTGGACAGCGTGTGTGTCACAAACGCCGCTGGACAGAGTGTGTGTCACAAACCCCATTGGACAGCTTGTGTGTCACAAACCCCACTGGACAGGGTGTGTGTCACAAACACCCCTGGACACCGTTTGTGTCAAAAACATTTCTGGTCAGGGTGTGTGTCACAAACCTCATTGGACAGCGTGTGTGTCACAAACCCCATTGGACAGTGTGTGTTTCACAATCCCCATTGGACAGCTTTTGTTTCACAAACCCCATTGGACAGGGTGTTTGTCACAAACGCCCCTGAACAGGGTGTGTGTTGCAAACGCCCCTGGACAACGTGTGTGTAACAAATCCCCCCATGGACGTCGTGTGTTTCACAACTCTCCCTGGACAGTGTGTGTATCACAAAAACCAATGGACAGTGTGTGTCTCACAGACCCCATTGTACAGGGTGTGTGTCACAAACAGCCCGGGACATCTTTTATGTCACAAACGCCCCTGGACTGTTAGTGTGTCACAAAAACCCATTGTAGAGTGTGTGTGTCACAAACCCTATTGGACAGTGTGTTTGACTCAAACCCCATTGGACAGGTTGTGTGTCACAAACAACCCTGGACACCGTTTCTGTCAAAAACGCCCCTGGACAGGGTGTGTGTCACAAATGCCCCTGGACAGCCTGTGTGTCACAAACCCCATTGGACAGGGTGTTTGTCACAAACGCTCCAGAATAGGGTGTGTCACAAACGCCCCTGGACAACGTGTGTGTCACAACTCTCCCTGGACAGTGTGTGTATCACAATAACCAATGGACAGTGTGTGTCTCACAGACCCCATTGGACAGGGTGTGTGTCACAAACAGCCCTGGACATCTTTTATGTCACAAACGCCCCTGGACTGTTAGTGTGTCACAAAACCCCATTGTAGAGTGTGTGTGTCACAAACCCCATTAGACAGTGTGTGTGTCACGAACCCCTTTGGACAGTGTGTGTCACAAACCCCAGTGGACAGCCTGTGTGTCACAAACCCCATTGGACAGTGTGTTTGACACAAACCCCATTGGACAGGTTGTGTGTCACAAACAACCCTGGACACCGTTTGTGTCAGAAACGCCCCTGGACAGGGTGTGTGTCACAAATGCCCCTGGACAGCTTTTGTGTCACAAACCACATTGAACAGGGTATGTGTCACAAACACCCCTGGACACCGTTTGTGTCACAAACGTTTCTGTACAGGGTGTGTTTCAGAAACCCCATTGGACAGTGTGTGTGTCACAAATGCAATTGCACAGCGTGCATGTCATAAACTCGATTGGACAGTGTGTGTTCCACAAATCCCATTGGACAGGTTGTATGTCACAAACACCCATGGACACCGTTTCGGTCACAAACACCCCTGGAGAGGCTGTGAGTCACCAACGCCCCTGGACAAGGTGTGTCACAAATGCCCCTGGACAGGGTGCATGTCACAAACCGTGTTTGAGTTTGTGTGTGTCAGAAACCCCATTGGACAGCGTGTGTGTCACAAACCCCATTGGAGAGTGTGTGTGTCACAAACCCCATTGGAGAGCGTGTGTGTCACAAACCCCATTGGACAGCGTGTGTCACAAATACCCCTGGACAGTGTGTGTGTCACAAACGCCCCTGGACAGGAGGTTTGTCACATACCCCTTTGGACAGTGTGCATGTCACAAACCCCATTGAACAGAGTGTGTATGTCGCAAACCCCATTGGAGAGTGTGTGTGTCACAAACACCCCTGGACAGAGTGCGTCTCACAAACCCCATTGCACTTTGTTAGTATTAGAAAGCCCATTGGACAGCGTGTGTCTCACAAACCCCATTAGATAGGGTGTGTGTCACAAACACCCTGGACACCGTTTGCGTCACAAACGTTTCTGGACAGGATGTTTGTCACAAACCCCATTGGACAGCGTGTGTGTCTCAAAACCCATTGGACAGTGTGTGTTTCACAAACCCCATTGGACAGGTTGTGTGTCACAAACACCCCTGGACACCGTTTTTGTCACAAACGTTTCTGTACAGGGTGTGTTTCAGAAACCCCATTGGACAGTGTGTGTGTCACAAACCCCCCTGGACATCATGTGTGTCACAACTCTCCCTGGACATTGTGTGTATCACAAAAACCAATGGACAGTGTGTGTATCACAGACCCATTGGACAGAGTGTGTGTCACAAATACCCCTGGACATCTTTTGTGTCACAAACGCCCCTGGACTGTTAGTGTGTCACAAAACCTCATTGTAAAGTGTGTATGTCACAAATCCCATTAGACAGCGTGTGTGTGAGAAACCCCATAGGACAGCGTGTGTCTCAGAAACACCCCTGGCAGCGTGTTTGTCCCAAACGCCTCTGCACAGGGTGTGTATCACAAACACCCCTGAACAGAGTGTGTGTCACAAACCCCATTGCACTTTGTGTGTCTCACAAAGCCCATTGGACAGTGTGTGTGTCACAAACGCCCCTGGACAGCGTGTCTATCAGAAAAACCAATGGACAGTGTGTGTGTCACAAACCCATTGGACAGCCGTTGTTTCACAAACCCCATTGCACAGGGTGTGTGTAACAAAGAGCCCTGGACGCCGTTTGTGTTAGAAACGCCCCTGGACAGCGTGTGTGTCACAAACTCCATTGGAGAGTGTCTGTGTCACAAACCCCATTGGACAGCATGTGTCACAAGCCCCCCTGGAAACTGTGTGTGTCCAAAATATCCCTGGACAGTGTTTGTGTCACAAATTCCATTGGACAGCGTGTGTGTCACGAACCCCATTGGACAGTGTGTGTCACAAACCCCCCTGAACAGTGTGTGTGTCAGAAACCCCATTGGAGAGCGTGTATGTCACAAACCTCATTGGATATTGTGTGTGTCACAAACCCCATTGCACAGCGTGTGTGTCACAAACCTCATTGGACAGTGTTTTTGACACAAACCCCATTGGACAGATTGTGTGTCATAAACAACCCTGGACACCGTTTGTGTCAGAAACGCCGCTGGACAGGGTGTGTGTCACAAATGCCCCTGGACAGCCCGTGTGTCACAAACCCCATTGGACAGCGTGTGTGTCACAAACCCCATTGGACAGGGTGTGTGTCACAAACACACCTCGACACCTTTTGTGTCACAAACGCCCCTGGACAGGGTCTGTGTCACAAACGCCCCTGGACAGCGTGTGTCTCACAAACCCCATTCAACAGCGTGTGTTTCACAAACCCCATTGGACAGGGTGTGTGTTACAAACACGCCTGGACACCTTTTGTGTCACAACTGCCCCTGGACTGGGTGTGTGTCACAAACCCCATTGGACAGTGTGTGTGTCACAAACCCCATTAGACATTGTGTGTGTCAGAAACACCCATGGACACCCTTTGTGTCACAAACGCCCGTGGACAGCATGTGTGTCACCAACCCCATTGGACAGAGTGTGTATGTCGCAAACCCCATTGGAGAGTGTGTGTGTCACAAACCCCATTAGACAGCGTGTATGTCACAAACACGCCTGGACACAGTTTATTTCACAAACGCCCCTGGACAGCGTGTGTGTCACAAACCCGATTGGATAGTCTGTGTGTCACAAACCCCATTGGACAGTGTGTGTGACACAAACCCCATTGGACAGGTGGTGTGTCACAAACCCCATTGAACACCGTGTTTGGTACAAACGCCATTGGACAGCGTGTGTGTCACAAACTCATTGGACAGTCGTTGTTTCACAAACCCCATTGCACAGGGTGTGTGTAACAAAGACCCCTGGAAGCCGTTTGTGTTAGAAACGCCCCTGGACAGCGTGTGTGTCACAAACTCCATTGGAGAGTGTCTGTGTCACAAACCCCATTGGACAGAGTGTGTCACAACCTCCCCTGGAAACTGTGTGTGTCACAAACACCCCTGGACAACGTGTATGTCACAAACGCCCCTAGATAGGGTGTGTGTCACAAAACCCATTGGAGAGCGTGTGTGTCACAAACTCCACTGGACAGTGTGTGTCACAAACCCCCCTGGACAGTGTGTGTGTCACAAACCCCATTGGAGAGCGTGTGTGTCACAAACCCCATTGGACAGCGTGTGTCACAACCCCCCCTGGACAGCGTGTGTGTCACAAACCCCATTGGACAGCGTGTGTCACAAACACCCCTGGACAGTGTGTGTGTCACAAACGACCCTGGACTAGGGGGTTTGTCACATACCCCTTTGGACAGTGTGCATGTCACAAACCCCATTGAACAACGTGTGACTCACAAAACCCATTGGACACTGCCTGTGTCACAAACCTCATTGGCAACGTGTGTGTCATAAACACCATTGGACAGGGTGTGTGTCACAAACACCCCTGAACAGAATGCGTGTTCACAAACCCCATTGCAAATTCTGTGTGTCAGAAACCCCATCAGACAGCATTTATGTCACAAACCCCCTTGGACAGTGTGTGTTTCAAAAACCCCCTTGGACAGCGTGTGTGTCACAAACCCCGCTGGACAGCGTGTGTGTCACAACTCTCCCTGGACAGTGTGTGTATCACAAAAACCAATGGACAGTGTGTGTGTCGCAGACACCATTGGCCACGGTGTGTGTCACAAACGCCCCCGGACTGCGATTGTGTCACAAAACCCCATTGGACAGTGTGTGTTTCACAAACCCCATTGGACAGCTTGTGTTTCACAAACACCCTTGGACACCGTTTGTTTCACAAACGCCCCTGGACAGGGTGTGTGTCACAAACGCCCCTGGACAGCGTGTCTGTCACAAACCCCATTGGACTGGGTGTGTGTCACAAACACATCTGGACAGCGTGTGTGTCAGAAACGCCGCTGGACAGAGTGTGTGTCCCCAACCCCATTGGACAACTTGTGTGTCACAAACCCCATTGGACAGGGTGTGTGTCACAAACACCCCTGGACACCGTTTGTGTCAAAAACGTTTCTGGTCAGAGTGTGTGTCACAAACCCCATTGGACAGAGTGTGTATGTCGCAAACCCCATTGGAGAGTGTGTGTGTCACAAATCCCATTGGACAGGGTGTGTGTCACAAACACGCCTGGACACCGTTTGTGTCAAAAACGTTTCTGGTCAGGGTGTGTGTCACAAACCTCGTTGGACAGCGTGTGTGTCACAAAACCCATTGGACAGTGTGTGTTTCACAATCCCCATTGGACAGGTTTTGTGTCACAAACCCCATTGGACAGGGTGTTTGTCACAAACGCCCCAGAACAGGGTGTGTCACAAAAGCCCCTGGACAGCGTGTGTGTCACAAACCCCCCATGGACATCGTGTGTGTCACAACTCTCCCTGGACAGTGTGTATATCACAAAAACCAATGGACAGTGTGTGTCTCACAGACCCCATTGGACAAGGTGTGTGTAACAAACACCCCTGTTCATCTTTTATGTCACAAACGCCCCTGGACTGTTAGTGTGTCACAAAACCCCATTGTAGAGTGTGTGTGTCACAAACCCCATTAGACAGTGTGTGTGTCACGAACCCCATTGGACAGTGTGTGTCACAAACCCCAGTGGACAGCCTGTGTGTCACAAACCCCATTGGACAGTGTGTTTGACACAAACCCCATTGGACAGGTTGTGTGTCACAAACAACCCTGGACACCGTTTGTGTCAGAAACGCCCCTGGACATGGTGTGTGTCACAAATGCCCTTGGATAGCCTGTGTGTCACAAACCCCATTGGACAGCGTGTGTGTCACAAACCCCATTGAACAGGGTGTGTGTCACAAACACACCTGGACACCTTGTGTCACAAACACCCCTGGACTGGGTGTGTGTCACAAACCCCATTGGAGAGTGTGTGTGTCACAAACCCCATTAGACATTGTGTGTGTCAGAAACACCCATGGACACCCTTTGTGTCACAAACGCCCGTGGACAGCATGTGTGTCACCAACCCCATTGGACAGAGTGTGTATGTCGCAAACCCCATTGGAGAGTGTGTGTGTCACAAACCCCATTAGACAGCGTGTATGTCACAAACACGCCTGGACACAGTTTATTTCACAAACGCCCCTGGACAGCGTGTGTGTCACAAACCCGATTGGATAGTCTGTGTGTCACAAACCCCATTGGACAGTGTGTGTGACACAAACCCCATTGGACAGGTGGTGTGTCACAAACCCCATTGAACACCGTGTTTGGTACAAACGCCATTGGACAGCGTGTGTGTCACAAACTCATTGGACAGTCGTTGTTTCACAAACCCCATTGCACAGGGTGTGTGTAACAAAGACCCCTGGAAGCCGTTTGTGTTAGAAACGCCCCTGGACAGCGTGTGTGTCACAAACTCCATTGGAGAGTGTCTGTGTCACAAACCCCATTGGACAGAGTGTGTCACAACCTCCCCTGGAAACTGTGTGTGTCACAAACACCCCTGGACAACGTGTATGTCACAAACGCCCCTAGATAGGGTGTGTGTCACAAAACCCATTGGAGAGCGTGTGTGTCACAAACTCCACTGGACAGTGTGTGTCACAAACCCCCCTGGACAGTGTGTGTGTCACAAACCCCATTGGAGAGCGTGTGTGTCACAAACCCCATTGGACAGCGTGTGTCACAACCCCCCCTGGACAGCGTGTGTGTCACAAACCCCATTGGACAGCGTGTGTCACAAACACCCCTGGACAGTGTGTGTGTCACAAACGACCCTGGACTAGGGGGTTTGTCACATACCCCATTGGACAGTGTGCATGTCACAAACCCCATTGAACAACGTGTGACTCACAAAACCCATTGGACACTGCCTGTGTCACAAACCTCATTGGCAACGTGTGTGTCATAAACACCATTGGACAAGGTGTGTGTCACAAACACCCCTGAACAGAATGCGTGTTCACAAACCCCATTGCAAATTCTGTGTGTCAGAAACCCCATCAGACAGCATTTATGTCACAAACCCCCTTGGACAGTGTGTGTTTCAAAAACCCCCTTGGACAGCGTGTGTGTCACAAACCCCGCTGGACAGCGTGTGTGTCACAACTCTCCCTGGACAGTGTGTGTATCACAAAAACCAATGGACAGTGTGTGTGTCGCAGACACCATTGGCCACGGTGTGTGTCACAAACGCCCCCGGACTGCGATTGTGTCACAAAACCCCATTGGACAGTGTGTGTTTCACAAACCCCATTGGACAGCTTGTGTTTCACAAACACCCTTGGACACCGTTTGTTTCACAAACGCCCCTGGACAGGGTGTGTGTCACAAACGCCCCTGGACAGCGTGTCTGTCACAAACCCCATTGGACTGGGTGTGTGTCACAAACACATCTGGACAGCGTGTGTGTCAGAAACGCCGCTGGACAGAGTGTGTGTCCCCAACCCCATTGGACAACTTGTGTGTCACAAACCCCATTGGACAGGGTGTGTGTCACAAACACCCCTGGACACCGTTTGTGTCAAAAACGTTTCTGGTCAGAGTGTGTGTCACAAACCCCATTGGACAGAGTGTGTATGTCGCAAACCCCATTGGAGAGTGTGTGTGTCACAAATCCCATTGGACAGGGTGTGTGTCACAAACACGCCTGGACACCGTTTGTGTCAAAAACGTTTCTGGTCAGGGTGTGTGTCACAAACCTCGTTGGACAGCGTGTGTGTCACAAAACCCATTGGACAGTGTGTGTTTCACAATCCCCATTGGACAGGTTTTGTGTCACAAACCCCATTGGACAGGGTGTTTGTCACAAACGCCCCAGAACAGGGTGTGTCACAAAAGCCCCTGGACAGCGTGTGTGTCACAAACCCCCCATGGACATCGTGTGTGTCACAACTCTCCCTGGACAGTGTGTATATCACAAAAACCAATGGACAGTGTGTGTCTCACAGACCCCATTGGACAAGGTGTGTGTAACAAACACCCCTGTTCATCTTTTATGTCACAAACGCCCCTGGACTGTTAGTGTGTCACAAAACCCCATTGTAGAGTGTGTGTGTCACAAACCCCATTAGACAGTGTGTGTGTCACGAACCCCATTGGACAGTGTGTGTCACAAACCCCAGTGGACAGCCTGTGTGTCACAAACCCCATTGGACAGTGTGTTTGACACAAACCCCATTGGACAGGTTGTGTGTCACAAACAACCCTGGACACCGTTTGTGTCAGAAACGCCCCTGGACATGGTGTGTGTCACAAATGCCCTTGGATAGCCTGTGTGTCACAAACCCCATTGGACAGCGTGTGTGTCACAAACCCCATTGAACAGGGTGTGTGTCACAAACACGCCTGGACACCTTTTGTGTCACAAACACGCCTGGACTGGGTGTGTGTCACAAACCCCATTGGAGAGTGTGTGTGTCACAAACCCCATTAGACAACGTGTGTGTCACAAAGACCCCTGGACACCGTTTATGTCACAAACGCCCCTGGACAGTATGTGTGTCACAAACCCCATTGGAGAGTGTGTATGTCACAAACGTCCCTGGACAGCCTGTGTGTCACAAACCCCATTGGACAGTGTGTGTGTCACAAACCCCATTGGACAGTGTGTGTGACACAAACCCCATTGGACAGCGTATGTGTCACAAGCACCCCTGGACAGCTTGTGTCACAACCCCCCAGGGAAACTGTGTGTGTCACAAACACCCCTGGACTGACTGTGTGTCACAAACCCTATTGGAGAGTGTGTGTGTCACAAACCCCATTGGACAGCGTGTGTGTCACAAACCCCCCTGGACATCATGTGTGTCACAACTCTCCCTGGACATTGTGTGTATCACAAAAACCACTGGACAGTGTGTGTATCACAGACCCATTGGACAGGGTGTGTGTCACAAACACCTCTGGACATCTTTTGTGTCACAAACGCCCCTGGACTGTTAGTGTGTCACAAAACCTCATTGTAAAGTGTGTGTGTCACAAATCCCATTAGACAGCGTGTGTGTGAGAAACCCCAAAAGACAGTGTGTGTCTCAGAAACACCCCTGGCAGCGTGTTTGTCCCAAACGCCCCTGGACAGGGTATGTATCACAAACACCGCTGAACAGAGTGTGTGTCACAAACCCCATTGCACTTTGTGTGTCTCACAAAGCTCATTGGACAGTGTGTGTGTCACAAACGCCCCTGGACAGCGTGTCTATCAGAAAAACCAATGGACAGTGTGTGTGTCACAAACCCATTGGACAGCCGTTGTTTCACAAACCCCATTGGACAGCATGTGTCACAAGCCCCCCTGGAAACTGTGTGTGTCCAAAATATCCCTGGACAGCGTTTGTGTCACAAACCCCATTGGACAGCGTGTGTGTCACGAACCCCATTGGACAGTGTGTGTCACAAACCTCCCTGAACAGTGTGTGTGTCACAAACCCCATTGGAGAGCGTGTATGTCACAAAACTCATTGGATATTGTGTGTGTCACAAACCCCATTGCACAGCGTGTGTGTCACAAACCCCATTGGACAGTGTGTTTGACACAAACCCCATTGGACAGGTTGTGTGTCACAAACAACCCTGGACACCGTTTGTGTCAGAAACGCCGCTGGAGAGGGTGTGTGTCACAAATGCCCCTGGACAGCCCGTGTGTCACAAACCCCATTGGACAGCGTGTGTGTCACAAACCCCATTGGACAGGGTGTGTGTCACAAACACACCTCGACACCTTTTGTGTCACAAACGCCCCTGGACAGGGTCTGTGTCACAAACGCCCCTGGACAGCGTGTGTCTCACAAACCCCATTCAACAGCGTGTGTTTCACAAACACCATTGGACAGGGTGTGTGTCACAAACACGCCTGGACAACTTTTGTGTCACAACTGCCCCTGGACTGGGTGTGTGTCGCAAACCCCATTGGAGAGTGTGTGTGTCACAAACCCCATTAGACAGCGTGTATGTAACAAACACGCCTGGACACAGTTTGTGTCACAAACGCCCCTGGACAGCGTGTGTGTCACAAATCCCATTGGATAGTCTGTGTGTCACAAACCCCATTGGACAGTGTGTGTGACACAAACCCCATTGGACAGGTGGTGTGTCACAAACCCCATTGAACACTGTGTTTGGTACAAACGCCATTGGACAGCGTGTGTGTCACAAACCCATTGGACAGCCGTTGTTTCACAAACCCCATTGCACAGGGTGTGTGTAACAAAGAACCCTGGAAGCCGTTTGTGTTAGAAACGCCCCTGGACAGCGTGTGTGTCACAAACTCCATTGGAGAGTGTCTGTGTCACAAAACTCATTGGACAGAGTGTGTCAAACCTCCCCTGGAAACTGTGTGTGTCACAAACACCCCTGGACAACGTGTATGTCACAAACGCCCTTAGATAGGGTGTGTGTCACAAAACCCATTGGAGAGTGTATGTGTCACAAACGCCATTGGACAGTGTGTGTCACAAACCCCTCTGGACACTGTGTGTGTCACAAACCTCATTGGAGAGCGTGTGTGTCACAAACCCCATTGGACTGATTGTGTATCACAAACACACCTGGACAGCGTGTATGTCACAAACCCCATTGGAGAGTGTGTGTGTCTCAAACCCCATTGGAGAGCGTGTGTGTCACAAACCCCATTGGACAGCGTGTGTCACAAACACCCCTGGACAGTGTGTGTGTCACAAACGCCCCTGGACAGGGTGTTTGTCACATACCCCATTGGACAGTGTGCATGTCACAAACCCCATTGAACAACGTGTGACTCACAAAGCCCATTGGACACTGCCTGTGTCACAAACCTCATTGGCAACGTGTGTGTCATAAACACCATTGGACAGGGTGTGTGTCACAAACACCCCTGAACAGAATGCGTGTTCACAAACCCCATTGCAAATTGTGTGTGTCAGAAACCCCATTAGACAGTATTTATGTCACAAACCCCATTGGACAGTGTGTGTTTCAATAACCCCCTTGGACAGCGTGTGTGTCACAACTCTCCCTGGACAGTGTGTGTATCTCAAAAACCAATGGACAGTGTGTGTGTCGCAGACACCATTGGACAAGGTGTGTGTCACAAATGCCCCCGGACTGCGATTGTGTCACGAAAACCCCATTGGACAGTGTGTGTTTCACAAACCCCATTGGACAGCTTGTGTTTCACAAACACCCTTGGACACCGTTTGTTTCACAAACGCCCCTGGACAGGGTGTGTGTCACAAACGCCCCTGTACAGCGTGTCTGTCACAAACCCCATTGGACTGGGTGTGTGTCACAAACACACCTGGACAGCGTGTGTGTTACAAACGCCGCTGGACAGAATGTGTGTCCCCAACCCCATTGGACAGCTTGTGTGTCACAAAACCCATTGGACAGGGTGTGTGTCACAAACACCCCTGGACACCGTTTGTGTCAAAAACGTTTCTGGTCAGAGTGTGTGTCACAAACCCCATTGGACAGAGTGTGTATGTCGCAAACCCCATTGGAGAATGTGTGTGTCACAAACCCCATTGGACAGGGTGTGTGTCACAAACACCCCTCGACAGAGTGCGTCTCACAAACCCCATTGCACTTTGTTAGTATCAGAAAGCCCATTGGACAGCGTGTGTCTCACAAACCCCATTAGACAGGGTGTGTGTCACAAACACCCTGGACACCGTTTGCGTCACAAACGTTTCTGGACAGGGTGTTTGTCACAAACCCCATTGGACAACGTGTGTGTCTCAAAACCCATTGGACAGTGTGTGTTTCACAAACCCCATTGGACAGGTTGTGTGTCACAAACACCCCTGGACACCGTTTTTGTCACAAACGTTTCTGTACAGGGTGTGTTTCAGAAACCCCATTGGACAGTGTGTGTGTCACAAATGCCATTGCACAGCGTGCATGTCATAAACTCCATTGGACAGTGTGTGTTCCACAAATCCCATTGGACAGATTGTATGTCACAAACACCCATGGACACCGTTTCTGTCACAAACACCCCTGGAGAGGCTGTGAGTCACCAACGCCCCTGTACAAGGTGTGTCACAAATGCCCGCGGACACGGTGTGTGTCACAAACCGTGTTTGAGTTTGTGTGTGTCACAAACCCCATTGGACAGCGTGTCTGTCACAAACCCCATTGGACTGGGTGTGTGTCACAAACACACCTGGACAGCGTGTGTGTCAGAAACGTCGCTGGACAGAGTGTGTGTCACCAACCCCATTGGACAGCTTGTGTGTCACAAACCCCATTGGACAGAGTGTGTATGTCGCAAACCCCATTGGAGAGTGTGTGTGTCACAAACCCCATTGGACAGGGTGTGTGTCACAAACACCCCTGGACAGTGTGTGTGTCACAAACGTCCCTGTAAAGTATGTGTATCACAAACACCCCTGGACAGAGTGCGTCTCACAAACCCCATTGCACTTTGTTAGTATCAGAAAGCCCATTGGACAGCGTGTGTCTCACAAACCCCATTAGACAGGGTGTGTGTCACAAACACCCTGGACACCGTTTGCGTCACAAACGTTTCTGAACAGGGTGTTTGTCACAAACCGCATTGGACAGTGTGTGTGTCACAAACCCCATTGGACAGCATGTGTGTCTCAAAACCCATTGGACAGTGTGTGTTTCACAAACCCCATTGGACAGGTTGTGTGTCACAAACACCCCTGGACACCGTTTATGTCACAAACGCCCCTGGACAGGATGTGTTTCACAAACCCAATTCGAAAGCGTGTGTGTCACAAACCCCATTGGACAGGGTATGTGTCACAAACACCCCTGGACACCGTTTGTGTCACAAACGTTTCTGTACAGGGTGTGTTTCAGAAACCCCATTGGACAGTGTGTGTTTCACCAATCCCATTGCACAGCGTGCATGTCATAAACTCCATTGGACAGTGTGTGTTCCACAAATCCCATTGGACAGGTTGTGTGTCACAAACACCCATGGACACCGTTTCGGTCACAAACACCCCTGGAGAGGCTGTGAGTCACCAGCGCCCCTGGACAAGGTGTGTCACAAATGCCCCTGGACAGGGTGTGTGTCACAAACCGTGTTGGAGTTTGTGTGTGTCACAAACCCCATTGCACATTGTGTGTGTAACAAATCCCATTGGACAACCTGTGTGTCACAAACCCCATTGGACAGTGTGTGTGTCACAAACCCCATTGGACAGTGTGTGTTTCACATACCCCATTGGACAGGTTGTGTGTCACAAACACGCCTGGACACCGTGTGTGTCACAAACGCCCCTGGACAGGGTGTGTGTCAAAAACGTTTCTGGTCAGGGTGTGTGTCACAAACCTCATTGGACAGCGTGTGTGTCACAAACCCCATTCGACTGTGTGTGTTTCACAATCCCCATTGGACATGTTTTGTGTCACAAACCCCATTGGACAGGGTGTTTGTCACAAACGCCCCAGAACAGGGTGTGTCACAAACGCCCCTGGACAGCGTGTGTGTCACAAACCCCCCATGGACATCGTGTGTGTCACAACTCTCCCTGGACAGTGTGTGTATCACAAAAACCAATGGACAGTGTGTGTCTCACAGACCCCATTGGACAGGGTGTGTGTAACAAACACCCCTGGACATCTTTTATGTCACAAACGCCCCTGGACTGTTAGTGTGTCACAAAACCCCATTGGACAGGGTGTGTGTAACAAACACCCCTGGACATCTTTTATGTCACAAACTCCCCTGGACTGTTAGTGTGTCACAAAACCCCATTGTAGAGTGTGTGTGTCACAAACCCCATTAGACATTGTGTGTGTCACGAACCCCATTGGACAGTGTGTGTCACAAACCCCAGTGGACAGCCTGTGTGTCACAAACCCCATTGGACAGTGTGTTTGACACAAACTCCATTGGACAGGTTGTGTGTCACAAACAACCCTGGACACCGTTTGTGTCAGAAACGCCCCTGGACAGGGTGTGTGTCACAAATGCCCCTGGACAGCCTGTGTGTCACAAACCCCATTGGACAGCATGTGTGTCTCAAAACCCATTGGACAGTGTGTGTTTCACAAACCCCATTGGACAGGTTGTGTGTCACAAACACCCCTGGACACCGTTTATGTCACAAACGCCCCTGGACAGGATGTGTTTCACAAACCCAATTCGAAAGCGTGTGTGTCACAAACCCCATTGGACAGGGTATGTGTCACAAACACCCCTGGACACCGTTTGTGTCACAAACGTTTCTGTACAGGGTGTGTTTCAGAAACCCCATTGGACAGTGTGTGTTTCACCAATCCCATTGCACAGCGTGCATGTCATAAACTCCATTGGACAGTGTGTGTTCCACAAATCCCATTGGACAGGTTGTGTGTCACAAACACCCATGGACACCGTTTCGGTCACAAACACCCCTGGAGAGGCTGTGAGTCACCAGCGCCCCTGGACAAGGTGTGTCACAAATGCCCCTGGACAGGGTGTGTGTCACAAACCGTGTTGGAGTTTGTGTGTGTCACAAACCCCATTGCACATTGTGTGTGTAACAAATCCCATTGGACAACCTGTGTGTCACAAACCCCATTGGACAGTGTGTGTGTCACAAACCCCATTGGACAGTGTGTGTTTCACATACCCCATTGGACAGGTTGTGTGTCACAAACACGCCTGGACACCGTGTGTGTCACAAACGCCCCTGGACAGGGTGTGTGCAACATACCCCATTGGACAGTGTGTGTGTCACAAACCCCATTGGACAGCTTTTGAGTCACAAACACCCTTGGACACCGTTTGTGTCACAAACGCCCCTGGACAGGATGTGTGTCACAAACGCCCCTGGACAACGTGTCTGTCACAAACCCCATTGGACAGCGTGTCTTTCACAAACCCCATTGGACTGAGTGTGTGTCACAAACACACGTGGACAGCGTGTGTGTCACAAACCCCATTGGACAGCTTGTGTGTCACAAACCCCACTGGACAGGGTGTGTGTCACAAACACCCCTGGACAGGGTCTGTGTCAAAAACGTTTCTGGTCAGGGTGTGTGTCACAAACCTGATTGGACAGCGTGTGTGTCACAAACCCCATTCGACTGTGTGTGTTTCACAATCCCCATTGGACAGGTTTTGTGTCACAAACCCCATTGGACAGGGTGTTTGTCACAAACGCCCCAGAACAGGGTGTGTCACAAACGCCCCTGGACAGCGTGTGTGTCACAAACCCCCCATGGACATCGTGTGTGTCACAACTCTCCCTGGACAGTGTGTGTATCACAAAAACCAATGGACAGTGTGTGTCTCACAGACCCCATTGGACAGGGTGTGTGTAACAAACACCCCTGGACAGCTTTTATGTCACAAACGCCCCTGGACTGTTAGTGTGTCACAAAAACCCATTGTAGAGTGTGTGTGTCACAAACCCCATTAGACAGTGTGTGTGTCACGAACCCCATTGGACAATGTGTGTCACAAACCCCAGTGGACAGCCTGTGTGTCACAAACCCCATTGGACAGTGTGTTTGACACAAACTCCATTGGACAGGTTGTGTGTCACAAACAACCCTGGACACCGTTTGTGTCAGAAACGCCCCTGGACAGGGTGTGTGTCACAAATGCCCCTGGACAGCCTGTGTGTCACAAACCCCATTGGACAGCGTGTGTGTCACAATCCCCATTGGACAGGGTGTGTGTCACAAACACACCTGGACACCTTTTGTGTCACAAATGCCCCTGGACTGGGTGTGTGTCACAAACCCCGTTGGAGAGTGTGTGTGTCACAAACCCCATTAGACAGCGTGTGTGTCACAAAGACCCCTGGACACCGTTTATGTCACAAACGCCCCTGGACAGTATGTGTGTCACAAACCCCATTGGAGAGTGTGTATGTCACAAACGCCCCTGGACAGTCTGTGTGTCACAAACCCCATTGGACAGTGTGTGTGTCACAAACCCCATTGGACAGTGTGTGTGACACAAACCCCATTGGACAACGTATGTGTCACAAACACCCCTGGACAGCTTGTGTCACAACCCCCCAGGGAAACTGTGTGTGTCACAAACACCCCTGGACTGACTGTGTGTCACAAACCCTATTGGAGAGTATGTCTGTCACAAACCCCATTGGACAGTGTGTGTGTCACAAACCCCCCTGGACATCATGTGTGTCACAACTCTCCCTGGACATTGTGTGTATCACAAAAACCACTGGACAGTGTGTGTATCACAGACCCATTGGACAGGGTGTGTGTCACAAACACCCCTGGACATCTTTTGTGTCACAAACGCCCCTGGACTGTTAGTGTGTCACAAAACCTCATTGTAAAGTGTGTGTGTCACAAATCCCATTAGACAGCGTGTGTGTGAGAAACCCCATAGGACAGCGTGTGTCTCAGAAACACCCCTGGCAGCGTGTTTGTCCCAAACGCCCCTGCACAGGGTGTGTATCACAAACACCCGTGAACAGAGTGTGTGTCACAAACCCCATTGCACTTTGTGTGTCTCACAAAGCCCATTGGACAGTGTGTGTGTCACAAACGCCCCTGTGTAGAGCGAGATAAGGACCAAGCAAAACAAGTCGATTCAATGTGAATCACGCTAAGCCATTTATTACAGAAACAAGTCTCCTTATATACGTAACTATATTCTAATCACGCGTCCACGCTCCAAGCATGGATTCGTTAAATGAGGATCGTGGGCTGTCCGTGCTCTGGAGTCTCACTGATGATACGTCCGATGATTCACGCCACGCCAGGAGCCCGGTGATTGAGGAACGCCCCTCTTTCTCACAGCAGACTCTGTTCTCGAAGTGGCCTTGAGATACCTTTGAGCCTGACTAATTCAGCAACAGGTCTTAATCTATCAAAACCCATCCACACTTCCCCCTTTCTTTTCCTGAATTAGTCAGGCCCCTTAAACCGCACGGTGCATCATTTTTGAAATATACTGCAACATAGAACACGTGATTAACAACATAATTACAATTACATATAATGCAGTTAAACCTTACTTAATAAGATCAAACACCTGCCTATTCTTAAAACCTTAATTCTACTATGATAACCTTATTAACACACTATTTTAATAGATTCAAAATAACCAGACAAGTTAATACAATATATTATCTTAAATTCCTAAAAGATTTATAACTGCGCAGTTTATAGGGTAACATACTTAATATCATCAGCATATACTAATAATTGAATTAATATCTTAAAAGTTATCTTAACCTATTTAAAAGATCAATAGCTTAACCTTAATATCCCTTCTAAAACTTTATCAGTTGCTGAACTTAGATTACTATGATAGAGATATCTCATAATTTTACCTTATCTATGCATTGACTATCTAATCATAATATCACCCTTTTGGATCTCCTGCTGATTGTTCAAATTGCCATTCTCCACAGAAGGTACACCACCTGCTTGCTAATAGGCTTCTAGACCACCAGGTCTGCGAGCATCTGTAACACTGAATTAGGATCCATGGTTTACATCTGAAACAGTCCTCACAACTTATCTCCCTCCTGTCCATCTACATCCATTGAATCTTTGTTGAATCCACTTCAATCCTTGGCCTGTAATGACACAAACATAACCTTTTCCCCAGGTTATCAATTGATGTGGCCTTTTTAATTGACTAGTGATTTGACCATAACTAATGTAGGTTCTTTCTGATTTAGCATGGTTTTGGGTCATACTTGCAAAGTATTTCATCACATACAATGCTTTTGACAATTGGTTTTGTGGTGCTTCCCCTACTTCCCCCCTTTTTTTTTTAAAAAAACAAACAAACAAAAAAATTCAGAACCAGATATGTGCGTTGGATCTTGACTACGTACTCAAAATCACAAATCAAATTTAGAGGTTCCTCCTTAAAAAGCTCTAAGTAATTTAAAGCTGTGCCAAGTTCTGCTAATTGGGTTGAACCTTCAATAATTTTTACAGAATGATGCCAATTGTTATCTCCACACCAAACCACTACAGCTTTATGAGACTGCCCAGAACCATCAACAAAAACTTTGCAAGTATGTAGGATCAGACCAAATACAAGTATGGCCTATGACCTGATGTTAAAGGCTTGCAGGTTCTGCAGCAATTTACGTTTAGGCATGCCAAAAGCTGTGCTGTTAAGAAAACCAGCTAGTGCAATTTACAAAGACATAGATTACAAATAAAAAAAATCAGAATTAAATTTCACAAATGGTACATATATGACAAAAGGATCATGGCCTATTAAGACTTAAATTCATTCCCTGCATTTTCTTGATCAGAGTGACAATTGGTATATAACAGCCGGTATATCAGTTTGCTAGCAATCTCATCATACTGTCCCACAATGGCCACAGGTTGTTTCTATGTTGTAGCTATAAACAGACAAATCTGCAAGTCCAATCGAATGCAGCCAGCCTGTAAGGTTGTCATAAATTTATTCCTCAAAGTTTCCAACTCCATTTTGGCTGTCATATTTATTGGATATTGTTTTCCCTTACCAGATCGAAGTCCTGTTTCAGATCTATCAGTGTAGTGTTTGCTTTATCGAAACATTGGCTGTTAATACTAGTAGAAATACAGCATTTGAAATTTCCTTGGAGATTTCTCACTTGCAGCAAGCAGATCTGCACCATCCCAGCAGCTTCTTGTAGGCCATGCAACTAAACAGAATTCTCAGAAAACGTTATTTGAGCTTACAATTTACTTAGCAAATCTCAACTTAAGAGAGGTATAGGACTTTCTGGCAAATATAAGAATTCATGTATTAAAACTTTGTTTCAAATTTGGCATTCCGTTGGTCTCAAAAAATGGCCTTTCTTTCGTTCTCTCCCATGACCTCAAAAACTAGCATGGTGAATTTACTAAGAAGTCACTAACAACTAATTACCACAGAATAAGTCTATTAACAAAGTTTTGGTTTAATTTTCCAGTTTCATTAGAACTATGCATCCACTGGTGATGCCTTTAAATTTCACCCTCAGACTCCTTCATGCAATATTACAGCTCTCTAGCAGTAACATTGCTTGGGGGAGGGGTGTGGGGGGGAATAAAACTTTCCTCTCGCCCCCATCTGAGATGGCAAGACGTACAGCCCAGTATGAAAACACATCAGTTTGAATTCCACATCAAACCAATCTGGCTCCACTCCACACCCAAACCAGTACCAGTCTGACCCAGAGAAGCACTGAACACTGTGATCCCCCAAAGCTGACCAGTGTGAAAAGACCGACTTCAGCAAGGAGGTAAAATTATGAGCTCTTTTCCCCAAATGTGCCAAAACCTAGGAAACAAGACAGAAGCAAAAATAAACACCAACAACCCCTGATTCAAAGCCGAAAAACAACACAGTGCCACAACAAAAATGGATGACAATACTTCAGGGAAATAAAAAAGGCAGAGCGGGGGCAGTAAAGCCCCCCTTTCTCCGCTTGGCAGCGGGAAAACAGGTTTCTCCATTTTTTTTCGTTCTCTTCTTCCTGCAGTTCAGATATAGTCAAGGTCACGCAGCTGGGACGAGGTGGGAGGCTCTGGTGAACTCCTCAGTTACAATGAGCTGCACATAGGCCTGGAATATTTTGCTGTTTTGTTTTCCCATTTCATTCCAGCCATAATACACTTTATATGCAATTTCAAGTAGCTCAGCAATAGTTACATTCCTTAGCTCCGTTTACCTGTTACAATTTAGAGATGTCAAAAAGCAGTATAAACCAGTATAATAAACATAAATCCATTATTCTATTTTCCTAAATCTAAATCAGTTAATACTCTAGCAACTTTTAAATACAACCTCTTCTAAATGCACATCTATCATAGCATTTTAACAATTTAAATGCTTTTCTAACAATATAAGCAATTACTCTAAAGTGTAAGGATGCATCCTAAGGGGGAGCAAGGTGGAATTTTAGCAGTGAAACCGGTTCCCATTTTGTAATTATCTCCCCAAACAAGATTCTTTTGGTACCAAATATGAATATACAAACTAAAATACTGAGCTCAGATATGAAAACCATATACCAAGTTCAAATATGCAGATGGATCACAGTTACACCAATTTAAGAAAACCTCTCAATTTTTTATATTGCACCTTTGGGCCGCTCACTGCTCAGCCAGGTGGAGGTACCTCTGGGTCTCCCTGACAAAAAAGGTCAGTTGCGCGCTGAAACCCATCCACACCCACCGACCCGGACTGAGCAAGGCCTTCTTTTGTTTTGTTTTGTTCTGTTTTTGTTTTAGTGTCTCATCTGGTGCGCTACAGCTGCCATTCCAAAACCAGGATTCTTTACATGATGTGTATACGGAAAAACCAAATCCAGCACACCGAGAGGAGACACAGCCTGGCACAGAGTTGTGCAAGTCTGAATGCTGGAATAAAGCTAGCATGCTAGAGAAAAAAAAAATAACAGCTACTACACACAAAATTTACCATCACATTCACGCAGTAAAGAACTAAATTACTCATGATCTTCTGAATTATCACAAAATGCACATTTTGAGTCAACGGATTCTCATTATTTAACAGACTGTGAACTTATCGTACCATATAGCACAGACCTACCAAAATTGCAACATACTTAAACAGATACCCACAAAAAAAACAGGTTAATAAGGAAAGCATCTTGCAGACTTTAACAAGTTTTCTGTGACCTGTGTGTTATCAGTTAACTCTCAGCTTGTTGAAGTTCAAAGCACCCCGCCTGTAAAACTGTCTGAAATGATTTAATGATCTCTTGTAGGGATTTATTTTGTCCTGATCTTCTCGCCCTAAAACCAACATTAATCGCAACAAGATTCTATTGTCCGGACACTTTTCCCAAACATTTAAGTTATACCGCAGCCACCATTAATTACAATATTTTACAAGATCTTCCTTCCTTATAATTCCGAGTGCTTTCCTAAGTTTTAAAACACCTCCCAATACTGAGTTTTTAGGAACACAACTGAA
The DNA here is from genome assembly GCF_963082525.1 of Nesoenas mayeri. NCBI lineage: Eukaryota > Metazoa > Chordata > Aves > Columbiformes > Columbidae > Nesoenas > Nesoenas mayeri. Next base: position 46,941 of record NW_027660036.1, read on the forward strand.
AACAATTATTCCTGACCCCATCTTGCAAGTAAAAACCTTGAGAAGGGGGGGGAGGGAGAGGGAGGAAGGCACAGGGCTGCTTGCAGCGAGAATGGGAAAAGTGGGAGAAGGTTTTACAGCGCACTTAAAAACAACTAGTAAAACAATTAACTCACATTCCTGACAAGCTGCTTGATTTTCAGAGAGGCAATACACAGGAGCACATAGTATGTACTGGAAAACTTGCAAATAACACATTGATAGCAAACATTAGCATTCTCTACTGCTAATCTCAACACTAGTGCTTCCTTAGCTTCTAAGTTTTCGGCCTGTTTACTGATGGCGTCTTGAAGATGGTCAATAAATTGCATGTAATTCTCATTGGGACTGTGATTAATAGTTGCAAATGATTTGGCACCTCTCTCATAGCTTGATATGCAAGATCTGTTGACTGCCTCAGGATTTCAGAAACTTATCGTGTCTGTAGTTGCGGTGTGTCAGTTGGTGTCTCTTCCAGGAGTTGTGGGACACCTGCCCCCCTCGACGAATCCCCATTGTTCTGTCCTAAATGATCTACAGCTGTTACATTTCACACAGTTCTTTTGACAAATTATCTGACTCCAATTCCTTGGACTGCTTGGTCTCCTTAGGGTCGTGTGATGGTATGGGAGGCCATCCACTCCGTAATTTTCCTCCCCCCGCCCCAGACCGCTGTATCAGTGCCGCCGGCACAACAGGGGATGGAGTGGGGAGGGGGTCAAAAGACACGATCCGGGTAAACTTCACAGTCATTTTTAGGTTTGTTATCAGGTTGCAACGCTGGAAAAATTCTGGCGACGGTAGCCCGCTCAGCCTTAAAGTCTTTTAAGGTGGAAATTTTAAGCTTCCATTTAGTCGCTAGTGATTTAGTTTCTTTATCATCTCCATTGCTGACCCTATTCCATAATTTCTGCCTTTTATCATTCCAAAGTTAACGTTTAAAAGCCTTCTCGTTTTCTCCCGGGTAGCCTTTAATTCTATACCGAATTAGTAGTCCACATATGTTACTTTCTTCTTATTTAAGTCCTCTCATAGAGAGAATAGGCAGGAGGAGTTTAACTACGGCTTCTTCCTCAAAGGATTTATTTTGCCCCATAACTTCACTCTTCCCTCCTCCCGCTCCCAGCCGCTCACCCTTTTACGGTGACTTCTTCTACAACGCGGAACGTCCGTACGCCTCCGCCCGGTTCTCAGTCCAGCTGATCCGCCTCCGGTTGGGCCGCTCTAGGCTTTTCCCCAACTTCAGTGGTACGCCGATCAGAGTATCACGTCGGGGTCACCAGATGTACAGCGAGATAAGGACCAAGCAAAACAAGTCGATTCAACGTGAATCACGCTAAGCCATTTATTACAGAAACAAGTCTCCTTATATACGTAACTATATTCTAATCACGCGTCCACACTCCAAGCATGGATTCGTTAAATGAGGATCGTGGGCTGTCCGTGCTCTGGAGTCTCACTGATGATACGTCCGATGATTCACGCCACGCCAGGAGCCCGGTGATTGAGGAACGCCCCTCTTTCTCACAGCAGACTCTGTTCTCGAAGTGGCCTTGAGATACCTTTGAGCCTGACTAATTCAGCAACAGGTCTTAATCTATCAAAACACATCCACACCCCTGGACAGCGTGTCTATCAGAAAAACCAATGGACAGTGTGTGTGTCACAAACCCATTGGACAGCCGTTGTTTCACAAACCCCATTGCACAGGGTGTGTGTAACAAAGAGCCCTGGATGCCGTTTGTGTTAGAAACGCCCCTGGACAGCGTGTGTATCACAAACTCCATTGGAGAGTGTATGTGTCACAAATCCCATTGGACAGCGTGTGTGTCACAAACCCCATTGGACAGCATGTGTCACAAGCCCCCCTGGAAACTGTGTGTGTCCAAAATATCCCTGGACAGCGTTTGTGTCACAAACTCCATTGGACAGCGTGTGTGTCACGAACCCCATTGGACAGTGTGTGTGACAAACCCCCCTGAACAGTGTGTGTGTCACAAACCCCATTGGAGAGCGTGTATGTCACAAACCTCATTGGATATTGTGTGTGTCACAAACCCCAGTGGACAGCGTCTGTGTCACAAACCCCATTGGACAGTGTGTTTGACACAAACCCCATTGGACAGGTTGTGTGTCACAAACAACCCTGGACACCGTTTGTGTCAGAAACGCCCCTGGACAGGGTGTGTGTCACAAATGCCCCTGGACAGCCTGTGTGTCACAAACCCCATTGGACAGCGTGTGTGTCACAAACCCCATTGGACAAGGTGTGTGTCACAAACACCCCTGGACACCGTTTGTGTCACAAACGCCCCTGGACAGGGTCTGTGTCACAAACGCCCCTGGACAGCGTGTGTCTCACAAACCCCATTCAACAGCGTGTGTTTCACAAACCCCATTGGACAGGGTGTGTGTCACAAACACGCCTGGACACCTTTTGTGTCACCACTGCCCCTGGACTGGGTGTGTGTCACAAACCCCATTGGACAGTGTGTGTGTCACAAACCCCATTAGACATTGTGTGTGTCACAAACACCCCTGGACACCCTTTGTGTCACAAACGCCCCTGGACAGCATGTGTGTCACCAGCCCCATTGGACAGAGTGTGTATGTCGCAAACCCCATTGGAGAGTGTGTGTGTCACAAACCCCATTAGACAGCGTGTATGTAACAAACACGCCTGGACACAGTTTGTGTCACAAACGCCCCTGGACAGCGTGTGTGTCACAAATCCCATTGGATAGTCTGTGTGTCACAAACCCCATTGGACAGTGTGTGTGACACAAACCCCATTGGACAGGTGGTGTGTCACAAACACCCCTGGACACTGTTTGTGTCAGAAACGCCCCTGGACAGCGTGTCTGTCACAAACCCCATTGGACAGCGTGTGTGTCACCAGCCCCATTGGACAGAGTGTGTATGTCGCAAACCCCATTGGAGAGTGTGTGTGTCACAAACCCCATTAGACAGCGTGTATGTAACAAACACGCCTGGACACAGTTTGTGTCACAAACGCCCCTGGACAGCGTGTGTGTCACAAATCCCATTGGATAGTCTGTGTGTCACAAACCCCATTGGACAGTGTGTGTGACACAAACCCCATTGGACAGGTGGTGTGTCACAAACACCCCTGGACACTGTTTGTGTCAGAAACGCCCCTGGACAGCGTGTCTGTCACAAACCCCATTGGACAGCGTGTGTGACACAAACCCCCCTAAAGAGTGTGTGTGTCACAAACCCCATTGAACACCGTGTTTGGTACAAACGCCATTGGACAGTGTGTGTGTCACAAACCCATTGGACAGCCGTTGTTTCACAAACCCCATTGCACAGGGTGTGTGTAACAAAGACCCCTGGAAGCCGTTTGTGTTAGAAACGCCCCTGGACAGCATGTCTGTCACAAACTCCATTGGAGAGTGTCTGTGTCACAAACCCCATTGGACGGAGTGTGTCACAACCTCCCCTGGAAACTGTGTGTGTCACAAACACCCCTGGACAACGTGTATGTCAAAACGCCCCTAGATAGGGTGTGTGTCACAAAACCCATTGGAGAGTGTATGTGTCACAAACCCCATTGGACAGTGTGTGTCACAAACCCCCCTGGACAGTGTGTGTGTCACAAACCCCATTGGAGAGCGTGTGTGTCACAAACCCCATTGGACAGCGTGTGTCACAACCCTCCCTGGACAGTGTGTGTGTCACAAACCCCATTGGAGAGTGTGTGTGTCACAAACCCCATTGGAGAGCGTGTGTGTCACAAACCCCATTGGACAGCGTGTGCCACAAACACCCCTGGACAGTGTGTGTGTCACAAACGCCCCTGGACAGGGCGTTTGTCACATACCCCATTGGACAGTGTGCATGTCACAAACCCCATTGAACAACGAGTGACTCACAAAGCCCATTGGACACTGCCTGTGTCACAAACCTCATTGGCAACGTGTGTGTCATAAACACCATTGGACAGGGTGTGTGTCACAAACACCCCTGAACAGAATGCGTGTTCACAAACCCCATTGCAAATTGTGTGTGTCAGAAACCCCATTAGACAGCATTTATGTCACAAACCCCCTTGGACAGTGTGTGTTTCAAAAACCCCCTTGGACAGCGTGTGTGTCACAAACCCCCCTGGACAGCGTGTGTGTCACAACTCTCCCCATTGGACAGTGTGTGTATCACAAAAACCAATGGACAGTGTGTGTGTCGCAGACACCATTGGCCACGGTGTGTGTCACAAACGCCCCCGGACTGCGATTGTGTCACAAAACCCCATTGGACAGTGTGTGTTTCACAAACTCCATTGGACAGCTTGTGTTTCACAAACACCCTTGGACACCGTTTGTTTCACAAACGCCCCTGGACAGGGTGTGTGTCACAAACGCCCCTGGACAGCGTGTCTGTCACAAACCCCATTGGACTGGGTGTGTGTCACAAACACACCTGGACAGCGTGTGTGTCAGAAACGTCGCTGGACAGAGTGTGTGTCACCAACCCCATTGGACAGCTTGTTTGTCACATACCCCATTGGACAGGGTGTGTGTCACAAACACCCCTGGACACCGTTTGTGTCAAAAACGTTTCTGGTCAGAGTGTGTGTGACAAACCCCATTGGACAGAGTGTGTATGTCGCAAACTCCATTGGAGAGTGTGTGTGTCACAAACCCCATTGGACAGGGTGTGTGTCACAAACACCCCTGGACAGAGTGCGTCTCACAAACCCCATTGCACTTTGTTAGTATCAGAAAGCCCATTGCACAACGTGTGTCTCACAAACCCCATTAGACAGGGTGTGTGTCACAAACACCCTGGACACCGTTTGCGTCACAAACGTTTCTGGACAGGGTGTTTGTCACAAACCCCATTGGACAGCATGTGTGTCTCAAAACCCATTGGACAGTGTGTGTTTCACAAACCTCATTGGACAGGTTGTGTGTCACAAACACCCCTCGACACCGTTTTTGTCACAAACGCCCCTGGACAGGGTGTGTTTCACAAACCCAATTGGACAGCGTGTGTGTCACAAACCCCATTGGACAGGGTGTGTGTCACAAACACCCCTGGACACCGTTTGTGTCACAAACGTTTCTATACAGGGTATGTTTCAGAAACCCCATTGGACAGTGTGTGTGTCACAAATGCCATTGCACAGCGTGCATGTCATAAACTCCATTGGACAGTGTGTGTTCCACAAATCCCATTGGACAGGTTGTGTGTCACAAACACCCATGGACACCGTTTCTGTCACAAACACCCCTGGAGAGGCTGTGAGTCACCAACGCCCCTGGACAAGGTGTGTCACAAATGCCCCTGGACAGGGTGTGTGTCACAAACCGTGTTTGAGTTTGTGTGTGTCACAAACCCCATTGGACAGCGTGTCTGTCACAAACCCCATTGGACTGGGTGTGTGTCACAAACACACCTGGACAGCGTGTGTGTCAGAAACGTGGCTGGACAGAGTGTGTGTCACCAATCCCATTGGACAGCTTGTGTGTCACAAACCCCATTGGACAGGGTGTGTGTCACAAACACCCCTGGACACCGTTTGTGTCAAAAACGTTTCTGGTCAGGGTGTGTGTCACAAACCCCATTGGACAGAGTGTGTATGTCGCAAACCCCATTGGAGAGTGTGTGTGTCACAAACCTCATTGGACAGGGTGTGTGTCACAAACACCCCTGGACAGTGTGTATGTCACAAACGCCCCTGTAAAGTATGTGTATCACAAACACCCCTGGACAGAGTGCGTCTCACAAACCCCATTGCACTTTGTTAGTATCAGAAGACCCATTGGACAACGTGTGTCTCACAAACCCCATTAGACAGGGTGTGTGTCACAAACACCCTGGACACCGTTTCCGTCACAAACGTTTCTGGACAGTGTGTGTTTCACAAACCCCATTGGACAGTGTGTGTGTCACAAACCCCATTGGACAGCATGTGTGTCTCAAAATCCATTGGACAATGTGTGTTTCACAAACCCCATTGGACAGACTGTGTGTCACAAACACCCCTGGACACCGTTTTTGTCACAAACGCCCCTGGACACGGTGTGTTTCACAAACCCAGTTGGACAGCGTGTGTGTCACAAACCCCATTGGACAGGGTATGTGTCACAAACACCCTTGGACACCGTTTGTGTCACAAACGTTTCTGTACAGGGTGTGTTTCAGAAACCCCATTGGACAGTGTGTGTGTCACAAATGCCATTGCACAGCGTGCATGTCATAAACTCCATTGGACGATGTGTGTTCCACAAATCCCATTGGACAGATTGTGTGTCACAAACACCCATGGACACCATTTCGGTCACAAACACCCCTGGAGAGGCTGTGAGTCACCAACGCCCCTGGACAAGGTGTGTCACAAATGCCCCTGGACAGGGTGTGTGTCACAAACCGTGTTTGAGTTTGTGTGTGTCACAAACCCCATTGCACATTGTGTGTGTAACAAATCCCATTGGACAGCCTGTGTGTCACAAACCCCATTGGACAGTGTGTGTGTCACAAACGCCCCAGAACAGGGTGTGTCACAAACGCCCCTGGACAGCGTGTGTGTCACAACTCTCCCTGGACAGTGTGTGTATCACAAAAACCAATGGACAGTGTGTGTCTCACAGACCCCATTGGACAGGGTGTGTGTAACAAACACCCCTGGACATCTTTTATGTCACAAACGCCCCTGGACTGTTAGTGTGTCACAAAACCCCATTGTAGAGTGTGTGTGTCACAAATCCCATTAGACAGTGTGTGTGTCACGAACCCCATTGGACAGTGTGTGTCACAAACCCCAGTGGACAGCCTGTGTGTCACAAACCCCATTGGACAATGTGTTTGACACAAACCCCATTGGACAGGTCGTGTGTCACAAACAACCCTGGACACCCTTTGTGTCAGAAACGCCCCTGCACAGGGTGTGTATCACAAACACCCCTGAACAGAGTGTGTGTCACAAACCCCATTGCACTTTGTGTGTCTCACAAAGCCCATTGGACAGGGTGTGTGTCACAAACGCCCCTGGACAGCGTGTCTATCAGAAAAACCAATGGACAGTGTGTGTGTCACAAACCCATTGGACAGCCGTTGTTTCACAAACCTCATTGCACAGGGTGTGTGTAACAAAGAGCCCTGGACGCCATTTGTGTTAGAAACGCCCCTGGACAGCGTGTGTGTCACTAACTCCATTGGAGAGTGTATGTGTCACAAACCCCATTGGACAGCGTGTGTCACAAGCCCCCCTGGAAACTGTGTGTGTCCAAAATATCCCTGGACAGCATTTGTGTGACAAACCCCATTGGACAACGTGTGTGTCACGAACCCCATTGGACAGTGTGTGTCACAAACCCCCCTGAACAGTGTGTGTGTCACAAACCCCATTGGAGAGCGTGTATGTCACAAACCTCATTGGATATTGTGTGTGTCACAAACCCCATTGCACAGCGTGTGTGTCACAAACCCCATTGGATAGTGTATTTGACACAAACCTCATTGGACAGGTTGTGTGTCACAAACAGCCCTGGACACCGTTTGTATCAGAAACGCGGCTGGACAGGGTGTGTGTCACAAATGCCCCTGGACAACCTGTGTGTCACAAACCCCATTGGACAGCGTGTGTGTCACAAACCCCATTGGACAGGGTGTGTGTCACAAACACACCTCGACATCTTTTGTGTCACAAACGCCCCTGGACAGGGTCTGTGTCACAAACGCCCCTGGACAGCGTGTGTCTCACAAACCCCATTCAACAGCGTGTGTTTCACAAACCCCATTGGACAGGGTGTGTGTCACAAACACGCCTGGACACCTTTTGTGTCACAACTGCCCCTGGACTGGGTGTGTGTCACAAATCCCATTGGACAGTGTGTGTGTCACAAACCCCATTAAACATTGTGTGTGTCACAAACACCCCTGGACACCCTTTGTGTCACAAACGCCCCTGGACAGCATGTGTGTCACCAGCCCCATTGGACAGAGTGTGTATGTCGCAAACCCCATTGGAGAGTGTGTGTGTCACAAACCCAATTAGACAGCGTGTGTGTCACAAACACCCCTGGACACAGTTTGTGTCAGAAACTCCCCTGGACAGCGTGTGTGTCACAAACCCCATTGGATAGTCTGTGTGTCACAAACCCCATTGGACAGTGTGTGTGACACAAACCCCATTGGACAGGTGGTGTGTCACAAACACCCCTGGACACTGTTTGTGTCAGAAACGCCCCTGGACAGTGTGTCTGTCACAAACCCCATTGGACAGCGTGTGTGACACAAACCCCCCTAAAGAGTGTGTGTGTCACAAACCCCATTGAACACCGTGTTTAGTACAAACGCCATTGGACAGCCGTTGTTTCACAAATCCCATTGCACAGGGTGTGTGTAACAAAGACCCCTGGAAGCCGTTTGTGTTAGAAACGCCCCTGGACAGCGTGTGTGTCACAAACTCCATTGGAGAGTGTCTGTGTCACAAACCCCATTGGACAGAGTGTGTCACAACCTCCCCTGGAAACTGTGTGTGTCACAAACACCCCTGGACAACGTGTATGTCACAAACGCCCCTAGATAGGGTGTGTGTCACAAAACCCATTGGAGAGTGTATGTGTCACAAACCCCATTGGACAGTGTGTGTCACAAATCCCCCTGGACAGTGTGTGTGTCACAAACCCCATTGGAGTGCGTGTGTGTCACAAACCCCATTGGACAGCGTGTGTCACAACCCCCCCTGGACAGCGTGTGTGTCACAAACCCCACTGGAGAGTGTGTGTGTCACAAACCCCATTGGAGAGCGTGTGTGTCACAAACCCCATTGGACAGCGTGTGTCACAAACACCCCTGGACAGTGTGTGTGTCACAAACGCCCCTGGACAGGGGGTTTGTCACATACCCCTTTGGACAGTGTGCATGTCACAAACCCCATTGAACAACGAGTGACTCACAAAGCCCATTGGACACTGCCTGTGTCACAAACCTCATTGGCAACGTGTGTGTCATAAACACCATTGGACAGGGTGTGTGTCACAAATGCCCCTGGACTGGGTGTGTGTCACAAACCCCGTTGGAGAGTGTGTGTGTCACAAACCCCATTAGACAGCATTTATGTCACAAACCCCCTTGGACAGTGTGTGTTTCAAAAACCCCCTTGGACAGCGTGTGTGTCACAAACCCCCCTGGACAGCGTGTGTGTGACAGCTCTCCCTGGACAGTGTGTGTATCACAAAAACCAATGGACAGTGTGTGTGTCGCAGACACCATTGGACACGGTGTGTGTCACAAACGCCCCCGGACTGCGATTGTGTCACAAAACCCCATTGGACAGTGTGTGTTTCAAAAACCTCATTGGACAGCTTGTGTTTCACAAACACCCTTGGACACCGTTTGTGTCACAAACGCCCCTGGACAGGGTGTGTGTCACAAACGCCCCTGGACAGCGTGTCTGTCACAAACCCCATTGGACTGGGTGTGTGTCACAAACACACCTGGACAGCGTGTGTGTCAGAAACGCCGCTGGACAGAGTGTGTGTCACAAACCCCATTGGACAGCTTGTGTGTCACAAACCCCATTGGACAGGGTGTGTGTCACAAATACCCCTGGACACCGTTTGTGTCAAAAACGCTTCTGGTCAGAGTGTGTGTCACAAACCCCATTGGACAGAGTGTGTATGTCGCAAACCCCATTGGAGAGTGTGTGTGTCACAAACCCCATTGGACAAGGTGTGTGTCACAAACACGCCTGGACAGTGTGTGTGTCACAAACGCCCCTGTAAAGTATGTGTATCACAAACACCCCTGGACAGCGTGCGTCTCACAAACCCCATTGCACTTTGTTAGTATCAGAAAGACCATTGGACAGCGTGTGTCTCACAAACCCCATTAGAAAGGGTGTGTGTCACAAACACCCTGGACACCGTTTGTGTCACAAACGTTTCTGGACAGGGTGTTTGTCACAAACCCCATTGGACAGTGTGTGTGTCTCAAAACCCATTGGACAGTGTGTGTTTCAAAAACCCAATTGGACAGCATGTGTGTCACAAACCCCATTGGACAGGGTATGTGTCATAAACACCCCTGGACACCGTTCGTGTCACAAACGCCCCTGGACAGGGTGTATTTCAGAAACCCCATTGGACAGTGTGTGTGTCACAAATCCCATTGCACATCGTGCATGTCATAAACTCCATTGGACAGTGTGTGTTCCACAAATCCCATTGGACAGGTTGTATGTCGCAAACACCCATGGACACCGTTTCTGTCACAAACACCCCTAGAGAGGTTGTGAGTCACCAACGCCCCTGGACAAGGTGTGTCACAAATGCCCCTGGACAGGCTGTGTGTCACAAACGGTGTTTAAGTTTGTGTGTGTCACAAACCCCATTGGACAGCGTGTCTGTCACAAACCCCATTGGACTGAGTGTGTGTCACAAACACCCCTGGACACCGTTTGTGTCAAAAACGTTTCTGGTCAGGGTGTGTGTCACAAACTCCATTGGACAGAGTGTGTATGTCGCAAACCCCATTGGAGAGTGTGTGTGTCACAAACCCCATTGGACAGGGTGTGTGTCACAAAAGACATTGGACAGTTTATGTCACACCGCCCCCCGGACAGCGTGTGTGTCACAAACCCCATTGGACAGTAGGTGTGTCAAACATCGAATGTACACCGTGTGTGTCATGAACACCATTGTACAATGGTTCTGTCTCAAACTCCTGTGGACATTGTGTGTGTCAAAACACCACTGGACAGTGTGCGTGTCACAAACCCCATTGGACTGTGTGTGTGTCACAAACCCCATTGGACAGAGTGTGTGTTACAAACCCAATTGGACTGAATGTGTGTCACAAACCCCATTGGACAGCCTGTGTGTCACAAATCCAGTCGGACAGCGTGTGTCAAAACCCCCCTTGACAGTGTGTGTATCACAAACACCAACCTCATTAGACAGTGTGTGTGGCACAAACCCAATTGGACAATGTGTGTGTCACAAACCCCCTTGGACAGTGTGTGTGTCACAAACACCATTGTACTCTGTGTGTGTCACAAACCCTCCTGGACAGTGTGTGTGTCACCAACCCCATTGGACAGCGTGTGTGTCACAAACCTCATCGGACAAAGTATGTATCACAAATCCCATAGGACAGTGTGTGTGACACCAACCTCATTGGACAGTGTGTGTGTCAGAAACCCCTTTGAACAACGTGTGTGTCACAAACCCCATAGGACAGTGTGTGTGACACAACCACCAGTGGACATTGTGTGTGTCACAAACCCCTCTGGACAGCGTGTGTGTCACAAACCCTATTGGACAGCGTGTGTCACAACCCCACCTGGACAGCATGTGTGTCACAAATCCCTTTTGACAGTGTGTGTGTCACAAACCCACCTGGACAGCGTGTGTGTCACAAACCCCGCTGGACAGTGTGTGTGTCATTTAGCTCTTTGGACAGTGTGTGGTTTACCAGCCCCATTGGACAGTGTGTGTTTCACAAACTCCATTGGACAGCGTGTGTGTCACAAACCATATTGGACAGTTTGTGTCACAACCCCCCCATGGACATTGTGTGTATCACAAACACCCCTGGACAGTGTGTGTGTCACAAACTCCATTGGACAGCGTGTGTGTCACAAACCCCATTGGACAGTTTGTGTCACAACCCCCCCATGGACAGTGCGTGTGTCACAAACCCCATTGGACAGTGTGTGCGTCACAAACCCCATTGGACAGTGTGTGTGTCAAAAACCCCATTGAACAGCATGTGTGTCACAACCCTCCCTGGACAGTGTGTATGTCAGAAACTCTCCTGGACAGGATTTGTGTTCACAAACCTCATTGGACAGCGTGTGTGTCTCAAACATCCCTGGACAGTGTGTGTGTAACAAACCCCATTGGAGAGAGTGTGTGTCACAAACCCAATTGGATAGTGTGTGTGTCACAAACCCCATTGGACAGCGTGTGTGTCACAAACCCAGTTGGACAGTGTGTGTCAAAACCCCCCTTGACATTGTGTGTATCACAAACACCCTTGAACAGTGTGTGTGGCACAAACCCAATTGGACAATGTGTGTGTCACAAACCCTCCTGGACAGTGTGTATTACAAACCCCATTGGATATTTTATGTGTCACAAACACCGTTAGACTGTGTGTGTGTCACAAACCCCATTAGACAGAGTGTGTGTCACAAAAGCCATTGGACAGCTTATGTCACACCCCGCCCGGACAGCGTGTGTGTCACAAACCCCATTGGACAGTATGTGTGTCAAACATCGAATGTACACCGTGTGTGTCACAAACCCCATTGGACAGAGTGTGTGTCACAAACCCAATTGGACAGTGTGTGTGTCACAAACCCCATTGGACAGCCTGTGTGTCACAAACCCCCTTGGACAGCGTGTGTGTCACAAACCCAGTTGGACACTGTGTCAAAACCCCCCTTGACAGTGTGTGTATCACAAACACTCTTGGACAGTGTGTGTGGCACAAACCCAATTGGACAATGTGTGTGTCACAAACCCCCTTGGACAGTGTGTGTGTCACAAACACCATTGTACTCTGTGTGTGTCACAAACCCTCCTGGACAGTGTGTGTGTCACCAGTCCCATTGGACAGCGTGTGTGTCACAAACCCCATCGGACCAAGTATGTGTCACAAATCCCATAGGACAGTGTGTGTGACACCAACCTCATTGGACAGTGTGTGTGTCAGAAATCCCTTTGAACAACGTGTGTGTTCACAAACCCCATAGTACAGTGTGTGTGACACAAACACCAGTGGACATTGTGTGTGTCACAAACCCGATTAGACAGTGTGTGTGTCACAAAGCCCTCTGGACAGCGTGTGTGTCACAAACCCCATTGGACAGCGTGTGTCACAACCCCACCTGGACAACTTGTGTGTCACAAACCCCTTTTGACAGTGTGTGTGTCACAAACCCACCTGGACAGCGTGTGTGTCACAAACCCCGCTGGACAGTGTGTGTGTCATTTAGCCCTTTGGACAGTGTGTGGTTCACCAGCCCCATTGGACAGCGTGTCTGTCAAAAACCCCATTGGATAGTTTGTGGTTCACCAGCCCCATTGGACAGTGTGTGTGTCACAAACCACATTGGACAGCGTGTGTGTCACAAACCCCATTGAACAATTTGTGTCACAACCCCCCCATGGACATTGTGTGTATCACAAACAACCCTGGACAGTGTGTGTGTCACAAACCCCATTGGACAGTGTGTGTGTCACAAACCCCATTGGATAGTTTGTGTCACTACCCCCCTGGACATTGTGTGTATCACAAACACCCCTGGACAGTGTGTGTGTCACAAACTCCATTGGACAGCGTGTGTGTCACAAACCATATTGGACAGTTTGTTTCACAACCATCCCATGGACATTGTGAGTATCACAAACACCCCTGGACAGTGTGTGTGTCACAAACCCCATTGGACAGCGTATGTGTCACAAACCTCATTGGACAGTTTGTGTCACAACCCCCCCATGGACATTGTGTGTATCACAAACACCCCTGGACAGTGTGTGTGTCACAAACCCCATTGGACAGCCTGTGTGTCACAAACCCAGTTGGACAGTGTGTGTCAAAACCCCCCTTGACAGTGTGTGTATCACAAACACCCTTGAACAGTGTGTGTGGCACAAACCCAGTTGGACAATGTGTGTGTCACAAACCCTGCTGGACAGTGTGTATTACAAACCTCATTGGATATTTTATGTGTCACAAACACCGTTGGACTGTGTGTGTGTCACAAACCCCATTAGACAGAGTGTGTGTCACAAAAGCCATTGGACAGCTTATTTCACACCCCCCCCCGGACAACGTGTGTGTCACAGACCTCATTGGACAGTATGTGTGTCAAACATCGAATGTACACCGTGTGTGTCACGAACACCATTGTACAATGGTTCTGTCTCAAACTCCTGTGGACATTGTGTGTGTCAAAACACCACTGGACAGTGTGCGTGTCACAAACCCCATTGGACAGCCTGTGTGTCACAAACCCCATTGGACAGCCTGTGTGTCACAAACCCAGTCGGACAGCGTGTGTCAAAATCCCCCTTGACAGTGTGTGTATCAAACACCAACCTCATTGGACAGTGTGTGTGACACAAACCTAATTGGACAATGTGTGTGTCACAAACCCCCTTGGACAGTGTGTGTGTCACAAAGACCATTGTACTCTGTGTGCGTCACAAACCCTCCTGGACAGTGTGTGTGACACCAACCTCATTGGACAGTGTGTGTGTCACAAACCCCTCTGGACAGCGTGTGTGTCACAAACCCCATAGGACAGTGTGTGTGACACAAACACCAGTGGACATTGTGTGTGTCACAAACCCCTCTGGACAGCGTGTGTGTCACAAACCCCATTGGACAGCGTGTGTCACAACCCCACCTGGACAGCATGTGTGTCACAAACCCCTTTTGACAGTGTGTGTGTCACAAACCCACCTGGACAGCGTGTGTGTCACAAACCCCGCTGGACAGTGTGTGTGTCATTTAGCCCTTTGGACAGTGTGTGGTTTACCAGCCCCATTGGACAGTGTGTGTTTCACAAACCCCATTGGACAGCGTGTGTGTCACAAACCATATTGGACAGTTTGTGTCACAACCCCCCCATGGACATTGTGTGTATCACAAACACCCCTGGACAGTGTGTGTGTCACAAACTCCATTGGACAGCGTATGTGTCACAAACCCCATTGGACAGTTTGTTTCACAACCCCCCCATGGACATTGTGTGTATCACAAACACCCCTGGACAGTGTGTGCGTCACAAACCCCATTGGACAGTGTGTGTGAAAAACCCCATTGAACAGCATGTGTGTCACAACCCTCCCTGGACAGTGTGTGTGTCAGAAACTCTCCTGGACAGGGTTTGTGTTCACAAACCTCATTGGACAGCGTGTGTGTCTCAAACATCCCTGGACAGTGTGTGTGTAACAAACCCCATTGGAGAGAGTGTGTGTCACAAACCCAATTGGATAGTGTGTGTGTCACAAACCCCATTGGACAGCGTGTATGTCACAAACTCAGTTGGACAGTGTGTGTCAAAATCCCCCTTGACAGTGTGTGTATCACAAACACCCTTGAACAGTGTGTGTGTCACAAACCCAATTGGACAGTGTGTGTGTCACAAACCGCATTGGACAGCCTGTGTGTCACAAACCCCATTGGACTGTGTGTGTGTCACAAACCCCATTGGACAGAGTGTGTGTCACAAACCCAATTGGACAGTGTGTGTGTCACAAACCCCATTGGACAGCCTGTGTGTCACAAACCCCCTTGGACAGTGTGTGTGTCACAAACACCATTGTACTCTGTGTGTGTCACAAACCCTCCTGGACAGTGTGTGTGTCACCAACCCCATTGGACAGTGTGTGTGTCACAAACCCCATCGGACCAAGTATGTGTCACAAATCCCATAGGACAGTGTGTGTGACACCAACCTCATTGGGCAGTGTGTGTGTCAGAAACCCCTTTGAACAACGTGTGTGTCACAAACCCCATTGGACAGTGTGTGTGACACAAACACCAGTGGACATTGTGTGTGTCACAAACCCGATTAGACAGTGTGTGTGTCACAAACCCCTCTGGATAGCGTGTGTGTCACAAACCCCATTGGACAGCGTGTGTCACAATCCCACCTGGACAACTTGTGTGTCACAAACCCCTTTTGACAGTGTGTGTGTCACAAACCCACTTGGACAGCGTGTGTGTCACAAACCCCGCTGGACAGTGTGTGTGTCATTTAGCCCTTTGGACAGTGTGTGGTTCACCAGCCCCATTGGACAGCGTGTCTGTCAAAAACCCCATTGGATAGTTTGTGGTTCACCAGCCCCATTGGACAGTGTGTGTGTCACAAACCCCATTGGACAGCGTGTGTGTCACAAACCCCATTGGACAGTTTGTGTCACAACCCCCCCATGGACATTGTGTGTATCACAAACAACCCTGGACAGTGCGTGTGTCACAAACCCCATTGGACAGTGTGTGTGTCACAAACCCCATTGGATAGTTTGTGTCACTACCCCCCTGGACATTGTGTGTATCACAAACACCCCTGGACAGTGTGTGTGTCACAAACCCCATAGGACAGCGTATGTGTTTACAAACCCCATTGGACAGCATGTGAGTCACAAGCAACATTGGACTCTGTGTGTGTCACAAACCCTCCTGGACAGTGTGTGTGTCACAAACCCCACTGGACACACAGATGACTACAGTAAAAAACCAACACTGAAGGTATGCAGGTCTTTGTTTCTTCTAGTTGAGGGGATCAATAAGAGATTTAGCTGCTTGCACTGTTTTTGTTACTCACACACTGATGATCTAGTATAGAAGCTACAAACCTCACAAGAAGCAGACCCAGAACCTCATTTAAGTGCCCTAAGGTCAAATTAAGAAGTCATTTAGCTGGTTTTCTCAGTGACCCCCCTGCTCTGAGATTCCTCCTTGCACAGTGACTATCAACGCCAGAAGGAAAATTTACTTTAATCCCGCACGCAGGTGAATTTTGGGTTTTTAAGTTTCTTTCCTTAAATGAATGATGTATTTCTCTCTTATATGGTTAAGTAAAGGTTCACAAAAGAACCACATTTCTTTGCTGGACTTTTGTTTCTTTTCAGTGGCAAAATTTGTCACTGTACAAATATTGGATCAGATGGCAACTAAAATATCATGAAGTTAGTTGACATTCCTCCAATACCCATCTATATAAACAGATTGTTATCAGTTACTAAAATGGTTAAAAATCAGTCTTACTGCTCGTCAGTTGTTATTAATGAGAAAACTGTTTTACATAACTGACCTGAAATGCAGATGAATCCAGAAGAAAAAACAGCCTCGTTGTATGAAGACAAGTTATCTGTTTGGGCATAAACTGGATAAATGGACGTATGAGAACAAGAGCATTCCACATAGTCTGATGTGTCGTCAACCACTTTGCAGAACCCGCTGTCGGACAGCCAGCTGCAAAACAAAATGTCCACAAAGCTGGAAATCGACTTGTCTAATTCACACGGTAAACAGGCTTGAAAATTGTTGTATCTCTGAAAACACCGGGTTTTCTAAACTACTGCATAAGTTTATCTTCATCTATTGCACATCTTTCATGTGCAGTTTTTAGAACAGCATATTTACATGAAATTAAAACAGCTTTTAAAAAAATATATTATTAAAAAAATATAAGTATATAGTAATGAACTTTGTTTTTCTGCTAGAAGTTTTTTTTGTGGCCATGTTTTAAAACTTACACAAGATTCACAGTCCCATCTGAATTTTTAAATAGTGTGTTGCTTATACTTGCACAGTGCTTTAGCCCATTCTGAAGAACACTTGCTGTTTGCTGTTTTGAAACTAAAATACATGTTCTCCTTCAGTATTGCTGAAAATTTTGGAAAATGATACTACAGGTGACATCCTAAGCCATTTCTAGTGGAAACCACATTGTTCTGTGATACAATGTCTAGATAAAAGGAGAGTATGCAGGTAAATTCTGCTGCATCTCCTTCCTGAATAGTTTATATCAGTGACAGACTGATATAATCCAGACCATCTAATGAAATCATATCTAAACTAACTAGTTGTCTGCAGGATATAGAATGTAACTCTCTCTAATTTCATTTATACTGTGTGAACAGGAAAGAAATAGGCAAATCAAATAATAGGGCATTGAAGGAAATACACAGAAAACTTTAGCACATCGCTTGCAATGGTGTGAGTAGCAATAAGAATGGAAAATGATCAGCAGTTCACCACTTCTGAAAACCAGGATACATCAAGTCAAGCTAGCAGCAGCAATATTAAAAACTACCAGGAGATGGCCTTTCTGTCAAAAAGTAAGAGCCCTACAGAGATCATCGTCAAAAGTTATGCCAAAATTCTGGATATTAGCAAATAAGGAATATTCTGTTTCAGTGACTTGAAGCAATACCAGAGACGCAGGTTTAATTCTTTGTAAGAATGGACTCAAAATGTTGTCTGATAACAACTGTAAAGAGTACAAAAGAGGCTAATATTAATGAAGTGATGCCATTCTGGAATTTATGGCCTCTCAGCATTGCCCAACACATCATTACGTAAACTAAACAGTACTGTAATGAAAAAAATCAATAGTAGAAGTCTGAGAAATCTCTAAGTTAGAATAACTACACATTTTATTATACAGAATGTTTTACGTGCTGGTACAAAGGCCAGAAAAGTTAAGGGAAAAAGATGGATAAGAAATAGATCAATTTCGTACTTGCAGGCGATCTGATCGGACTTGATGGGATTTTATACAAATACACATGGTAGAAACTGGAAAACTAAACAGATTAATAAAACAACCTTTCAGCAGCTTGGCTCCAGAGGAGACATAGAGACTTTTGTGGAACAATCCGACTTCCTGTAGCATAAATCCGATAAACAACTTCATTGTTATCTTTCAAAGGGTATGAACTCCGACCCTTCAAACTCATAGAAAAAGCCTGAAACAATACACACAACATAAACACAAACTTAATATTAAAATTCAACAGTCAGTGCTCATTTTAATCACCAACACACTAAAACGCTCACATTATTTTAAAGACATTTAAGATGGTTCGAGTAATATATTAATTAATTTATTGAAAAAATAAATTGCATTATCTTCAAACCTTGTTCTTCAAGGCAAGCTCTTTGTCTCCAGTAAGGAACCACTGCTGACTGCTATATTCTGTGAACTGTACAGATTCACAGCTCTCTTCTTGAAGAGGGGATAACACAACAGAGACCTTTAACAAATGTTCAGGTACTTGAATAAAATCTCCATCTTTTCCATCAAATCTGTGTCCGTTGATTTGCTAAGGAAACCAGTTGTGAGCCATTATTGCAATGTACGGGCAGCTGTCAAGGCTATTTTTACCTCTGTTGAAGAGGAAAAGCAACAGGGCTGGTAAGTGGAACTGAACTTTCACTATGCTTCACATAATTACTCTAAAATGTATGCGTAATTAATATTTTATCCCTTCATCATTTTAGGCTTTATTACATTTAATAAAAAGACAGCTTCCGTTTCTGTGAAAAAAAGGAGGGGCGGAATTATGATGTATTTTGGCTTCTCCATTTCTCCTCTGGATTTTGCTCACTATGATCTGTAAGAAAAACCATCCCATGGTAAAACAGGTTATCATAATATTCATCTTTATAACTTGATGTAGAGAAGAGTCAATAACAAGGAGAAGCATTAAAATGGATGATCTAGCTCTTATTCCCAAGAGATGACACAAAAATCTTGCAATAAGGAATTTGAACTTTCAAGTTCTGGACACTGTTCCAGATAGCACTGTTATTTATGCCATTTACTGTCTTTTGGCTGAGATGGGCATCTTAACCCCTATAACTTATGCAATGTCACAGAAAGTTGCATCTCCAAAAGAAACTGAGAAAGAAATCTAAAGCATGCTGATTTTCACCTGACGGGAGTAAAGAAAAAAGGTATTTTTTAATTCTAGATTCAACTACCGGTTTTTTAATAGGTTCACAGTGGGAGAAACCCACTGTTGAAAAGTGTTTGTGTCATAAAACTGTCATTTGTTTCTGCAGTCATCTATTTTCCCTGCCCATTAGCCTGGCCATAGGTTATGATGCACTTGCAGAAAAAACTAGGAATTTGAAACTACATGTAAAAACTATGAGTTGCTTTCAGGCAATTCTAAATAATGTTCAAGTGAGCAAAACCATGTACACAGAAATTAGAGAATGCCAGTAGAAATTTTGGGTTACTTACTGTCACCTACATCTCAAAGGAAAGCTCTCCATCATATAATTACGTTATTTTCTTAGCAAGATTAATTAATCCTTTTCTAAGCAATATTTAAGCTAATAGTGACTTAATACATCCCAGATCTCCTGACTTCTACTCTCAGAGCTACCCCGCATTTGTGACACCAGCTCTTAGAGCTTTGTAAGATTCCGACAGAGTGCAACACGTTTTCATACAGGTAACAAGTCCCTTTTCTAAAAAACATCATTTACATTTTTACTGTATTAGCTTTCTGGTATTTTCAAAACGTATTTTGAATTCAAGGTTACTTACCTTTCTCCCGGTGACCCACACATTACCCCTGTCAACAGGGAAAAGGCAAATTTCCCGGTCACCGCAGCAAGCAGGCTATATCCTCGTGTGTCCTCGCTTTTTGGGCTAGCCAGGGTGCAGAGTATCTCATAGAAAAGGCTTCTGCTTTTATCAGTGAGTAACTGTTTCTCACCAACATCTGTCACCTAAAGGGAGGAGAAGAAATCGAACATTTTATGCACACAAGTCTGCTTGTAACATTTCCTCATAAAACGAACATTTATCCCAGTGTTCATTCTGAAAGTTCAGCATATTTTTCATTTCTTGATCACTGCGGCCAAGGCATCAGGTGCAGTCTATGTCAAAACTACACAAAGATATCCTTACTAATGTGGATTTATTAAAGAAACCATGTGGGACTTTTCATTCCTTCGCAAGTCAAAGATCGTTGCGCCCTGAGGATTCTTGATATGATTTCTGTGTCAAAATGGCAACAGTCACAAATGAATTATTCTTCCTTAATATTTTTATACTGTTTTGTGTCTAGGTATTTAAACATTTTCCAGCTCCACATTTAAACACTTTCCAGATGCATTTTGCATTGCTCCACAAGTCCAGAAGAGCCAGGAAGCCACAAAACTAGTCCCAGGGTTTTCACAGAACTCAGGGCAATGCTGAAGTGCTCAGGTACTTGCCAGCCCGATTGCCAGAGATAATGCAGAGGGAAAAAAAAGGAAAAGAATATGCAGGCCTGGTTAAGACAACAGCAGAAGACTCCAGCTGGTCCTGGTAGGACTTGCTGGTGTGTTGACTGTATTCAAATGTGAAGATAAGAACAACCTATCAGAGAGCAGTGTAGGGGAAAGGGACCTGGGGGTCCTGGGGACAGCAGGATGACCATGAGCCAGCACTGGGCCCTTGTGGCCAGGAAGGCCAATGGTACCTGGGGTGGGTTAGAAGGGGGTGGTCAGTAGGTCAGAGAGGTTCTCCTGCCCCTCTGCTCTGCCCTGGGGAGACCACACCTGGAACCTTGTGTCCAGTTGTGGCCCCTCAGTTCCAGCAGGACAGGGAACTGCTGGAGGGAGTCCAGCGCAGCCACCAAGATGCTGAAGGGAGTGGAGAATCTCCCGTGTGAGGAAAGGCTGAGGGAGCTGGGGCTCTGGAGCTGGACAAGAGGACACTGAGGGGGGACTCATTCATGGGGATCAATATGGCAAGGGGGAGCGTCAGGAGGATGGAGCCAGGCTCTTCTCGGTGACAACCAATGGTAGGATAAGGGGTAATGGGTACAAACTGGAACACAGGAGTTTTGGAGGTTCTGCTTAAATTTGAGAAGAAGCTTGTTCCCGGTGAGGGTGGCAGAGCCTGGCCCAGGCTGCCCAGGGAGCTTGTGGAGTCTCCTTCTCTGCAGACATTCCAACCCGCCTGGACACCTTCCCGTGTAACCTCATCTGGGTGTTCCTGCTCCATGGGGGGATTGCACTGGATGAGCTTTCCAGGGCCCTCCAACCCCTGACATTCTGTGAATCTGTGATTCTGTGAACCTTGAGCCTCACTGCCTTGTGCCAGGGCTAAAACCAACAAAGATATGCCCTGAGAATCAAGAAATCGTAACAAGCTCTGTGAAAGCGTGACACCAAAGGGAAAATGTGGCACAGCACAAAGCATCGTGCTATAGGTACATACACAAAATCAATACCAGTTGTTCTTTTCAACCTATTTGATTGTTGATTGCCGGCCACCATCCTAACTTGTAGCAGGCAAACGTCTTCCATGACTGGGACTTCACAGCTTCTATTTTTACCTTTGTCTGGGTCCCTGGATCCCTGGGTCCCTGCTGTGGATGCTGTCCTTGATCTTATCACAGGCCTGTGTGTTATTTTACTCTTATTAAAGTCATTGGTCATTCAAGAAAGAGCAGGAAAGGTTTACCTTATCTATTATATGCATCACAGCAGTAAGCTGCTCTTCTGTGGTTTCTGTAGCCACTTTGACATTCAGATTCTGGAGGACTCTGTGTAAGATGGTGTCATCAAGAGGCTGATGGAGTTGATCAGTGAGCCCCCAAGCTGGCAAGGAGTCCAAATCTGACACAATGGTGACCTTAGCAATGCCATACACGTCATCTGCCCTGGCACCGCCTGTGGGATTAGAAAGTACAACCTGGAAACGCTTTGGAGATGGGTTTAAAGATCCTGTCTTTGGAGTCAGGGTCACATCCAGGAACATATTTCTCTGTCCAGGTTCAAAAGTCAATAAACCCTCAGATCTGGCAAAATCTTATCCTGCCACAGCTGGAGATATGAAGGTCCGGCCAATAGGTTCAGGTTTCCGTAGCTCCTTAAAACAAATCAGAAGAGTTTGGGGTAACATTATGATAGATACAATCGTTCAAAAACAGCTGCTGTAGAACTCCTGTTGTAAATAGGTAAAATTTAAGTGTGTAAAAAAAGAAACCCTCTTTCAAAATGCAGTTAAGAATTATATAACAATTACCTTAAATGAAATATCTCCCTGAAGTAGCAATCTGTCACCTGTAATCACTGACTACCCAGGGAAAGAATTATATATATTGTCGATAGTGTACAGGATCCCTCTCGTTCTTTTGCAAAACAAAAATCACAAAGCTTTTTCTGGGTGAACAGATGTTACAGAAACGTTAGCACATCTGTAAGGTGAATTCCAGAGGGCACAATGTAAGTTTAGGTCTGTAGCATGAAATTCCCTCGGTTCATGGTACAGGCAGGCATTACAGATACATAAAAACTAAACAAAAGGAAAAAAATAAACCACTCTGGAAACCTGTGCCCAAATTAATATCAGTTCATGATATTTTTAGTCCCAGTAAAGATACCTAGGAATGCTATAGGGCCTCATTTCTTCTGTGAAGTAGCACTCTTTTCACCTTCCACGAGGTCTGCAGATTCTTCATATCCTTACTGCTTTTGTCAGTTGCCATAACCCTGGTATTATATCTCGTAATATAACAAACTTTCCTTAAGTGGAAACTAACATTCCGGGCTATTATTCAAATTCAATAGTATTTCTTAATTTAGTAAGAACTGATTGTATACTGACTATTAAGCAAAGATGTTTATTTGTGAAATACTAGACCGCTTTTGAAAACATTTTGCTTTAATTAGTAGAGTTTACTTATGGAATAAATCAGAATTTTTTTTTGAGTTCAGAGAACTTAGTAAATCAATGCAGTGTGTATCTCTTTCAAAATTGCTCTAGAACAAAATCACATCATCTGTGCAAATTTCAGTAAGAAGTTTCCTTTTGTTTACCCCTTCCAATTGAGAACTAGGAAATGGAGCGATAAGTGGTAATAAAAGCACCAGTGGCAAGAGCATTGTTTAAGAAACCTTTGTAGAAATGAGATCAACATCTGTTTCCTGTCTGCCACGGCTTCTTATTTTACAGGTACCAAGAGCACCAATAATTTGGTGTGTGGTCACGCACACTCATTACCTAAAAATATCCGAAGAAGGGTTGCTATATAAAAATTATAAACAGGTAAAGAAATGCTCCCTATATTTCAGGCTAAATATACACTGGACAGTAGCAATTTCTTCTCCATTTAACATCTAAATTATAATGAACTTTTGGCTGGAAAGAATGTGAAAATTTGTTATCACGCAATTCAACAAAAATTGCACTGGTCAGCTATAAGAAATGGATGGAAATATCACGTAATCCCATGCAGTTGAAATAAATATGCATCCAATACAGCAATAGAATGCAAAGCATTTTACTGTAAAGGTTGATGGAATTACACCCCTCTTGCAGCCTGTTCCTTGACGTTGAAATCAAGGAAGGAATCATGTTTTTGCAGTTGTGTTACTTCTGCTAAAGGAGAATCTTCATAATCTGTCAGTTAATGATGAGGTAGTCATTTAGAGATAAAAGGGTCCCAAGTTAGAAGTGTCTGATGTTACAGCTGTAAACATAACCAAAAAAATGAAAGGGGATGGTAAAATAGGCTTAAGCACGTGAGATTTTTTAATCAGATAATTTTAGTTTAGAACTTCAAGAAAATGCAATAAAATCTGATGAAAGCGCTCCTTCTCTTTTCCTCAGTGTGCTCTGTGTATTAATACATTTTTCACCTAAAACAGCAAGTGTGTTGGCATCTGAATCTTGACAGGCATACACATAATAAAAACTTAATTTGAGAGAAAAAAGCCTCAAAAATTTGAGTATTTCAAGAACTTTAGGACAAAGAAAGAAATGTATTTAATGCCTGCCTGCCCGTTGTCTTTGAGGTAACTGAAAGGTACTATGAAACAAATCACTCTTGATAATACAAGAGTGAACAAGGCCTTTTTACTAGTGGAAAACAAACAAAATTATAATGTATGGGCCCAGCAAATGCTTGACTGCTTCCTGAAAAAAATGCTAATTACAGCCAGATTCACTTTACAGAATGAACGATTTACTAGCAAAAAAATAAGTTAAATTATAAAACCAGCAACAGACGCTTTACCTGCATGCTGGAGCTGACCACTGTGGTGACCGATGTACTAGAATCTCTATGCACTTGCCGGCTGATTAAAGTTGTCTTCTTGTGAGCCACAGCAAAACGAGATCCCACAGCAAAATACACTAAACCACGAGGAGCGTCGCTTTCAAGGACGGTTATAAAAGCAAATCTGGCACTGCTGTTCAATGCAGCTCCTGTGCTTACAGCATAAAGCTCAACAAAAAAATACGTCTCAAATTCAGGTACCTGTAAAGGAGGGATGATTTTCATGTCATTATAAGACCCACTAATTATTTGTTTTTAAAAAGTTTGCATTATTTTGTATGCACAATGGATACTAACACTATAAGCATGCCTCTTGAAATGTGCAGTAAGTGCAAGGAAGTATGAATATATCCTAAAAATAATAATGTTGCAGCAATGCCACGTGCAATAATGACATCGTGAATTTTTGCATGGGACTCTACCGCAATAAAACAGCTATTTGTATACTACACGTATTGTTACCGTAAATTTGCCATAAGACAAGACGGTAAATGCTTTAAGAGCTCAATTTTCCAGATTATGGAGTTACACAGCTGTACATTTTGTAAGGAATTTGCTCTTTCACTTAATTTTTGCCTTATGAAAAGGCATGTACCCACCTTCTTACCTGTGTAAAAAACTCCATAGAAGAGTGAGTATGCAGTTTTGAATCTTCAGTTAATATTGACTGTATTTTTATATTGAACTCTGCTAACCACAGTTTTGAATAGTCTGGAAATACAGGCTATTGAATTTCAGCGTTCACATGTCAAAGAATTAGTCTAGGAATTTCTACAAACTGAATGCCTGTTTATTGAAAATAAGGTAGCAATATTAAATTACACTATGACGTGTTGCCCTACCTTTGATTTTCTATCTACACTACAGATATAACATGTTTAAAAATAGATATCCGATTCCTGAGATTCCATAAATAATTGGAAATATGGCATCCGAACCTATTAGATGCACTGAGGAAGCAGCAAACCAGCAAAAAAACCCTCCATAGTTCTTTACAAGACAACAGCATTATAAAAAAAAAGTTGGTAATTGAAGACGATTTCAAGTATAGATTTTTGTTCCGGGTCTGGATTTTTGGAAATTCTACTGTAATTCTAGGAAAGCAGGATCCAGCTCTTAGCAAATGAAGTCAGTGCAACTGACCAAGCAAAAACTTTCTAAAAGCTAGATGTCATACCGTACGCCATAAAAACGTAAAATATTTATTGAATGCATTTATTACTTCATCATTTCATAATGTATTTGTTGCTAATTTATAAGCTATTTTATGGAAGAAGAACTGGAAGAAGAATTAAAGAATATTTGGGGGGGCTAAACAGCATATATTTTTAATCGAGTAGTCATCAAGTAATTATTTACATGGAATGATCTTGACTAATGGATGACAGGCACAAATTCACTGTAGCGCCACAGGGAACTAACCTTCCATTAGCACCTGTTTGAGTGGCACACGCTTGTGCTTCATGTGGTATAAATGCATGTTTCTAACGCTGCCAGTCCGCTGTCATTAAATAATGAAGACACTCCTCTGGAATAAACAGGTTCAAAATCCCAGTTTGCTCAGCGAGGCCACCTGTGATCCGCTCATGCATATATTTTATTCCTTGGCTCTGTAATTTAAAAATTACATCCGAAGATGCAGAAGGAAAATAGCCCTCTGAGCTAAGGGAATGCACACAGTTCCCTAGTGGGAAATGATTGTTTCCCACATCCTACATCTTGCGTTGTTTTCTAAAGTGTAGTCAGACAAACTGTAGAAACCTTCTCATATTGTCTTTCTTCCATTCCCCAGACCTCAGCTTTGCCACTAGCCTGACGGTTCAGATAGTTTATCGGAAAATTTCAAACTCTTCACTCTGAAAGAATGACAAACATTAATCTTTCCTTTCTTAAGGGACTGTTCTAAGCACCAGGTGTTCAAACAAAATTATTTTTTCCTTTTGTTTCCAGTAAAAATTGTTGCAATAAAAGCGTTTTGGTTTTTTTTTTTTTTTTTTTTTGTAGAATGAGGTGTTATTAGTTGCAGGATATGCTTTCTATAAAACACCCTAAGAAGTCCTTTAACTGATTAAAAATTTACCGTGTGGAGGATAAGAATGCAGCAAATGAATACACATCTCACTGAGATAACTCCATTCTTTTTTCTTATGGTTCTATAAAAGATCTGCATTTTACTCTTCAAATTAAATACTCATCTTCCCAAGTTTTTAGCAGTCACCATGGACGCAGCACAAGCCTGTAAATAAACATGTATTTGCAGAGGAGCTGAGCAGATGTCAAGTTACCATCTCCAGACTGGGCCCCATACATCACTTCCTCCAGATCAGAGGGTTTTTTCAGTCTTGATAAGCTGCAATTCAACACCACAGGGCTATACACAAATGAGTAATAATTACTTACATTCTCAGGCTTTAGTTCAATGGAGATGTTGCACAACGTTTGACCTGCCATGCAGGTAGTGGATCCCACCACGGATACAAGTTCATTCTCCAAGTTCACGCCATCCTTCAGAAGGACAACAGCTGTTTTATTAAAGGTCACACGCCAAAAGATCTTCACCTCTTCAAAAGCCCGATAAGCAAATCGAGAGTATATATGTACTGAAGGAGATCACTATTGTTTTAGGAAACATAAACCACGGAGGTAACACACGTTTTCTGTTATGATTCAAAGCTTATCACCAGGGAACAAACTGCTGTAGGATGAAAACTTCTCTTTTTTAATTTAAATTCCTTCACCTGACGTGTGTTTAGATCACAAAAACATCACACAGGAAGAAAATAAAGCAATTACACGGAGCTAGGTTATTCTCAATTTTTATTTCAGAAAACATGACATCAGCTGCATAAGAGACACTGGTTCTTGGAAGGGAGTTGCCCGTGTACCTTCCTTAATACTACAGTGACCATTCGCCTGGAAAACCAGGTAGGATTTGTCTTTCCTCTAAGTTTAAGGAACGTGAAGTACTTGAGCATATTTGATTAAAAGTACACATCAATGTGCAACATATAGATATATAGAGATATATATATGTGCTAATTAGAAAAAATATAGTGTCTGTGTGACTGAAAACATTATCATAGTGCTGACACTCAGGTGCCTTCTTAATTGCTCATTTTAGTATTCATACCTACATTGTACTACACGGGGAGTTGAGAATTTGAATTACACCTCGAGCAGGGCAAATATTTTAACTCAAGCAAATCTTTCACACTTGTAGCCTTATAGTGTAAGTTGGAAAATACTTGTTTTTCCTGTCTCTGCTTTATCACAGTAGAGTGACAGACCTACTCACATTCACAACTTAAAGCCAGTTCATCAACTTCTGAGAAGTTACTAAAGCAGCTGAAAGGCAGATTTATTTTAAAACTCTTTGATAAACTCTTCCACTAACAGCAGCTCCTGTGGTTAACAACACAGCATGTTACAACATGTGGGAAGCACATTCGAATCGGCTGTTGCCTGCACCTGTTTGGTTGCCTTGTGACAATCAGCAGCACCTCTCTGTTCTCCGAGTCTTCATCAAGTACGAGAGCGCTTTGTACTTCTGGAACAAATCCCAAAATGCCATTCTGGAGATCACTTCCTATAGAGGAAACAGTCCATGAAAGTAAGCAAGAAAGTTAAGCTGAGACTAAATTATAACCTTCATGTGAATAACCACTAAAAAAAATTTAAAATAGGTATCAAAACAATGCTACAAAGTATCATCTGGGGACACCTTGAGAAAATTTATTATAATATTTCTGGGTTTAATTTACACTACATAGTTATCCAGAACTTTAAATGTTGGCATTTCTAAATTTTATTTTAACCAGTAGAAGAAGTACTTTTGAAAGCAGATATAGTAGGGTACGGGATGAAGATGGGCTTCCAAGGACAGCTTTCTTATTCGTCCCACTCATACTCTTGTTGAAGCCATTAATTTTTCCAAATTGTCACATCAGCTTTTCTTCTGCATCTTTAATTCCGTGTGTGCAAGTATGGAGCTGCACAATACTTCACTGTTCTCATGGGAATGTAAACATCTTTGGCAAAACAGCAGTGTATGGAAAAAAAATCCAGGTTTAATGAGGGGAAGCTAATGTCTTCACAGTGCCCCATTAAATCTTGTTACTAAAGGATTTCTCCTTTACAGGTAGCAATGGCTTTACTTACCAGTGCATGCTGAATGTCAATATAGAGACTGATACTTTGCACAAACCCCATTGTATGTAAAAGTGACAAAATGGCAAAAGTAAAAATCCAAAATGCCTGCAATGCTACTGGATCTACATAAAAACTACTCAAGATTAGTCTTTTCCCTTAAAGAGTAAAACAGGGCAAGAACAGAGATAAGCATAATCTCTAAATGTATTTTGAGCTACGTTGCTAAGGGACGCGTAGTAGCTTTGCACATTAGATGCTTCCTCTGCTCTGGAAAACTCAAGATTTCACAATAGAATACCCTGCTTATCGTCAAATAGATTGCCAATCTTTACATGAAAATTGCTATGAAAACATAGTCATTTACTGTTATTAATTTTCCCAGGGAAATAATATTACCTGCAATAATTACTGTTGCAAAAGCAGCAAATCCATATTCATCCTTTCCTTCTACAATCTGAGCTCCATATTCAGGATTTGAGAGGAAAACATAAAACAATTCCTGTCCTTCAGGCTCATCATCGTCAAAAATCTTTATGGACACCCTGCTTTCTCTTTGTCCATCCAGCAAAGTCAAAGAGACTGACTGTTCCTCAAAATCTTCCCCTTCCATTGCCCAAGTGAAGTTGGATCTTCCATAAACGGAAGGAAATCCTTCATAAAAGGATATGAATCTGCTCCACTTTGTGCACTCACTCCCCCAAAGGTTTTAATGGTTACTTCAACATCACCAGTAAAACCCTTGGTCCTTCTGATATGAAGTATCGCTGTGTTGGGGGTACTGTTGTTGGCATCTTCTTCAACATAAATAAACTCTGGCCCCAAACTTAGTATTCCATGAAGAATATCATTAGCGAGGATATTAACTGTTGCAACACTGAAAGCTGGATTCAGACGTGGACTCCAGGCAAGGTTCACAGGTTGAACATCCAAAATTTCCACACAAGTCAAATTTACAAAAAAAAATTCCTCAATTTCAGAGACAGAGTCATCAATTATTGATATTTCTATCACAGCGTTTGTCTGAAAATGTAAAAACATAAGCTCTCCATTGTAGATGGCTACAAAGTCCTCTAGTGGTTTGGCACTTCCTGGAATGGTCTGATATGTCAATTTAGTGAGATTACTTTGAAAACCAAACAATCTTTGGACATGGAGTGTGACTGCCCAAACATCATCTTCAACTGAAACAGACCTTGAGTTAAGAGCAAACTGGAAGATCCCCATTGGCTCAATTTCAGCTGTTGTAAAACCCGATCTGAAACAGAAAAGACACCAAAGTTGACAGAGGAAATACGAAGCGTGAAGAAAAGTAAAACATTAAAGCAGAATAATTTCCAGTGAACAATCAATGATGGCTGTAAGAAAGCGGATTAAACAAATGTCTAATAGCAGAGGGAAGAAATAGCAACCATACCAAAGCAAGATGTAACATGATTGCCTGAAAAATGATTTTGTAATAATAGGATCGAACAGCCCTCCTCAGATGCAATGCACCCGAATCAGCACAGGATACAGAGTAAAGTTTAAATAAAATAAAGTCTTCCTGAGAAAATGGAGAAGCAAAGGAAAGTATGATGTTTTTCCGTTGTGGACACAATGAAAGAAGATACATTACAAATACAGCCACCCCGAGTAATACCAGTTTTATCTATAGAACAAACTTCCCATTTCAAAGGAAAACTGAGGGATAGACAGATCCTAACAGATCTACAGTTAGAGCTAGGAAGCTAGAGAATGAGAGGAAGTTATTTTAAAACTTACAGTGGGGCTTTGAAATACTAACTGCCCCCTCACAGGAATTTTTTTTCCAGATCTGAGCCCTGTGATCAATATAAACTTAAGCTCTACTTCATTCATATTAAATAGATCCCTTTCTTATTAGAAAATAAGCATAGAGGCAAAACTCTTCGTTAAATCTTGTGTCTTATACCTGTCTGCAGAACTGACCTATTATTCAGTGCTAGAGGCTATCAAATGGCACTAAAATTACAGTGATTTTGGTCAAAAAACTAGACCATTTCCACCACTAAGGGAGCCAAAAGCTCTTCAAAGTCACCTTTACCCTCCATGGGATGTCATCTTCAGTTTTCTAGGAAAGGTCATTCTCACATACTTAATGTACTTGACTCACAGGGTAAATAGGGGCTCTGAGGACACCAGTCCACAGGACAGACAAGCCCAGGAGAAGGGCTCAATCTCAGGATTTATCCATCCATTTCACTCCTGACTTCCTTCAGATTTGCCACTGTAATTGTAACATGGTGAAGCCAAAACCTTTCTCCATACGTGGTGTTACTCCATGTCCATTCTTTTTATACCACTTCTAGCTATTAATGGCTAAGGATGAATGAAAATAAAATAGCTTGAAGAACAGATAACTTATCTGAGATGGAAAACTACATTAAACGTAATGGTTTTGGTTTTTTAAAAAATAAAAAGGAGGTTTATATAAATTAGGTATTTTCAGAACATTTCTTGTTTTATTTTTCTTATTATAAATAATTTGTTATGTAAGACCTTCTAAATATGGATTTTTAGGGACACCAATGAAAACTGTTAAGAGTTGCTTTCAGTCTTCAGCTTCCCGGCTAAAACTGTTGATCTTCATTTTCTTGACTGTCTCCGTTATTCTAGGCACCTATGAAATAGACTGGAGTTGGATAAAAGCCTCAGTTCTGAACAGGTCAGATCTAGATCACTTTGTTCTCACCTGAGACAAGCTATACAAATTTATCAAAGAATGGACTACAAGTTACTAGCTGCCTATAATAATAACAACAGGGATTTGTATAAGTTTTGTATCTGTACACAGGTCATAATTCTTATGGCATTGGTGCGACTCAAAAATACAAGTAGCATCCTTACCTCAGGCGAGCCCCACCAGACACATCGCTGTGCGCTGCTGTTAAAGTGATGGCAAATGACTCACATTTATTTAGGCTTGGAGTGGCCTGAAATGAAATCACTTTACTTTGCTCACCAGAGGAAAATGCAACAGTACCTGAAGGAAAGAGAGAGTGAGAGAGAGCAAAAGTCAAAATAATCCAATAGGAATCCTCTTTTTACCTGGGAATGCGCTAAAGTACAGACTTTAATCACAATTCCACTCCATTTAGGAAGAAGAAAACTGGATAAGGGTCTTTCCTATATGAAGCTGTCCTTCATGGCCACAGCATCGTGCCTGCCTCCCAGACATGTATCTATGAAGTTGAAGGGTTTTTTTGCTTATAAAATGAACACATCCCTTATAGCTAAAAATTAGACCATACCATTTCAATCTAATGACGCTTTATTAATAGAGAGAGCATACAGAGGTATATATAACTAAAAGGTGGTATCATCACTTAGGCAACTTTCGTAGCTGTTTCCTCAGACTGTTACTCACCAAACAGAGGAGTAATATTGCCTGACTGAGCAAAGTCAGTGATCAGGTCTGCTGGGTATCCTGAGATCCAGCTCACGATGACAGAGCCATAAACTCCTTTTCTGGTGATGACAGCCTGGCCTGTCCCTGCTATAATGTCTGTAAGTCGTAAAATCACAGATTCAAAGCCAACCTGTGGAAACATAATGGATTTTGTTATAGAAAATGGAATAAAAGTGGACAATAACATATATGAAAGAGTACTATATTTTGTAAGGTAGGCATCTTAACAGTAGTTACACATGCATATAAATATATGTATGTACATGTCTATATATGTTTGTGTATATATATATATATATATATATAAATGCTTTCTTCACAACTCTTCAACATTTCTAAATCTTAGACTTCTGAGAATTAGATATCAGGGAAAAAAAGGAACCAGTATGAATGACATTTTGGTACTGAAAACACTGACTATAGCATTTTGTGTCTGTCATTCAAAAGGAAAACAAACCAACCTGCCCTTAATGCTCACATGCAATGGCTGTGGTACCATACAGATACACACAGGTCTAAAATAAAGTATTATTTGTCTATCCAGTGAAAGTAAGTTGTTGTCACATTACATTGTTCACAAAAACATTCTTGATAGTATGATGTACTTTTCTTTCTTTGACCAAAAAACGGGAATGAAAAGATAATTCACACATTCTAAAATGATAAGTGGATGTATGGTAGTAAACAATGTTTACAGAAAGACCATTTGCATTAAGTTCAATTCCAAATTGAAAGACAAAACAGTGTGTCAAGAGAATTAAAATCATTACATAAAGACTTCAATAAAATTTAAGAGACAAAAACTCAGCATGCTGTTGTCTTTGCTTGCCACATAAAAAGGGAACTGTAGCACATATGCCATATTGGAACAGGTATAGTATATTTTTTCTGTCTCATACAAAGCAGACAAATGGAAAATTCCCCACTCAGTGATTAGTCAAAGGTACTGTCAACTGCACTAAAACGCAGCATGACCTCCACTTCTTTTTGCACATGATACTGCATGCATGCTCTTATCTACTTTGGGGCTGCTGTACTTAAAGGAATAACATCGTCCAGAACTAGCTATTTTCCTCTAAGTCTCAGAACTTCCACTTCATGTAAACAAAAGTATAAGTAAATCATCATATTTATGCTATTTACATTTTATAGATGAAGAGACCTTTTCAAACTGCATTTACACATCTCTATATGAATTTGTATCAGAGAAAAGACAATATACAGTACAAGTAATAACTGGAACAGTCTTGTCGGTCGTTAAATTGGTTGCAATGATGAAAACTTTAAGGAGCAAACTGAATTCTTATAGCGGCTGCCTTTTGTAATGAAGTGTACCTTCCTTCTGCGGTAGAAAATTACACTGCAGTCAGTCTACTGACCTGTGAATTGGCAGCTTCCTCAGGAACAAGCAGAATGGCTGACTTCGCTTTTCCTAATATTTTGGCACATCCTTGGCACTTGTCCCAACCAGGCTTACGTTAGTCAGTTCCAGGGTAAAATTCAAGCCCAGTACAATAAACGCCTTTGAGAGGAAGAATGCAATTAAAATGGTGGCAATGTAATTCCACTGAAAACACGATAACCACCCGTTCAAAGAGTTAAGTGGCAGAAAAATCAGCAGATTTTGTTGTTTGCATGAAAAAGCAGTGTTTTCAAGTCAAGCGTTTTGTTGATTATCTTTCTATAAAGAAACACAGTTAAAACGGCAATATTGGGATTGTAATTTACCAGCAGTTAATTGAAAGATGAGTTTATAGAGCAAGTATTGCCATTTTACTGAACTGTATCTAACATAGTGGGTCTCAGCTTGATCTTAACTCTTAGGGTTAATAAGAATATTTGAATACATAAAATAACAAAATATTGAACTGATAGTAACACAAAGCAATGATGGAAGGAAACACTGGATATTTGAACGCATGCATAGAGTGATTTTGCAGTTATTACCTGAAAATGTGATATTTGAACCCACTTCTAGTCCATAAATAGGAAATTCATTATACCAAAACTCTCTTTTCTGCTTCTTGACAGTGGACAGTATTGAGAGTTCAGTATCTTATTCCAGCACATTTGTATTGTGATGAACACAAATGGAAACAATAGATACCACGTGACTTAAAAGGATAATACAGACCTGGTTGCTTATTGGCACTCTTTTCACTCCAAAGCTGGCACCGTCTTTTATTGTGAGGTATCCCACCTCATTCTCAGGCTCAATTAGTGCTTCTTCACAATGAGATGTGATATGGTACTCCACAATTGCTTCTCCAAATGCTCCAGCATGCCGAGTTACATTGATCTGAACATACCGACGATCCAGGTTCCTCTCTACGAGTACTGACTGCTGGTCAGAGTACAGGGCGAACACTCCATAGGGGTCATCATTTGCAAACACATTGATTTCCGAAATTCTTTTCTCTTGGTCTAAATCTGCTCCACCTTCTACTGAAATCAGCTGCACCACATAGTTCTCAACCAGTCCTGGAACATCGTCAGGTAACAGGTAGATGATTATCTCAGCTGTGCTCTCCTGGTCAGCAATGACAACAGATCCCTCTGTCCTAAGAAAGTCACCCGTGATGTCAGATTCACTACGTATTTCCCAGTAAACCTGAAATTTATTTAGAAAATGCACAAAATGAAGGCAATATCACCCACAGAGTCGGAAACTTTCACATTCATGGTTCATTATAGATTGCATACGGAATAGGTTGGGTTTAAATGGGTAAAATACAAATTTGTTTAAGTATGCATAGAAAGAAGCACATAGACTATCTTACAAAGTGGTGTGTTGTTCTTCCAGCAGTACTGTGAATGCAAAGATTACCTTTGTATATCTTCTGAACACCTACGTAAAACTATACGGAATCTCTGAACAATTGCTTGAAATTATTTCTATTTTTACACCAAGATATCCTTGCTGTTTTTCCAGTTTCCAGAATTCCTCACAACAGAAAGGTGTGAAGAGTTCTCATTAAACACATTAGATGCTTTTTATTAATTTTTTTTTTTTTGAAATAAATGAGTACTTGTGAAAATGCTGACTTGCAAACAACTTTAGGTAAAGACAATGTAAGTGATGATTCTAAAATGTCTGATTCTTACCTTTACATATGGCTGAAAAAGAGTAAATTGTGAAGATCTCAAAGAAAGCTCACTATGAAAGTCTGGTCTCTCCTGTTCTCCCATCAAAAGCACAGGAGCAGAGGGAGAGAGAAAGCAAGACAAGCACTCCAGTGCTGGTTTTCTGTTTTTTTCACTGACCAGGGGAGACTGAATCTGACTCTACAAACCACAACTACTAGAGCTGAGCCCTTGCTAAACTCAGTCTAAAAGGCGACATTTCAAAATCTGAGAAATACGCAATTGAAAGGCACAGAATAAGATCTCCCTCCATGCACTGATACAGAGGATTATTTCAGATTATAATGTTGATTAGGAAGAGAGTGAGAATACCGTTATGTTTCCCATGGTGCCCTGGATTCGTCTGACAAACAGTGTAATACCTTGTGGCCCTTCCACTGCAGAGGGTTCTGTGAAGTTTTTCTCAGTTAACGATTCAGGAGCAAACTGTACCATTCTGTTGGGATCACCAAACTTCTGTATCTTTAAGGAAGTAATTGAATAAAAAAAAATTAAACAATCAGAAATGTAAAGTGAATAGTATTCTTGTTTGAAACATTGAGATTTTCATTGCTAGATGCTATAGGGAATGTATCAATTAGTTCTTCCTCTTGAGTTTTCTCCTCTTAAGAAGACTCAAGAGTACACCAGTATTTAGAAGAGAGTCTGAGAGAGTCTGCTCTCTAATAGGTCATTTCCCAACTTATACTGGAACCTGGGGTTGTTCCTGCCCAGACACAAGACTCTACACTTGCCCTTGTTCTATTTCATTAAATTTCTCCCTGCCCAACTCTCCAGCCTGTCCAGGTCTCCCAATGGCAGCACAGCTTCCAGTGTCAGCCACTCCTCTCAGCTTGGTGTCATCAGCAAACTTGCTGACAGTCACTCTGTTCCCTCATCCAAGTCATTGATGAATATATTGAATAATACAGGCCCCAGTACTGACTCTTGAGGGACTGCACTAGATACAGGCCCCAACTGGACTCTGCCCCGTTGACCACGACCATCAAACCCATGTAGTAGGGGAGGCAAAAGAAAAAGAGGCAAATGACAAGCTATTCAATCATTATGATTACCCTTCAAAGCTTTGCAGGATAAATACCAATAACAGAGACCTCAAGAGGAAGAAAAGCAATAATGACTTACTATTAGTGTAATGCTGTTTGCCTTAGGATCTAGTTCTGCTTCACCTTTCATAAGGCTCAGCCTAATAATGAAGATCTCCTGAACTTCAACTTCTTCACGAGGATGGATTTGTAGATTAATAGTTCTCAGCCCTCCTTCCCCTTCTCCAAAATAGAATGATCCGTTCACAGGGTCACCAATGTCACTATTCAGGGGAGATAAAACCTCTTCTGAATTGGGTCCCAAGATGTCCCAATTAATCTGTGGGAGATACCAGTTTCAGATTTACAGTAGTGACATATTATAACTGCCTCCCAGGTCGGGGGAAGTGACAGAGTAACACAAGCGACATAAAAATTCTTGCATCTGCTAACAAGCTACATTTAAATATGTGCTCTTTTTACAGAACACAACATATTAATAATTGATTATATGTGGGAAAATATATAATCCTTTGGAGAAAAATAAACATTAAAAATAGAAATTCTGAAGTGCTAGTTAGCCACAATGCCATTTTATTAAATTCTAGATATTAGTTACAGAAAAGAAAATAAACTGAGGTTTCTGTAGCACGTAACAGGAAACGCACAGGCCAGTTTACTTTTCTCTTCCTTTCACAAGTTGTTTTGAAAAGCTCACCAAATAAGTATCCTGACCAGAAACATTCCCTGGCAAGTGTGATATCGAGACTGAGAACGACAAATATTTTCTGCAATAGAAGTTTTTAATGCCTCAAATCACGATTCACACTTCCTCAGGCTGATTAAAAGCTAGAATATTTTCAAAATTTCCCACAAATTAGATTGGTTTTGAAGGGGTCCTATTCAGCATCTTAAAATTATTATTTTGACACTTAATTGTTTTTCACTTTTCTTCAATGACTTCTAGGAAAAGTCCAAGAAGACCACGGCAGTTTTCACATGAGGAGAGCAGTAGCTCATGGCCTTTAATGCCAATTTTCCAATCATTTGCCCAGACTGTGGAAGCCTTATCTTGGTTCATATTTATACTTTCACTTTGGCAGTGATACATACAGACTAAAAAAAAGTCTAGAGGCCTCATAGTAAACAATTTACTGAAAATAAAAATAAATTGACCAGCTTCAGGAAGTAATTTAACTGAGTTCAATTAAATTAGCGGTGGTGCATGAAATTAACTGTATTTTCAATGAGATTGGGAGATAGTTCAAAATAAAGTACACCAGACCATAATAAAAGGAGAAAAGCAGGAGGACAAAGAGAAGATCAAAAAAGTAACAATATTTTCTGTTCTTCTGCAACTATACAGAATTCACACTTAATGAAAAGCTGCAACTATCCCATTAGAAATCAGTCACAAGGAAGCCCCTGACGGCCAAAAAAAAGAAGATTTTTGGCCTTGTCACTGGAAAACGTTCAGTTTTTGAGAACCAGGGCCCACCTGTGTCTCCCCAAACAATTTCCTGTCCTTTCCAGCACCAGCGACACTGTTGTCGGTGTATCGGGGTTGGGAAGAGTAATTCGACTTTGGCTGAGAAATCGGATGATGCCCTGGGGGGAGTCGCTTTTGGCAACGGTGGCCTGGCTCAGTCGATGGAGCCCAAGGGCTGCTCCACCAGTGGCTCCCGTCAGCTGGATTTCAAATTGCTCTGCAAATTCGCTGCATGGAAAAAAAACAGAAAAAAAGACCTTCTGAGACACACAAGAACAAAAAATTAAAATTATGATTTGTCATTCAACCATGCGTCCAGCTGGATCTGTTTAAAGATATACAGAAGTCATCTCTGTAAGCATACAGCAGAAGATTCCCCCCATTTGCAGAGAATGGTGATATCTGAAATAAAAATATTGTTTTATTTTCCACATGTGCTAAATTTAAAAAAAAAAAAAACAACCAGCAAAATATTTTATTATTCACAGCAGTACTATTAACACTCAAACTTTCTGATAATCTAGGTAAAACGAATGTAGTTGTTTGCACAAAATTTAACAGGCACTATGAAACTTCAATAATAGCTTCTTTTCCCTCCCTTTAAATATTTCAGGGCTGCAGAAATTTGCTTTTCAATTCAAACTCTGCTGACAGGCATACTGCACGTGCTAAAAAACGGTTTCTCAGAAGTAGATTAGTGAATAAATATCTGAAAAAAATAATTACCTTTCTTCATCATCTGTGATAGAGATATAGATAAAAGTCTGGTTCTGGCCACGATAAAAAATGACAGAATCATTATGGATGATGTAGTCAACGTTCGGAAGTGCAGAAATACTTCGAGAAAGGAAATCGGCTGTTACATCGCCATACGTTCCACGCTTTCTCACAACAGGAATCATGATTAATCCAGCATCCTCTTGCACTTCAAGAAAAATTGGGAAAAAAAGTTATTTTATTTCAAAATTTGTGAGAGAGCCACAGGCTTATCCTCTAAACCATAGTGAAAACCTCTGGTAAACTGACTCTGTAGAAGGATATACTGTGGATCAAATTCTATGATGCCTTCTGCATTATCACTTTTTGCTATAGTGACTCGTACTGTGGAGATATTTCCTATTACTGGGGGTTGATCTATCTGTAGATCATTTTCCTTTACGGTGAAATCAAATCCACTTGCAAGAACATAAAAAGGAATATTAGATTAAAAAAAAATCTTGCAAAAGTATTGTAATGCAAGTATGACAATTTTCAATTACCACAAATACTTTTATTTTCTGACAGTTACCACTGAAGATTTTTGGTCACACTTTTTCAAACTATATCTGCAAAACTGGCAGTTTTTTCACAGAAATATGGATCTTTCGCTTTTTCTTTCACATTTTATCTTCTTCTTTGAGTTTCATGTGATTTGACAACTTCTATGTAACGGATGGACTTTCAGCTTTAATAAATCTGAATCAGCAAAATCTTAAAATTAATGTTGAAAGAATTTGGATTGCCATACATCCAATTTGTATTATTATTACTATTATAGCTGCCATATGAAATTTTACAGTAAAACACCTGAAATCCAGCGGTGCCTTTATGCAGGTAGATCAGATTCCAAATACAGTTTGATCTCCTGCTTTTAATTAATTTTATCTTATCATTAATTTTATCTTGACCTTCCTTGGAGTTCCACTTTGGTAATCATCACTGAAAAGTCTTCAGGACCTTCAGGAAAGTCGTCATCATGAATTTCAACCGAAATCATTCTACTCTCCTCATGTGGTTCAAATAACAGTTCCCTTACTGTGGGGGTGAAATCAACTCCCTCCTCTGCAGTCCTATTTATTCTCTGGAAGCAAAGACGCACTTTGCCATAGGATCCCCTTGAACACAAAACAGTGATGTTAACCTGAGGGAGAGAGGACATTTGCTTTAAAAAATGGCTTTGCTTTTCTGTTACCATTCTGAGACTGTTCTATAGGCACCTTCTCAACGGTTCTGCCAGCTGACAATTTGCTGCAGTAAGTGCAGAATACACATAATTTAACAGACAGGCATCTTTCTCAGAGTATTAAAAACACCAAAAGCCTCAGATGGACTATGCTATGATAAATGCAGAATAAATCTCTGCCTTTTTTTTTTTTTCCTAAAGTTAAGTATAAATCTACCGACAATATTGATATCTATCGATATTTTACGTAAGAAGGAATTTTAACCATATACCCATTTTTCTTCTTCTGTTGTCAGCAATATTGCTCGTGAAAATGTAAACTCTCCGTATGGAAAATCACTGGCGGCCATGGTAATATTTGCTGTGCTGCTAGATTCATTTATGAGTCCTCCATCACTGATCCCAGTTAATTCAAATGTGTAGTAATGCTTCTCCTCAGGACGGTTATCATCGACAGCCTAGGGAGAAGAACCAATTAACCATTTCCAGGTAGAGAGGTATAACTAATTTCTAATCAAGATGCTGGCTAGATAAAAGGAAGAACCTGAAATAGCTACTGGTGTAAAATCTCTTGTACCTGTATCAGAACCACTGCTGCACACTGCCTGTCTCGCATTGTCAAGGTCCCCGACGTCTCAATAAATTCTGTGTGATGACGGGGTGTTATATTCCAATATATTATGATTTCACCAAAAATCCCTGGGCCACGTGTCAGGCTGCAGAATGCAAACACAGATTTAATCTTCTACCTTTAATATTTGATACCAAATCCAGAGATATAAAGCATAGATAT
The DNA here is from genome assembly GCF_963082525.1 of Nesoenas mayeri. Lineage (NCBI taxonomy): Eukaryota > Metazoa > Chordata > Aves > Columbiformes > Columbidae > Nesoenas > Nesoenas mayeri. Next base: position 87,491 of record NW_027660036.1, read on the forward strand.
TGTTGTGCACGGAAGAAATGTTACCAGCACTGTGAAGCTTGAATTTTAATCTATTAAGTCACTATTAAGATCTTGACCATAACCTCTTCAGAGCAATAACGTGTCTGCAGTTCTGATTTACTTCCCCGTGTTGGGAGGCATCTTGAGCTGTATTTTTACCCAGAGCACTTTGTAGTTTCTTTGTGCATACAGCCCAAAGTTGGCAGCTGAAAACTGAGCTGTCTTTCTGCTTTTCAGGAAATAGACATGCAAAACAGAAGGGAAATGGGACTTACGGGTAGCACCCAGAGGTAATTTGGTTTTGAAGGCAGAAAGATACGAGAATAGTACTATGAGATCACTTGAGAGATGTTCTGTGTGCTGCTTGTCTAAAAACCTAGAGGCTAATCCTACTCATGACATTCTCGGTGAACTGAAGCATGGCAAGAAATTGTCTATACCATGATCTAGTACATGTTCTAAACTGGTGCTGCACAAAGCATCCCTTTGTCTGTTGGGATTCTCAGGGCAGCATGAGAATCTGTTTTCTTGCTTATATTTGCTGTTTCGCTAAGGGACAGTGTTGTAATACTTTTTCTCCAATTCTGTTAGAAGGTATGGTAACATTGTGATTTCTTCATCTTGTTTTCAGCTGACTGAATGCAGTGAAAGAATTGCATCTTGTTTCAACTAAGACCCAGTGCTGCTTTGGTTATGCTGATCATCGTAACAATGTACCGAATTTCAGTTCAAGCACCAATCCTGAACTGAATCCTGAAAAGCACAAAGCATCTTCAAATATAATTGACTGCCTTCCCCTATTCCTTTGATTAGAATCCTCTTTCCTTTAATGAATCTATGTTGTAAATAATTGGAAGACATATCTAAAGCTCCTCAGCAATACTGAAAAGACACCTACGTAGTATGTTCTGCCCTTCTTAAAAAACAAGCATCTAATTTTAAAAATACTTATGATTTTAGAAGTGAGAATGAAATGCAGCATTCAATTAATTCTTGCCAAATGTGGAGCCTCATAGCTTTTGAAACAGAGCTGTTTTGGATAAATGAGTGATGTACTCACCTAATAAGAGCAGTCCCATTATAATTTCCTGAAGGTTCTCCAATCAGAACATGCTGGGATGAATGTGCTATCCCAACCACCCCAGAAGCTCCTTCATCACCCACAATAATGATGGTTGCAACACCTATGAAGAGAACAAAAGCTTCTCATGGTAAAACAAAGCTAACTAGTGAGGTATTTTTTTAGCATGTTTGGTGACACAAATGGTTAAGCACCAGCTTCCCGGGGAGCCCATGGAATCCCCAACCTTGGAGATATTCAGAATTTCAGTAGACAAGGCATTCAGTGACCTGATCTCATTGTGAAGGCAATTCAACAAGATGACCCCCCTAGATGGTCTCTTACAAACGAAATTATTCTATGTTTCTTACAGGTCTGAACCTGGTTTTGGTTTCTGCTTGTTTTTGTTAAACAATTCTTTACAGACAATGTTGATTATCTGAACACAAAAGTCTACGCCAACACTTGATTTAGACGGAAAAAATACGATCTAAAATTCTCTTTGATTTCTTCAGATAAGGAAAAAACTGAGGGAAAAATACTGACCTCCTTTTGTCACAGGAGCTCTGCTAGCTCGTTTCTTCTATGTTGTTTCTGGAGGGAGTTGGGTTTTATTTATGGGGGGGATGTTTGAGTCGATTCATGTGAAGATACACAATGCTGCACTAGCTTTTAAGAAATGTGTATTTTTTTCAGACCACTTCACTTCTTCACACAATATCAGTTCTAACTATAACATTCAGCACATATTCGGCTCCTCTCTTTGACTTGTAGAACGAATCCTAAAAGACACATCTTCTTAGGACTCAGGGCGTGTAGCACACAGACAGCCGCGGCGCGAAAGCCGCGCCCACAGGACACAGAACCCGCCGCGTCTCGCCCCGAGCTCCCGCCGAAGCGGCGCCCCACTCGCCACGCCACCAGCTCTGCTTTTCAACGTCCCCCCGACTAATGGGAGCTGCACCGCTCCCGGAGGGACCGCCGGACCGGGCACGGGTGCTGCGCCGGAGGGAGACACGGCTCCAGACCGCCAGCCTTCAGCGCACCTGCCCGCAGGGTCACACGCATCCCGCCAGCTTCGCCAGCTCGGCGGGGGGGAACCGGAGACAAACGCCTCCGCGCCGCGCCGGCAAATCCCGCCCCCCCCGTTCCACCGGCACGGTCACCCCCGCCGCGGCCGCACTCACCTGCTGCCTCTTTCGCCGCTCCGCTCCCGCCAGGCGCTCGTGCTTTGGGCATGCGCGGTAGCGAGACCGCAGCACCCGCCCCTTGCCGCGTCCCGGTTGGCTGCCTAGGACACGTCAATCACCTCTCTCGCCGCCTAGCAGCGCTCGCGAGTCGGGCATGCGCAGTACGGAGACCTCAACGCCCGCCCCTCTGGCAACCTGATCGGCGGACAGAGTGGCGACTGACGTGCCTAGGCAGCCAACCAGCGCTCCGCCCCTCCAGCCCTCCAGCCCTCCCGCGCCAGCAGCCGCGTTGCAAAGGGAACAATAAACCGCGCTCCCCTGCTTTCCGCTGAAAAGGGGGGCGGCTGGGTCCCCGCAGCAGAAAAAACCCTTCCGTCCTGCATTGCCCTTCGCCAGTACAACTGCACAGCTGGGAACTCGGCAACGGCAAGCGGCCGTCTGACAGACGCACACTCGGAACTTGACTAGGCTGGCGATTTTGGCTGGCTTACACACACGGACTTGCACTTCTCTGAGGAAACAAATTCTTTTTTAAGCACAGCCTCTCCTTGGGGAAGAAAAAACGCCCCCTCCGTGCTCCCAAACACTAGGCAGCCGTGGGGAAACCACCGAAAGCCAAGACCGACGGCAGCAACGTCGAGTGCAATCTGGCTTCAATTCTGATCACGCACTTAATGGCCTCTCCCAGGCCTACCAATGACTGCTCCTTTTCTGGAAGGACAAACTGAACGTCCTAAACTGAAGACTGCACGGAACACAGCTCCACTGGCAGCCAATTTGCCTCTTCTCTGGCTTCCACGGGGAATATCTTGTAGCGTCCTCCAATTCGCAAACGTTCTTCCTCAGTTCACGGCCCCAGACGCGGAATCTCCTGAGCAGTCAGTCGTAGGCAGAACTGAATGCTGCTCCGAGCTACTTCTCACCCTTGGCAAATGCTTCACAGTGGCGCAAGGAATTGTGTTTCGCAGCCGATGGACAAGAGATACGAAAGAGATCATGCCTTAACGCGAAAGAGTAATAGGGCGTCACTGCGCAAGCTTGTCCCTGATCTACAGCTGAGAGCGAACACTTGTGTGCTTGTCGGAGAGATTGTGTCTTGCCTGTAAGTGTCTGGGAGTCTGGCACAGGTCAGTGTGGCTGGTTCGATAATCAACGTCTAGGATAGCTGCAGAGCGGTCCCTGTTGGTGTGGGGACAGTGTGCCTGTAGGTCAGTCTGTGTTCCTAGTGCCTGCTATATCGATTCGTCGCTCCACAGGCGTGTGAGTCCATGTCTTTCACTCCACAAGCATGTGTGCTGATTTCGTCGCACATGTGCATCTGTGCTAGTGTTGAGCTCAGCGGAGTGTGTCTCTCGACAACTTGTTATGCGTTGGCTATGCCTGTGTGTAACACAGCACAGCCACGACTGCCTCGGTGAAGAGAGACCAGGGAAATCATCTAGGCAGAGTCAACAAAGGAAAACCGAAGAGGGATTGACGTGTGCTCGACAGAGACGGATTCCCTGCGCTGACATTTCTCAGTAACGCCAGAAGAAAGCTGAGCGGTAGATCGACCGGAGAAATGCTTCCCTAGACGACATTTAGCGAATGAACTGCATTGTGCGCGGCTTTCGGGATTGTGCCTGAAAAGTGCGAAAACCAGCAGAGCCTGTGCTCAAAAGCTGGTGGCCGTGTGACTGCATTGATGCACCTTCCCGTATCTGCGAGTGTATAGACGGCTGTTTCACGTTCACACAAATGCATCTCGTCGGGTTTTTCTTCTGTGCGTGCACACGCGTTTCCCTTGTCTCTTCGGAACAGACGTAGCTCTCTGCATGCTGAACGACGTGGTAAAACGCGTCTGCCTATATTTTGGTTAACAATCGAGGGTGCGTGTTCCGTCAGCGGCATTTCCGCAGACCACTCCGCAGAGTCAGTTCTGAAAGCTCCGCACAACAGGACTGAATGTAGAACCAAGCAATTGCACCGGTGCGCTCGTAACATATTCTGACGGACGTCTTTTATGCCATAGCATTACGAACGTATTTGCGTTCAAGTATCACAAAAAACGTGTGAACCGAGGATCTGTGGGTGTTTTCTCCGTACGGCATGCTTCGTGGTAGCTTACTTGCCGATCGCAGGCTTAGCGGTTTCTATACACGACTCGGTATAGGGAGAGAAAGAGAGTGCATGGGAAAACTTGCGTTTTCTGAGCTGGAACCTAGTTGCTACGCCTTCTGTTTGTCCACGTGAACACACACGATTCCCCACTGAAAACCAAGCAGAAACCTTTTCACAAGCTCCCAGGTAGGCGCACTCACCACCTCGTGCACGCGAACGCAGCTAGAGAAATCACCTAATTTTCCACACTAATGCTTAAGAAAACGCCTGGTCACACACAAGCACACATCCGCAAGCGCGCCCACTCCCATCTATGCACCGAAAGACGTACGTGAAATGTACTGACATGCTTGAGGGTAAACAGGTGTGCATTGATGGTTGGGGTACTGCATCACGCATACGTGGCTGCACGAGAATATTCTTTTGGAGGGTACGTGCAGATACGTCCCTGTACTTGGACGACTGTGTGCATGGAAGCATGTGTGTCTACAAACGATTGTCTGTGCACATGCGTGTGCCTTTTTGCAGGCTCATTTCGTGCTCAAGCTGGAGTGAGTGCACAGCTGCACCGTTTGTTGGCAAAGCTCCCTGTGTCGCACGACGTTGCCCAGTCCTTCATTTCTCACGCGGACAGATGCAAGGGAGCTCTGCTAGTAAAGGAGCAAAGACAGTCGTAGGCAGAACTGAATGCTGCTCCGAGCTACTTCTCACCCTTGGCAAATGCTTCACAGTGGCGCAAGGAATTGTGTTTCGCAGCCGATGGACAAGAGATACGAAAGAGATCATGCCTTAACGCGAAAGAGTAATAGGGCGTCACTGCGCAAGCTTGTCCCTGATCTACAGCTGAGAGCGAACACTTGTGTGCTTGTCGGAGAGATTGTGTCTTGCCTGTAAGTGTCTGGGAGTCTGGCGCAGGTCAGTGTGGCTAGTTCGATAATCAACGTCTAGGATAGCTGCAGAGCGGTCCCTGTTGGTGTGGGGACAGTGTGCCTGTAGGTCAGTCTGTGTTCCTAGCGCCTGCTCTATCTATTCGTCGCTCCACACGCGTGTGAGTCCATGTCTTTCACTCCACAAGCATGTGTGCTGATTTCGTCGCACATGTGCATCTGTGCTAGTGTTGAGCTCAGCGGAGTGTGTCTCTCGACATTGATGTGCGTTGGCTGTGCCTGTGTGTAACACAGCACAGCCACGACTGTTTCGGCGAAGAGAAACCAGGGAAATCATCTAGGCAGAGTCAACAAAGGAAAACCGAAGAGGGATTGTCGTGTGCTCGACAGAGACGGATTCCCTGCGCTGACATTTCTCAGTAACGCCAGAAGAAAGCTGAGCGGTAGATCGACCGGAGAAATGCTTCCCTAGACGACATTTAGCGAATGAACTGCATTGTGCGCGGCTTTCGGGATTGTGCCTGAAAAGTGCGAAAACCAGCAGAGCCTGTGCTCAAAAGCGGGTGGCTGTGTGACTGCATTGATGCACCTTCCCGTGTCTGCAAGTGTATAGACGGCTGTTTCACGTTCACACAAGAGCACCTGGTCGGGTTTTTCTTCTGTGCGTGCACACGCGTTTCCCTTGTCTCTTCGGAACAGACGTAGCTCTCTGCATGCTGAACGACGTGGTAAAACGCGTCTGCCTATATTTTGGTTAACAATCGAGGGTGCGTGTTCCGTCAGCGACATTTCCTCAGACGACTCCCCAGAGCCAGTTCTGAAAGCTCTGCAGACCAGGACTGAATGTAGAACCAAGCAATTGCACAGGTGCGCGCAATCACATATTCTGAGGGACGTCATTTATGCCACAGCAACACGAAGGTATTTGAATTCAAGCACGTATCAGAAACAATGTGTGGACCGAAGATCTGTTGGTATTTTCTCCGTACGGCACGCTTCGTGGTAGCTTACTTGCCGATCGCAGGCTTAGCGGTTTCTATACACGACTCGGTATAGGGAGAGAAAGAGAGCGCATCGGAAAACTTGCCTTTTCTGCTCTGGAACCTAGTTGCAACGCCTTCTGTTTGTCCACGTGAACACACACGATTCCCCACTGAAAACCAAGCAGAAACCATTCCACAAGCTCCCAGGTAGGTGCACCCACCACCTCGTGCGCACGAACGCAGCTAGAGAAAAGCACCTACATTTTCACACACTGATGCTTAAGCAAACGTCTGGCCATACACATGCACATATCCGCAAGCGCGCCCACTCCCATCTATGCACAGAAACACGTACGCGAAATGTACTGACATGCTTGAGGGTAAACAGGTGTGCATTGATGGTTGGGGTACTGCATCACGCATACGTGGCTGCACGAGAATATTCTTTTGGAGGGTACGTGCAGATACGTCCCTGTACTTGGACGACCGTGTGCGTGAAAGCGTGTGTGCCTACCAACGATTGTCTGTCCACATGCGTGTGCCTTTTTGCAGGCTCATTTCGTGCTCAAGCTGGAGTGAGTGCACAGCGGAACCGTGTTTTGGCAAGGTTCCACGTGTTGCACGACGTTGCCCAGTCCTGCATTTCTCATGCGTACAGATGCACGGGAGCTCTGCTAGTAAAGGAGCAAAGACAGTCGTAGGCAGAACTGAATGCTGCTCCGAGCTACTTCTCACCTATGGCAAAAGCTTCACAGTGGCGCAAGGAATAGTGTTCCGCAGCCGATGTACAAGAGAAACGAAACAGATTATGCCTTAATGCGAAAGAGCAACAGGGCGTCACTGCGCAAGCTTGTCCCTGATCTACAGCTGAGAGCGAATACTTGTGTGCTTCTTCTCCCTGATCTACAGCTGAGAGCGAATACTTGTGTGCTTGTCGGAGAAATTGTGTCTTGCCTGGAATAGTCTGGGAGTTTCGCGCAGGTCAGTGTGGCTAGTTCGATAATCAACGTCTAGGATAGCTGCAGAGCGGTTCCTGTTGGTGTGAGGACAGTGTGCCTGGAAGTCAGTCTGTGTTCCTGGCGCCTGCTGTATCTATCCGTCGCTCCACACGCGTGTGAGTCCATGTCTTTCACTCCACAAGCATGTGTGCTGATTTCGTCGCACATGTGCATCTGTGCTAGTGTTGAGCTCAGCGGAGTGTGTCTCTTGACACTTGGTGTGCGTTGGCTGTGCCTGTGTGTAACACAGCACAGCCACGACTGTTCCGGCGAAGAGAAACCAGGGAAATCATCTAGGCAGAGTCAACAAAGGAAAACCGAAGAGGGATTGACGTGTGCTCGACAGAGACGGATTCCCTGCGCTGACATTTCTCAGTAACGCCAGAAGAAAGCTGAGCGGTAGATCGACCGGAGAAATGCTTCCCTAGACGACATTTAGCAAATGAACTGCATTGTGCGCGGCTTTCGGGATTGTGCCTGAAAAGTGCGAAAACCAGCAGAGCCTGTGCTCAAAAGCGGGTGGCTGTGTGACTGCATTGATGCACGTTCCCGTATCTGCGAGTGTATAGACGGCTGTTTCACGTTCACACAAATGCATCTCGTCGGGTTTTTCTTCTGTGCGTGCACACGCGTTTCCCTTGTCTCTTCGGAACAGACGTAGCTCTCTGCATGCTGAACGACGTGGTAAAACGCGTCTGCCTATATTTTGGTTAACAATCGAGGGTGCGTGTTCCGTCAGCGGCATTTCCGCAGACCACTCCACAGAGCCAGTTCTGAAAGCTCCGCACAACAGGACTGAATGTAGAACCAAGCAATTGCACCGGTGCACTCGTAACATATTCTGACGGACGTCTTTTATGCCATAGCATTACGAACTTATTTACGTTCAAGCAAGTATCACAAACAACGTGTGAACCGAGGATCTGTGGGTATTTTCTCCGTACGGCATGCTTCGTGGTAGCTTACTTGCCGATCGCAGGCTTAGCGGTTTCTATACACGACTCGGTATAGGGAGAGAAAGAGAGTGCATGGGAAAACTTGCGTTTTCTGAGCTGGAACCTAGTTGCTACGCCTTCTGTTTGTCCACGTGAACACACACGATTCCCCACTGAAAACCAAGCAGAAACTTTTTCACAAGCTCCCAGGTAGGCGCACTCACCACCTCGTGCACGCGAACGCAGCTAGAGAAATCACCTAATTTTCCACACTAATGCTTAAGAAAACGCCTGGTCACACACAAGCACACATCCGCAAGCGCGCCCACTCCCATCTATGCACCGAAACACGTACGCGAAATTTACTGACATGCTTGAGGGTAAACAGATGTGCATTGATGGTTGGGGTACTGCATCACGCATACGTGGCTGCACGAGAATATTCTTTTGGAGGGTACGTGCAGATACGTCCCTGTACTTGGACGACTGTGTGCATGGAAGCATGTGTGTCTACAAACGATTGTCTGTGCACATGCGTGTGCCTTTTTGCAGGCTCATTTCGTGCTCAAGCTGGAGTGAGTGCACAGCTGCGCGTTTTGTTGGCAAAGCTCCCCGTGTCGCACGACGTTGCCCAGTCCTTCATTTCTCACGCGGACAGATGCAAGGGAGCTCTGCTAGTAAAGGAGCAAAGACAGTCGTAGGCAGAACTGAATGCTGCTCCGAGTTACTTCTCACCCTTGGCAAATGCTTCACAGTGGCGCAAGAAATAGTGTTCCGCAGCCGATGGACAAGAGATACGAAAGAGATCATGTCTTAATGCGAAAGAGTAATAGGGCGTCACTGCGCAAGCTTGTCCCTGATCTACAGCTGAGAGCGAACACTTGTGTGCTTGTCGGAGAGATTGTGTCTTGCCTGTAAGTGTCTGGGAGTCTGGCGCAGGTCAGTGTGGCTGGTTCGATAATCAACGTCTAGGATAGCTGCAGAGCGGTCCCTGTTGGTGTGGGGACAGTGTGCCTGTAGGTCAGTCTGTGTTCCTAGCGCCTGCTCTATCTATTCGTCACTCCAGACGCGTGTGAGTCCATGTCTTTCACTCCACAAGCATGTGTGCTGATTTCGTCGCACATGTGCATCTGTGCTAGTGTTGAGCTCAGCGGAGTGTGTCTCTCGACATTGGTGTGCGTTGGCTGTGCCTGTGTGTAACACAGCACAGCCACGACTGTTCCGGCGAAGAGAAACCAGGGAAATCATCTAGGCAGAGTCAACAAAGGAAAACCGAAGAGGGATTGACGTGTGCTCGACAGAGACGGATTCCCTGCGCTGACATTTCTCAGTAACGCCAGAAGAAAGCTGAGCGGTAGATCGACCGGAGAAATGCTTCCCTAGACGACATTTAGCGAATGAACTGCATTGTGCGCGGCTTTCGGGATTGTGCCTGAAAAGTGCGAAAACCAGCAGAGCCTGTGCTCAAAAGCGGGTGGCTGTGTGACTGCATTGATGCACCTTCCCGTGTCTGCGAGTGTATAGACGGCTGTTTCACGTTCACACAAGAGCACCTGGTCGGGTTTTTCTTCTGTGCGTGCACACGCGTTTCCCTTGTCTCTTCGGAACAGACGTAGCTCTCTGCATGCTGAACGACGTGGTAAAACGCGTCTGCCTATATTTTGGTTAACAATCGAGGGTGCGTGTTCCGTCAGCGACATTTCCTCAGACGACTCCCCAGAGCCAGTTCTGAAAGCTCTGCAGACCAGGACTGAATGTATAACCAAGCAATTGCACAAGTGCGCGCAATCACATATTCTGAGGGACGTCATTTATGCCACAGCAGCACGAAGGTATTTGAGTTCAAGCACGTATCAGAAACAATGTGTGGACCGAAGATCTGTTGGTATTTTCTCCGTACGCCACGCTTCGTGGTAGCTTACTTGCCGATCGCAGGCTTAGCGGTTTCTATACAGGAATCCATATAGGGAGAGAAAGAGAGCGCATCGGAAAACTTGCCTTTTCTGCTCTGGAACCTAGTTGCAACGCCTTCTGTTTGTCCACGTGAACACACACGATTCCCCACTGAAAACCAAGCAGAAACCTTTCCACAAGCTCCCAGGTAGGTGCACCCACCACCTCGTGCCCGCGAACGCAGCTAGAGAAAAGCACCTACATTTTCACACACTGATGCTTAGGCAAACGCCTGTCCACACACAAGCACACATCCGCAAGCGCGCCCACTCCCATCTTTGGACAGAAAGACGTACGCGAAACGTGCTGACATGCTTGAGAGTAAACAGGTGTGCGTTGACGGTTGGCGTACTGCATCACGCATACGTGGCTGCACGAGAATATTCTTTTGGAGGGTACGTGCAGATACGTCCCTGTACTTGGACGACCGTGTGCGTGAAAGCGTGTGTGTCTACAAACGATTGTCTGTCCACATGCGTGTGCCTTGATGCAGGCTCCATTCGTGCTTAAGCTGGAGTGAGTGCACAGCTGCACCGTGTTTTGGCCAGGTTCCGCGTGTTGCACGACGTTGCCCAGTCCTGCATTTCTCACGCGGACAGATTCAAGGGAGCTCTGTATAAACGGCTGTTTCGTGTTCACACAAAGGCACCTGATCGGGTGCATCCCAGATACAGCATCCCAGATTCAGCATCCCCGATACAGCTTCCCGGATACAGCATCCCAAATACAGCATCCTAGATACAGTATCCTAGATACGGCATCCTAGATACGGCATCCTAGATACAGCATTCTAGATACAGTATCCCGGATACAACATCCCAGATACGCCATCCCAGATACAGCATCCCAGGTACAGCATCCCAGATACAGCATCCTAGATACAGCATCCTAGGTACAGCGTAATAGATACAGCATCCCAGATACAACATGTCGAGCTGTGCTCCTCTCCCACACCAAGTGCTGATCGTGGGGCTCAGGGTGAGGGGGGGCAGCGAGGGGGTCCGTGGACTGGAATAAGTTTTGTTCGGGGTTTTTCAAACGCCTCTGCTGACACGTCGTATAAAAACCGATTGCTGCAGTGCTAAGGAATGAACAGGAGGATGAGCAACCGACTGCAGAAACTGCTTGCGTTTTGGTTTATTGAAAAATTCTTATATAAGTCAAAAAGCAATACGATCTTGCAGTGGTCTTCTAATACCTAGTGACAGCTTTTAATGTACTGGTTTGGAACTTTGAGATGAGATTTGAGATGAAGGGCTGTTCCATTGTGGAATATTGCAGGAGTAAATTTCAGGCATTTCAGCATGCCTGGCAGATCTGCAGCTTGCTAAAGACCTCAGGCTGTTTGGTTTAATCAGACTTTTGTAGATGCCACCTTCACTGGTCAAAGCACCGGCTGCCAATGTGTTTTCTGGTGTTGTCACTTCTTTCTGACCAAAGACGGCAGAGGCAGCAGCTCTACTGGTGGTGTCTGTTTGATTGAAACATGGGGATCTACAGGAACTTTAACCCGAAAGCTCAGGAAGCTGTGGTCCGTGGTCTATCTTTGTAATGTTTGTAGATTCTTCTGCAACGTTTGTGAGTGTGAACTGCTGTGCAGGTAGAAGGAAGAAAGGTGTGTGAGCTAAAGCAGCAGGAAGGCTGCAGCCGTGTAAGCCGGGGGTGCAAGCGGCACGAAACGGGCTGCAGCGGCGGAGCCCTCGGTCCCGGGCCGTCCCGGGCAGGCGCAGCCCGAGCGCTCCCGGCCCCGCTGCCGCTGCCCGGCCGGGGCCGGGGCCGCGCTGCGGGCGGACAGCGCCGCTCTGCGGCCGCCGGCGGCTCCGGGCCGGGAGGGGGGGCGGGGCCCGGTGGCGGGCGCGGACGGGATTGGCTCCTGCGCCGGATGGGCGGGGCCACGCTGCGTAAGTGCGGGGGCGGAGGAGTGCGTGCCGCCGGTGCGGCGGCGGGAGGAGCGCGCGAGGAGCGGCGGGGCCGGCGGTGAGCGAGGGGCGGGCGGACACCGGGGAGACCGGCCGGGGCCGCCTCGGTCCCGGCTGAGGGGGGAGGCTGGAGGGGGAGGGACGGGCTGGTTTGGGCAGGAGGAAGGCGAGGGGCAGGCAGCCGCAACAGCGCGGCCCCGGGCCGGGCCGAGCAAGGGGCGAGGGGGAAACACGCGGGCGGCTGTGAGGGAAGGGAGCCCCGGGCTGAGCGCTGCGCGGGGCTCGGGCGGGGCCGTGGGGCGGAGGGGGGAGCCCGTGGTGCCACAGGGCAGAGGGAGGAAGGCGAGCGGGAGGGGGCGGTGCCGGGGCGGTGCCAGGGGGCGCGAGGGGCGGGGGCGGCGCTGCCGCGGGGAGAGGCCGGGAACGGGGGGAGCGGCGGAGGAGCCTAAGGGCGGGACGGCGCGGAAGGAGCTTGGGCGGGAAAGGCTGAGGGACCTCGGGGAGGGGGTGACATCGGGGGGGCTTTGGCGGGAAAGGCTGAGGGACCTCGGGGAGGGGGTGACATCGGGGGGGCTTTGGCGGGAAAGGCTGAGGGACCTCGGGGAGGGGGTGACATCGGGGGGGCTTTGGCGAGAAAGGCTGAGGGACCTCGGGGAGGGGGTGACATCGGGGGGGCTTTGGCGGGAAAGGCTGAGGGACCTCAGGGAGGGCGTGACATCGGGGAGGCTTTGTCGGGAAAGGCTGAGGGACCTCAGGGAGGGGGTGACATCGGGGAGGCTTTGACGGGAAAGGCTGAGGGACCTCGGGGAGGAGATGGCATCGGGGAGGCTGCAGGGGGCAATGCTGAGGGAGCTCAGGACGGGATGGCACTCAGGTCTGGTTTCAAAGGGAAATGCTGAGGTACCTTGAGGAATGGACGCTGGGCTGGGAACTATGAACACATCAGACTGGTTAAGAGAGTGTTCATGACAGAAATTTGTGCAGTGAAGTATTCCAGCAAAGAGCGGGAGAAGAGCCAAACTTAGATCAGGCCTCCTAGGACGCCTGCGGGTTTGGGGACAGGGATGACGAGGTTGTTAATCCGGTCCTAACCGTTTCTTTCTCTGTCCCTCTCTTGCAGCACCTGACTGAATGGAGGAGCAAGTGGACGGGAAGTTCCTGCGCCACACACAGATCACATTTATCGCTCTCGCCCTCAGAGACCCGGAGATCCAAACCGTTCGCATCGTGCCTTGAAGCAGCCTGTGCTCATGCGCTTCTCCCAGGGAGAAGGCGGAATGGCAGTGACTGGCCACGTTAAGCCACAGGGTGCACACTGTGCAGCTGTCAAGCTCAGCTCTGCGTTAGCTCACACGTGCGGTTTTGCGCCGCACACGCACATTTGAGTTGTCGCTGGTTGTTGCAGCGTTTGGCTTTGGTGAGGACAGCGTGTGTTTGTCAGCAGTTGGTGTAGGTGGGATCTGGAGGACAAAGCGATATTTCCGTGCCAGAGCTGGTTGGTGTTTGCATGGTATTGTGGCGGTTGTTCCCGCAGGCGATGAGTGCTGGAGTATTATTGCAGGATGAGAGGATTTTGGAGGCTTGTCTGTGAGATGCACTAGAGGCAGCAGTTGAAAGCGAAAGGCTGAGATTTGGAGGGTTTGTTGGTGGGTTTTGGACGGTTGTCAGCTGAAGAGTTGGCTGTTTGCAGGTGAGGTGTAGGGCAGAGGGTGAAGCTGACTTTGCCTGGGCGGCGCAACTGGCTGGGTGTGCAGAGCTGAGGAGAGCGGGCTGCTGCGGGTGACCCTAAAGCTGGAGAACCAGCCGGCAGCTCCAGACGGTCCCGCTGCCGGGCAGGGCCGTGCAGGCCAGTGCCCTGGGGCACAGCGACGTGACCCTCCGCAAGTACCAAAGAGCAGGTGAGGACCGTGGGCACTTGTACTGAGCTGTGACATCTCTAACCCGTGACATTGGGGTCCAGCCTGAGCAGGGCACCTGCGGAAGCTGTGCTGCAGCTCCTTGAGCTGCAGAGCTGAGGGGAAGGGCTGTGCGAGGGGCTGGTGCCAAGGCAAGGTGGGCGCGCTGTGGGGTGTGGGGAGGTGTCAGCCCCGGACTCAGCCCCTGTCTGACTGTAGTGCCCTTGGGCTAGTGTAGCTCAGTCCTCTGTGTGTTTCTCTTCAGGGGGAGCAGCATGCAAAGGAAAAGCAAGGAAGGAGGTGAACCCATGAGGAAGAGTGATGGATAAAGAGGGTTGGAGCGCACCTGCCAGTCAAGAGGGATCAAGAAAGAAGACACCAGTGGTGGAACCGCAGGTCAGGAGAGCTCAAGGAGGGAGAAAGGTGACTGTGGCTGTATGGGTTTTTCTAGCACACACACCAATGAAAACAGTTTGGATAATAAAAGAAATATATGCAAAACCAATAATTAAAGGCAGAGAATGTTTATATGCTATGTATGGGGTAGACCTGAAGGTATATTTCTTCCTACAACGAAGGAGAATTCGCAATACATGCTGCTGTCAGCAACGACCAGTAAGCGACAAGACTCTATTTACTGATGCTTCTGGTCGCTCACATAAAGTTGTAATTACATGGCTAAACTCAGATACCCAGTGCTGCAAACGCAAGGTAGAAAAAGAGACCAAGAGTCAAACAAGTTCTTGAGCTGCCAGCTGTTAGGATCGCTTTGAGGTGTTCTGTAACAAGCCTTTGAATGTTGTAACTGGCTCATATTATGCGGCTGGCATACTTAACCACCTGGAAGCTTCTTTTCTTAAGGAAGAGGATAATCCTCTTTTGATGGCTGAATTGAGAATGCTATGGTTTCTAATAAATCATAGACATCATAGGTATTATGCAATGCACACCCGCTCTCGCAGTGGCCCTTCCAGGACCACTTGCGGAAGGCAGTAGGAGGGCCGATGCACGAGCTGTGCCGCTCACTGTGCCTAAAGCCTTGGAGCAAGCTAAATGATCGCATAAATTCTTTCACCAGAGTGCAAAGGCGTTAAAACGACAACTTCAAATTACAGTGGATCAGGCCAGGAGCGTTCTTATGTCCTGCCCTGATTGCCAACAGTTGGCACCCGCGCCATCCACAGAGGGTGTTAATCCAGGAGGGGTTACTGCCAATGAAGTACGGCCAGCGGATGTAACGCATTGTTCTGAATTGGGTAAATACGTACGTGTTTCTGCAGACGCTCATTCCAGATTTCTCGTTGCTGCTGCACGCGCTGGTGAAAGAGCACGAGACGTCTGTAACATTGGTTGGCATGTTTTGCTGTTTGAGAAGTTCCATGATCTGTAAAACCAGAGGAAAGCGGAACGCACACTCGATTAGAGGAGCGATCCCCCAGCGCGCTGTAATAGAAGTGCCTGCTTTTTAACACTTTCAAAAGAGTGTTAAAGAGTCTGTTTGATGACTTTTCGGTATCATTTCTGGCGACGAGGATGGGATAATCTGCCTGACCTCCCGTGGATCCCAGGATCTCTGGGACCTTGTGCCGGCACCGGGGAATTCCTGGAAGGGACCACAGCTCCTCGGACCAGCTCGGGACGCGGGTAAAACCCCATCAATGAGATAAGGCACTTTCATTGTCTGGTTGGGTTGGCACGCTGCCTGCGCGAGACGTGGGCGACACCAGCGCGTTGGGTCTGCGCATTCGCGTCTGCGCATTTTGGTAAACTGGGTAACTTAAAAAAAGAAAGAAATAAAAAATTAAAGAGGAAAATGAGAAAACAATAAATTAAAGAGAAAAACGAGGGAACAGCAATTTGATAAAGGTACCTTTAATGATTTTGCTGTTTGTGCCTTAGCAATTGTATAATTGTTTCTGGCTTTAGTGGTTTGTTGTTGTTGTTACTTGTGTCTTGGGGGATTTTATAGTCCAGTACTTAGGGTTCACCAATTGTCTGTTATTGTGATTGTGAAGTAGGTAGTGGACAATCGGCAGGAGGATTCGTGAGAAATCCCCCCCAGGCTGTGTTTTCTGACATTGGAAAAGGATCGTTTGCTGTTCAACAGGGCGTCAACCAGGGAGAATCTGATTGAATATTGTAATTAATGGTGGCCACTGTAAATAATATTAATATGCTTCACAGGTCTAGGTGGGTATACTTTGAGATCTGTAGTATAGTAATGTGCTACATGTAATATGTAGTAAGATATCTATTTTAAATCATATATTGCCTATTACATAAGGCATGTTACACAATACATAATGTTACATATGCATTGTCTTTGTCCCCTTCAGATCCATTTGTTTTGAAAAAGGATAATCAGGGAAAGAAATGCAAACCAGTAAAAGGTTTGTTGAAGAACAGCTATTGGTGTAGAATACACAGAGAACATGAGATCAAAATTGTCCCTCGGTCAGTCCAGGGTGGGATCCTGATATCCTTATATCGGGGCACAGGCTGCATTGGTATCGCCAGTGCATTTTATACGGGATTAGACACGCTGCGCCTAAAGCTGTAAATACGCCAAAACCTTCTGAGATTAAACAGGATCGTGAGGAGTCTCCCACGGAGTTTTTACACCCTCTTAAACCGACAGCTCAGTAATATATTAATGTAGATCCTGACTTGGAGAACAGAGAATGAGAATTCTTAGTTGACTGGGAGCTCATTATTCTGTGTTAAACACTATGCAGGGAATATTAAGTAGCGATTCGGTAACAGTTATGGGAGCCACAAAAATTGCGAAACACGGCCCTTTAACCTGCTGCTTAGAATGTTTGTATGTGGAGTCTGTACTTATTGATGTGTGTCTTCTCTTGTGCACAACGAATGGTTGAAAAAAGCTTTAATGGTGCAATGGCTGTGCAGTGACACACTGCTATGGCTGCAATTGTTAAACAAAGAAGGGGAGATGTGGCAGGGTTGTGACATCAGGCCCGTGAGAAATTGCAAGAGTCACAGTGTGAGAACAAGTGCTGGTGGAACAACACAAGCAGCAAGGACTGTGTGGGACATAAACCATCAGGGACAGAGGGATTGGTACATCAGGGACAGAGGGACTGATACGGGGTTGGTACATGAGGGACAGAGGGATTGATACGCGGTGGGTACATCAGGGACAGAGGGATTGATACAGGATCGGTACATCAAGGACAGAGGTCCGCGATGTTTCAAATGCAAACCTGAGTTTGTATTAAATGTCTCTCTGCATCTTAAAGAGAGTCTGTGCCTCATCTGCTACACCCCTTTATCTGTTTCCCAAATTACGATTTAGACTGTATTTACCGTTGTAAAAACAAAGCTTTCCCCCCTTAATGTTTGTCACGTGTTGTAGTTAGAATTAATAGAGATATTGGAGCCCATCGTAGCTAAACTGGAAAAAGACAGCAGCCGTGTGTATTTTTAAATAAAGACTAAATCAAGTGTGCTAGCTCATTATCTTTAAGCGTTTTACTGTGATCACCTCTCTCCCAAGGTTTTGTGTCTGTTGTAACAAGGCCTGACACCCACGGCCACAGTGGATGAATGACCATGGGCACAACACCAGGAACCTGCCTGTTCGTGTCCAGGATATCCACTCCAGCAGACACGTTTTAATTGGTACTTGCATTATGGATTAGATGCAACAAAAATCCATACTTTCTTTTGTCCTTTGCTATAGAGGAGGGGGTTGAACTTTTCTATAGCAGATTCAATCACTTGTTGTAAAGCAATGAAATAAATAACTTAGGCTTTTTCTATGGATAAACAACGTTTAATTCAATTCCTTAATTGTATTCCTTAAACACTTGTTCGTTAGACCATAAGCAAAACAGCGCTGGGTGTTAGTTCGTTAGTAGGCCCTTATTACGTGGTTGGTTAACCCTGAAAATGTTAGCTCCCTCTATCAATATAACCTCATAAACAAGTTTCAAAATTTTTATGTAGAACTTACCCACTTTTTCCTTTTTGCAGGTTCAGAGCCCGAGCCTCATTTGGTTGTATCTGTAAACATCAAACGTCTCAGCACCAATCACAACTGCATTTCTCACAGACAGAAGTGCCTGATCTCCACAGCTTGCCTGGCAGTGCAGAGAGCAGGAAGTGCGGTGAGTCCTGGGCCTTTGGGGACATTTCACCCTGTTTTGTGTCCCAGTCCCTGCCTGCTCCCTCCTCTTTCCTGCTGTGCCCTTCTTCCTCTTCATCTCTTCTCCCTCTGTCCCTCTGCTGCTTCCTCACCTATTCCCCCACCCTTCTGAATCTCTGCGCAGGGTTTGGACAGTGTGTGTGTCACAAACACCCCTGTAAAGTATGTGTATCACAAACACCCCTGGACAGAGTGCGTCTCACAAACCCCATTGCACTTTGTTAGTATCAGAAAGCCCATTGGACAGCGTGTGTCTCACAAACCCCATTAGACAGGGTGTGTGTCACAAACACCCTGGACACCGTTTGCGTCACAAACGTTTCTGGACAGGGTGTGTGTCACAAACCCCATTGGACAGGGTGTGTGTCACAAACCCCATTGGACAGCATGTGTGTCTCAAAACCCATTGGACAGTGTGTGTTTCACAAACCCCATTGGACAGGTTGTGTGTCACAAACAACCCTGGACACCGTTTATGTCACAAACGCCCCTGGACAGGGTGTGTTTCACAAACCCAATTGGACAGCGTGTGTGTCACAAACCCCATTGGACAGGTTATGTGTCACAAACACCCCTGGACACCGTTTGTGTCACAAACGTTTCTGTACAGGGTGTGTTTCAGAAACCCCATTGGACAGTGTGTGTGTCACAAATCCCATTGGACAGTGTGTGTGACACAAACCCCATTGGACAGCGTATGTGTCACAAGCACCCCTGGACAGCTTGTGTCACAACCCCCCACGGAAACTGTGTGTGTCACAAACATCCCTGGACTGACTGTGTGTCACAAACCCTATTGGAGAGTATGTCTGTCACAAACCCCATTGGACAGCGTGTGTATCATAAACCCTCCTGGACATCATGTGTGTCACAACTCTCCCTGGACATTGTGTGTATCACAAAAACCACTGGACAGTGTGTGTATCACAGACCCATTGGACAGGGTGTGTGTCACAAACGCCCCTGGACAGCGTGTGTGTCACAAACCCCCCATGAACATCGTGTGTGTCACAACTCTCCCTGGACAGTGTGTGTATCACAAAAACCAATGGACAGTGTGTGTCTCACAGACCCCATTGGACAGAGTGTGTGTAACAAACACCCCTGGACATCTTTTATGTCACAAACGCCCCTGGACTGTTAGTGTGTCACAAAAACCCATTGTAGAGTGTGTTTGTCACAAACCCCATTAGACAGTGTGTGTGTCACGAACCCCATTGGACAGTGTGTGTCACAAACCCCAGTGGACAGCCTGTGTGTCACAAACCCCATTGGACAGTGTGTTTGACACAAACCCCATTGGACAGGTTGTGTGTCACAAACAACCCTGGACACCGTTTGTGTCAGAAACGCCCCTGGACAGGGTGTGTGTCACAAATGCCCCTGGACAGCCTGTGTGTCACAAACCCCATTGGACAGCGTGTGTGTCACAAACCCCATTGGACAGGGTGTGTGTCACAAACACACCTGGGCACCTTTTGTGTCACAAACGCCCCTGGACTGGGTGTGTGTCACAAACCTCATTGGAGAGTGTGTGTGTCACAAACCCCATTAGACAGGGTGTGTGTCACAAAGACCCCTGGACACCGTTTATGTCACAAACGCCCCTGGACAGTATGTGTGTCACAAACCCCATTGGAGAGTGTGTATGTCACAAACGCCCCTGGACAGCCTGTGTGTCACAAACCCCATTGGACAGTGTGTGTGTCACAAACCCCATTGGACAGTGTGTGTGACACAAACCCCATTGGACAGCGTATGTGTCACAAGCACCCCTGGACAGCTTGTATCACAACTCCCCAAGGCAACTGTGTGTGTCACAAACACCCCTGGACTGACTGTGTGTCACAAACCCTATTGAAGAGTATGTCTTTCACAAACCCCATTGGACAGCGTGTGTGTCACAAACCCCCCTGGACATCATGTGTGTCACAACTCTCCCTGGACATTGTGTGTATCACAAAAACCACTGGACAGTGTGTGTATCACAGACCCATTGGACAGGGTGTGTGTCACAAACACCCCTGGACATCTTTTGTGTCACAAATGCCCCTGGACAGCGTGTCTGTCACAAACCCTATTGGACAGCATGTCTGTCACAAACCCCATTGGACAGGGTGTTCGTCACAAACGCCCCAGAACAGGGTGTGTCACAAACGCCCCTGGACAGCGTGTGTGTCACAAACCCCCCATGGACATCGTGTGTGTCACAACTCTCCCTGGACAGTGTGTGTATCACAAAAACCAATGGACAGTGTGTGTCTCACAGACCCCATTGGACAGTGTGTGTGTCACAAACACCCCTGGACACCTTTTATGTCACAAACGCCCCTGGACTGTTAGTGTGTCACAAAAACCCATTGTAGAGTGTGTTTGTCACAAACCCCATTAGACAGTGTGTGTGTCACGAACCCCATTGGACAGTGTGTGTCACAAACCCCAGTGGACAGCCTGTGTGTCACAAACCCCATTGGACACTGTGTTTGACACAAACCCCATTGGACAGGTTGTGTGTCACAAACAACCCTGGACACCGTTTGTGTCAGAAACGCCCCTGGACAGGGTGTGTGCCACAAATGCCGTGGACAGCCTGTGTGTCACAAACCCCATTGGACAGCGTGTGTGTCACAAACCCCATTGGACAGGGTGTGTGTCACAAACACACCTGGGCACCTTTTGTGTCACAAACCCCCCTGGACTGGGTGTGTGTCACAAACCCCATTGGACAGGGTGTGTGTCACAAACCCCATTAGACAGCGTGTGTGTCACAAACCCCATTGGACAGTGTGTGTGACACAAACCCCATTGGACAGCGTATGTGTCACAAGCACCCCTGGACAGCTTGTGTCACAACCCCCCAAGGAAACTGTGTGTGTCACAAACATCCCTGGACTGACTGTGTGTCACAAACCCTATTGGAGAGTATGTCTGTCACAAACCCCATTGGACAGCGTGTGTGTCATAAACCCCCCTGGACATCATGTGTGTCACAACTCTCCCTGGACATTGTGTGTATCACAAAAACCACTGGACAGTGTGTGTATCACAGACCCATTGGACAGGGTGTGTGTCACAAACACCCCTGGACATCTTTTGTGTCACAAATGCCCCTGGACAGGGTGTGTGTCACAAACGCCCCTGGACAGCGTGTCTGTCACAAACCCCTTTGGACAGCGTGTTTCACAAACCCCATTGGACTGGGTGTGTGTCACAAACACACCTGGACAGCGTGTGTGTCACAAACGCCGCTGGACAGAGTGTGTGTCACAAACCCCATTGGACAGCTTGTGTGTCACAAACCCCACTGGAGAGGATGTGTGTCACAAACACCCCTGGACACCGTTTGTGTCAAAAACGTTTCTGGTCAGGGTGTGTGTCACAAACCTCATTGGACAGCGTGTGTGTCACAAAACCCATTGGACAGTGTGTGTTTCATAATCCCCATTGGACAGGTTTTGTGTCACGAACCCCATTGGACAGGGTGTTTGTCACAAACGCCCCAGAACAGGGTGTGTCACAAACGCCCCTGGACAGCGTGTGTGTCACAAACCCCCCATGAACATCGTGTGTGTAACAACTCTCCCTGGACAGTGTGTGTATCACAAAAACCAATGGACAGTGTGTGTCTCACAGACCCCATTGGACAGGGTGTGTGTCACAAACACCCCTGGACATCTTTTATGTCACAAACGCCCCTGGACTGTTAGTGTGTCACAAAAACCCATTGTAGAGTGTGTTTGTCACAAACCCCATTAGACAGTGTGTGTGTCACGAACCCCATTGGACAGTGTGTGTCACAAACCCCAGTGGACAGCCTGTGTGTCACAAACCCCATTGGACAGTGTGTTTGACACAAACCCCATTGGACAGGTTGTGTGTCACAAACAACCCTGGACACCGTTTGTGTCAGAAACGCCCCTGGACAGGGTGTGTGTCACAAATGCCCCTGGACAGCCTGTGTGTCACAAACCCCATTGGACAGCGTGTGTGTCACAAACCCCATTGGACAGGGTGTGTGTCACAAACACACCTGGGCACCGTGTGTGTCACAAACGCCCCTGGACTGGGTGTGTGTCACAAACCTCATTGGAGAGTGTGTGTGTCACAAACCCCATTAGACAGCGTGTGTGTCACAAAGACCCCTGGACACCGTTTATGTCACAAACGCCCCTGCACAGTATGTGTGTCACAAACCCCATTGGAGAGTGTGTATGTCACAAACGCCCCTGGACAGCCTGTGTGTCACAAACCCCATTGGACAGTGTGTGTGTCACAAACCCCATTGGACAGTGTGTGTGACACAAACCCCATTGGACAGCGTATGTGTCACAAGCACCCCTGGACAGCTTGTGTCACAACCCCCCAAGGCAACTGTGTGTGTCACAAACACCCCTGGACTGACTGTGTGTCACAAACCCTATTGAAGAGTATGTCTTTCACAAACCCCATTGGACAGCGTGTGTGTCACAAACCCCCCTGGACATCATGTGTGTCACAACTCTCCCTGGACATTGTGTGTATCACAAAAACCACTGGACAGTGTGTGTATCACAGACCCATTGGACAGGGTGTGTGTCACAAACACCCCTGGACATCTTTTGTGTCACAAATGCCCCTGGACAGCGTGTCTGTCACAAACCCCATTGGACAGCATGTCTGTCACAAACCCCATTGGACAGGGTGTTTGTCACAAACGCCCCAGAACAGGGTGTGTCACAAACGCCCCTGGACAGCGTGTGTGTCACAAACCCCCCATGGACATCGTGTGTGTCACAACTCTCCCTGGACAGTGTGTGTATCACAAAAACCAATGGACAGTGTGTGTCTCACAGACCCCATTGGACAGAGTGTGTGTAACAAACACCCCTGGACATCTTTTATGTCACAAACGCCCCTGGACTGTTAGTGTGTCACAAAAACCCATTGTAGAGTGTGTTTGTCACAAACCCCATTAGACAGTGTGTGTGTCACGAACCCCATTGGACAGTGTGTGTCACAAACCCCAGTGGACAGCCTGTGTGTCACAAACCCCATTGGACACTGTGTTTGACACAAACCCCATTGGACGGGTTGTGTGTCACAAACAACCCTGGACACCGTTTGTGTCAGAAACGCCCCTGGACAGGGTGTGTGCCACAAATGCCGTGGACAGCCTGTGTGTCACAAACCCCATTGGACAGCGTGTGTGTCACAAACCCCATTGGACAGGGTGTGTGTCACAAACACACCTGGGCACCTTTTGTGTCACAAACGCCCCTGGACTGGGTGTGTGTCACAAACCCCATTGGACAGGGTGTGTGTCACAAACCCCATTAGACAGCGTGTGTGTCACAAACCCCATTGGACAGTGTGTGTGACACAAACCCCATTGGACAGCGTATGTGTCACAAGCACCCCTGGACAGCTTGTGTCACAACCCCCCAAGGAAACTGTGTGTGTCACAAACACCCCTGGACTGACTGTGTGTCACAAACCCTATTGGAGAGTATGTCTGTCACAAACCCCATTGGACAGCGTGTGTGTCATAAACCCCCCTGGACATCATGTGTGTCACAACTCTCCCTGGACATTGTGTGTATCACAAAAACCACTGGACAGTGTGTGTATCACAGACCCATTGGACAGGGTGTGTGTCACAAACACCCCTGGACATCTTTTGTGTCACAAATGCCCCTGGACAGGGTGTGTGTCACAAACGCCCCTGGACAGCGTGTCTGTCACAAACCCCTTTGGACAGCGTGTTTCACAAACCCCATTGGACTTGGTGTGTGTCACAAACACACCTGGACAGCGTGTGTGTCACAAACGCCGCTGGACAGAGTGTGTGTCACAAACCCCATTGGACAGCTTGTGTGTCACAAACCCCACTGGAGAGGATGTGTGTCACAAACACCCCTGGACACCGTTTGTGTCAAAAACGTTTCTGGTCAGGGTGTGTGTCACAAACCTCATTGGACAGCGTGTGTGTCACAAAACCCATTGGACAGTGTGTGTTTCATAATCCCCATTGGACAGGTTTTGTGTCACGAACCCCATTGGACAGGGTGTTTGTCACAAACGCCCCAGAACAGGGTGTGTCACAAACGCCCCTGGACAGCGTGTGTGTCACAAACCCCCCATGAACATCGTGTGTGTCACAACTCTCCCTGGACAGTGTGTGTATCACAAAAACCAATGGACAGTGTGTGTCTCACAGACCCCATTGGACAGGGTGTGTGTCACAAACACCCCTGGACATCTTTTATGTCACAAACGCCCCTGGACTGTTAGTGTGTCACAAAAACCCATTGTAGAGTGTGTTTGTCACAAACCCCATTAGACAGTGTGTGTGTCACGAACCCCATTGGACAGTGTGTGTCACAAACCCCAGTGGACAGCCTGTGTGTCACAAACCCCATTGGACAGTGTGTTTGACACAAACCCCATTGGACAGGTTGTGTGTCACAAACAACCCTGGACACCGTTTGTGTCAGAAACGCCCCTGGACAGGGTGTGTGTCACAAATGCCCCTGGACAGCCTGTGTGTCACAAACCCCATTGGACAGCGTGTGTGTCACAAACCCCATTGGACAGGGTGTGTGTCACAAACACACCTGGGCACCTTTTGTGTCACAAACGCCCCTGGACTGGGTGTGTGTCACAAACCTCATTGGAGAGTGTGTGTGTCACAAACCCCATTAGACAGCGTGTGTGTCACAAAGACCCCTGGACACCGTTTATGTCACAAACGCCCCTGGACAGTATGTGTGTCACAAACCCCATTGGAGAGTGTGTATGTCACAAACGCCCCTGGACAGCCTGTGTGTCACAAACCCCATTGGACAGTGTGTGTGTCACAAACCCCATTGGACAGTGTGTGTGACACAAACCCCATTGGACAGCGTATGTGTCACAAGCACCCCTGGACAGCTTGTGTCACAACCCCCCAAGGCAACTGTGTGTGTCACAAACACCCCTGGACTGACTGTGTGTCACAAACCCTATTGGAGAGTATGTCTGTCACAAACCCCATTGGACAGCGTGTGTGTCACAAACCCCCCTGGACATCATGTGTGTCACAACTCTCCCTGGACATTGTGTGTATCACAAAAACCACTGGACAGTGTGTGTATCACAGACCCATTGGACAGGGTGTGTGTCACAAACACCCCTGGACATCTTTTGTGTCACAAATGCCCCTGGACAGCGTGTCTGTCAAAAACCCCATTGGACAGCATGTCTGTCACAAACCCCATTGGACAGGGTGTTTGTCACAAACGCCCCAGAACAGGGTGTGTCACAAACGCCCCTGGACAGCGTGTGTGTCACAAACCCCCCATGGACATCGTGTGTGTCACAACTCTCCCTGGACAGTGTGTGTATCACAAAAACCAATGGACAGTGTGTGTCTCACAGACCCCATTGGACAGTGTGTGTGTAACAAACACCCCTGGACATCTTTTATGTCACAAACGCCCCTGGACTGTTAGTGTGTCACAAAAACCCATTGTAGAGTGTGTTTGTCACAAACCCCATTAGACAGTGTGTGTGTCACAAACCCCAGTGGACAGCCTGTGTGTCACAAACCCCATTGGACAGTGTGTTTGACACAAACCCCATTGGACAGGTTGTGTGTCACAAACAACCCTGGACACCGTTTGTGTCAGAAACGCCCCTGGACAGGGTGTGTGTCACAAATGCCCCTGGACAGCCTGTGTGTCACAAACCCCATTGGACAGCGTGTGTGTCACAAACCCCATTGGACAGGGTGTGTGTCACAAACACACCTGGGCACCTTTTGTGTCACAAACGCCCCTGGACTGGGTGTGTGTCACAAACCCCATTGGACAGGGTGTGTGTCACAAACCCCATTAGACAGCGTGTGTGTCACAAACCCCATTGGACAGTGTGTGTGTCACAAACCCCATTGGACAGTGTGTGTGACACAAACCCCATTGGACAACGTATGTGTCACAAGCACCCCTGGACAGCTTGTGTCACAACCCCCCAAGGAAACTGTGTGTGTCACAAACATCCCTGGACTGACTGTGTGTCACAAACCCTATTGGAGAGTATGTCTGTCACAAACCCCATTGGACAGCGTGTGTGTCATAAACCCCCCTGGACATCATGTGTGTCACAACTCTCCCTGGACATTGTGTGTATCACAAAAACCACTGGACAGTGTGTGTATCACAGACCCATTGGACAGGGTGTGTGTAACAAACACCCCTGGACATCTTTTGTGTCACAAATGCCCCTGGACAGGGTGTGTGTCACAAACGCCCCTGGACAGCGTGTCTGTCACAAACCCCTTTGGACAGTGTGTTTCACAAACCCCATTGGACTGGCTGTGTGTCACAAACACACCTGGACAGCGTGTGTGTCACAAACGCCGCTGGACAGAGTGTGTGTCACAAACCCCATTGGACAGCTTGTGTGTCACAAACCCCACTGGAGAGGATGTGTGTCACAAACACCCCTGGACACCGTTTGTGTCACAAACGTTTCTGGTCAGGGTGTGTGTCACAAACCTCATTGGACAGCGTGTGTGTCACAAAACCCATTGGACAGTGTGTGTTTCATAATCCCCATTGGACAGGTTTTGTGTCACGAACCCCATTGGACAGGGTGTTTGTCACAAACGCCCCAGAACAGGGTGTGTCACAAACGCCCCTGGACAGCGTGTGTGTCACAAACCCCCCATGAACATCGTGTGTGTCACAACTCTCCCTGGACAGTGTGTGTATCACAAAAACCAATGAACAGTGTGTGTCTCACAGACCCCATTGGACAGGGTGTGTGTCACAAACACCCCTGGACACCTTTTATGTCACAAACGCCCCTGGACTGTTAGTGTGTCACAAAAACCCATTGTAGAGTGTGTGTGTCACAAACCCCATTAGACAGTGTGTGTGTCACGAACCCCATTGGACAGTGTGTGTCACAAACCCCAGTGGACAGCCTGTGTGTCACAAACGCCACTGGACAGTGTGTGTGTCACAAACCCCATTGGACAGGTTGTGTGTCACAAACAACCCTGGACACCGTTTGTGTCAGAAACGCCCCTGGACAGGGTGTGTGTCACAAATGCCCCTGGACAGCCTGTGTGTCACAAACCCCATTGGACAGCGTGTGTGTCACAAACCCCATTGGACAGGGTGTGTGTCACAAACACACCTGGGCACCTTTTGTGTCACAAACGCCCCTGGACTGGGTGTGTGTCACAAACCCAATTGGAGAGTGTGTGTGTCACAAACCCCATTAGACAGCGTGTGTGTCACAAAGACCCCTGGACACCGTTTATGTCACAAACGCCCCTGGACAGTATGTGTGTCACAAACCCCATTGGAGAGTGTGTATGTCACAAACGCCCCTGGACAGCCTGTGTGTCACAAACCCCATTGGACAGTGTGTGTGTCACAAACCCCATTGGACAGTGTGTGTGACACAAACCCCATTGGACAGCGTATGTGTCACAAGCACCCCTGGACAGCTTGTATCACAACTCCCCAAGGCAACTGTGTGTGTCACAAACACCCCTGGACTGACTGTGTGTCACAAACCCTATTGAAGAGTATGTCTTTCACAAACCCCATTGGACAGCGTGTGTGTCACAAACCCCCCTGGACATCATGTGTGTCACAACTCTCCCTGGACATTGTGTGTATCACAAAAACCACTGGAGAGTGTGTGTATCACAGACCCATTGGACAGGGTGTGTGTCACAAACACCCCTGGACATCTTTTGTGTCACAAATGCCCCTGGACAGCGTGTCTGTCACAAACCCCATTGGACAGCATGTCTGTCACAAACCCCATTGGACAGGGTGTTTGTCACAAACGCCCCAGAACAGGGTGTGTCACAAATGCCCCTGGACAGCGTGTGTGTCACAAACCCCCCATGAACATCGTGTGTGTCACAACTCTCCCTGGACAGTGTGTGTATCACAAAAACCAATGGACAGTGTGTGTCTCACAGACCCCATTGGACAGAGTGTGTGTAACAAACACCCCTGGACATCTTTTATGTCACAAACGCCCCTGGACTGTTAGTGTGTCACAAAAACCCATTGTAGAGTGTGTGTGTCACAAACCCCATTAGACAGTGTGTGTGTCACGAACCCCATTGGACAGTGTGTGTCACAAACCCCAGTGGACAGCCTGTGTGTCACAAACCCCATTGGACAGTGTGTTTGACACAAACCCCATTGGACGGGTTGTGTGTCACAAACAACCCTGGACACCGTTTGTGTCAGAAACGCCCCTGAACCGGGTGTGTGTCACAAATGCCCCTGGACAGCCTGTGTGTCACAAACCCCATTGGACAGCGTGTGTGTCACAAACCCCATTGGACAGGGTGTGTGTCACAAACACACCTGGGCACCTTTTGTGTCACAAACGCCCCTGGACTGGGTGTGTGTCACAAACCCCATTGGATAGGGTGTGTGTCACAAACCCCATTAGACAGCGTGTGTGTCACAAACCCCATTGGACAGTGTGTGTGACACAAACCCCATTGGACAGCATATGTGTCACAAGCACCCCTGGACAGCTTGTGTCACAACCCCCCAAGGAAACTGTGTGTGTCACAAACATCCCTGGACTGACTGTGTGTCACAAACCCTATTGGAGAGTATGTCTGTCACAAACCCCATTGGACAGCGTGTGTGTCATAAACCCCCCTGGACATCATGTGTGTCACAACTCTCCCTGGACATTGTGTGTATCACAAAAACCACTGGACAGTGTGTGTATCACAGACCCATTGGACAGGGTGTGTGTCACAAACACCCCTGGACATCTTTTGTGTCACAAATGCCCCTGGACAGGGTGTGTGTCACAAACGCCCCTGGACAGCGTGTCTGTCACAAACCCCTTTGGACAGCGTGTTTCACAAACCCCATTGGACTGGGTGTGTGTCACAAACACACCTGGACAGCGTGTGTGTCACAAACGCCGCTGGACAGAGTGTGTGTCACAAACCCCATTGGACAGTTTGTGTGTCACAAACCCCACTGGAGAGGATGTGTGTCACAAACACCCCTGGACACCGTTTGTGTCAAAAACGTTTCTGGTCAGGGTGTGTGTCACAAACCTCATTGGACAGCGTGTGTGTCACAAAACCCATTGGACAGTGTGTGTTTCATAATCCCCATTGGACAGGTTTTGTGTCACGAACCCCATTGGACAGGGTGTTTGTCACAAACGCCCCAGAACAGGGTGTGTCACAAACGCCCCTGGACAGCGTGTGTGTCACAAACCCCCCATGAACATCGTGTGTGTCACAACTCTCCCTGGACAGTGTGTGTATCACAAAAACCAATGGACAGTGTGTGTCTCACAGACCCCATTGGACAGGGTGTGTGTCACAAACACCCCTGGACACCTTTTATGTCACAAACGCCCCTGGACTGTTAGTGTGTCACAAAAACCCATTGTAGAGTGTGTGTGTCACAAACCCCATTAGACAGTGTGTGTGTCACGAACCCCATTGGACAGTGTGTGTCACAAACCCCAGTGGACAGCCTGTGTGTCACAAACCCCATTGGACAGTGTGTTTGACACAAACCCCATTGGACAGGTTGTGTGTCACAAACAACCCTGGACACCGTTTGTGTCAGAAACGCCCCTGGACAGGGTGTGTGTCACAAATGCCCCTGGACAGCCTGTGTGTCACAAACCCCATTGGACAGCGTGTGTGTCACAAACCCCATTGGACAGGGTGTGTGTCACAAACACACCTGGGCACCTTTTGTGTCACAAACGCCCCTGGACTGGGTGTGTGTCACAAACCCCATTGGACAGAGTGTGTGTCACAAACCCCATTAGACAGTGTGTGTGTCACAAAGACCCCTGGACACCGTTTATGTCACAAACGCCCCTGGACAGTATGTGTGTCACAAACCCCATTGGAGAGTGTGTATGTCACAAACGCCCCTGGACAGCCTGTGTGTCACAAACCCCATTGGACAGTGTGTGTGTCACAAACCCCATTGGACAGTGTGTGTGACACAAACCCCATTGGACAGCGTATGTGTCACAAGCACCCCTGGACAGCTTGTGTCACAACCCCCCAAGGAAACTGTGTGTGTCACAAACACCCCTGGACTGACTGTGTGTCACAAACCCTATTGAAGAGTATGTCTTTCACAAACCCCATTGGACAGCGTGTGTGTCACAAACCCCCCTGGACATCATGTGTGTCACAACTCTCCCTGGACATTGTGTGTATCACAAAAACCACTGGACAGTGTGTGTATCACAGACCCATTGGACAGGGTGTGTGTCACAAACACCCCTGGACATCTTTTGTGTCACAAACGCCCCTGGACAGGTTGTGTGTCACAAACGCCCCTGGACAGCGTGTCTGTCACAAACTCCATTGGACAGGGTGTGTGTCACAAAAACACCTGGACAGCGTGTGTGTCAGAAACGCCGCTGGACAGAGTGTGTGTCACCAACCCCATTGTACAGCTTGTGTGTCACAAACCCCATTGGACAGGGTGTGTGTCACAAACACGCCTGGACACCGTTTGTGTCACAAACGCCCCTGGACAGGGTGTGTGCAACATACCCCATTGGACAGTGTGTGTGTCACAAACCCCATTGGACAGCTTTTGAGTCACAAACACCCTT
The DNA here is from genome assembly GCF_963082525.1 of Nesoenas mayeri. Lineage (NCBI taxonomy): Eukaryota > Metazoa > Chordata > Aves > Columbiformes > Columbidae > Nesoenas > Nesoenas mayeri. The sequence continues at coordinate 118,197 of NW_027660036.1, forward strand.
GGACACCGCTTGTGTCACAAACGCCCCTGGACAGGGTGTGTGTCACAAACGCCCCTGGACAGCGTGTCTGTCACAAACCCCATTGGACAGCATGTCTGTCACAAACCCCATTGGACAGGGTGTTTGTCACAAACGCCCCAGAACAGGGTGTGTCACAAACGCCCCTGGACAGCGTGTGTGTCACAAACCCCCCATGGACATCGTGTGTGTCACAGCTCTCCCTGGACAGTGTGTGTATCACAAAAACCAATGGACAGTGTGTGTCTCACAGACCCCATTGGACAGAGTGTGTGTAACAAACACCCCTGGACATCTTTTATGTCACAAACGCCCCTGGACTGTTAGTGTGTCACAAAAACCCATTGTAGAGTGTGTTTGTCACAAACCCCATTAGACAGTGTGTGTGTCACGAACCCCATTGGACAGTGTGTGTGACACAAACCCCATTGGACAACGTATGTGTCACAAGCACCCCTGGACAGCTTGTGTCACAACCCCCCAAGGAAACTGTGTGTGTCACAAACATCCCTGGACTGACTGTGTGTCACAAACCCTATTGGAGAGTATGTCTGTCACAAACCCCATTGGACAGCGTGTGTGTCATAAACCCCCCTGGACATCATGTGTGTCACAACTCTCCCTGGACATTGTGTGTATCACAAAAACCACTGGACAGTGTGTGTATCACAGACCCATTGGACAGGGTGTGTGTCACAAACACCCCTGGACATCTTTTGTGTCACAAATGCCCCTGGACAGGGTGTGTGTCACAAACGCCCCTGGACAGCGTGTCTGTCACAAACCCCTTTGGACAGCGTGTTTCACAAACCCCATTGGACTGGATGTGTGTCACAAACACACCTGGACAGCGTGTGTGTCACAAACGCCGCTGGACAGAGTGTAAGTCACAAACCCCATTGGACAGCTTGTGTGTCACAAACCCCACTGGAGAGGATGTGTGTCACAAACACCCCTGGACACCGTTTGTGTCAAAAACGTTTCTGGTCAGGGTGTGTGTCACAAACCTCATTGGACAGCGTGTGTGTCACAAAACCCATTGGACAGTGTGTGTTTCATAATCCCCATTGGACAGGTTTTGTGTCACGAACCCCATTGGACAGGGTGTTTGTCACAAACGCCCCAGAACAGGGTGTGTCACAAACGCCCCTGGACAGCGTGTGTGTCACAAACCCCCCATGAACATCGTGTGTGTCACAACTCTCCCTGGACAGTGTGTGTATCACAAAAACCAATGGACAGTGTGTGTCTCACAGACCCCATTGGACAGGGTGTGTGTCACAAACACCCCTGGACACCTTTTATGTCACAAACGCCCCTGGACTGTTAGTGTGTCACAAAAACCCATTGTAGAGTGTGTGTGTCACAAACCCCATTAGACAGTGTGTGTGTCACGAACCCCATTGGACAGTGTGTGTCACAAACCCCAGTGGACAGCCTGTGTGTCACAAACCCCATTGGACAGTGTGTTTGACACAAACCCCATTGGACAGGTTGTGTGTCACAAACAACCCTGGACACCGTTTGTGTCAGAAACGCCCCTGGACAGGGTGTGTGTCACAAATGCCCCTGGACAGCCTGTGTGTCACAAACCCCATTGGACAGCGTGTGTGTCACAAACCCCATTGGACAGGGTGTGTGTCACAAACACACCTGGGCACCTTTTGTGTCACAAACGCCCCTGGACTGGGTGTGTGTCACAAACCCCATTGGAGAGTGTGTGTGTCACAAACCCCATTAGACAGCGTGTGTGTCACAAAGACCCCTGGACACCGTTTATGTCACAAACGCCCCTGGACAGTATGTGTGTCACAAACCCCATTGGAGAGTGTGTATGTCACAAACGCCCCTGGACAGCCTGTGTGTCACAAACCCCATTGGACAGTGTGTGTGTCACAAACCCCATTGGACAGTGTGTGTGACACAAACCCCATTGGACAGCGTATGTGTCACAAGCACCCCTGGACAGCTTGTGTCACAACCCCCCAAGGAAACTGTGTGTGTCACAAACACCCCTGGACTGACTGTGTGTCACAAACCCTATTGAAGAGTATGTCTTTCACAAACCCCATTGGACAGCGTGTGTGTCACAAACCCCCCTGGACATCATGTGTGTCACAACTCTCCCTGGACATTGTGTGTATCACAAAAACCACTGGACAGTGTGTGTATCACAGACCCATTGGACAGGGTGTGTGTCACAAACACCCCTGGACATCTTTTGTGTCACAAACGCCCCTGGACAGGTTGTGTGTCACAAACGCCCCTGGACAGCGTGTCTGTCACAAACTCCATTGGACAGGGTGTGTGTCACAAAAACACCTGGACAGCGTGTGTGTCAGAAACGCCGCTGGACAGAGTGTGTGTCATCAACCCCATTGTACAGCTTGTGTGTCACAAACCCCATTGGACAGGGTGTGTGTCACAAACACACCTGGACACCGTTTGTGTCACAAACGCCCCTGGACAGGGTGTGTGCAACATACCCCATTGGACAGTGTGTGTGTCACAAACCCCATTGGACAGCTTTTGAGTCACAAACACCCTTGGACACCGCTTGTGTCACAAACGCCCCTGGACAGGGTGTGTGTCACAAACGCCCCTGGACAGCGTGTCTGTCACAAACCCCATTGGACAGCATGTCTGTCACAAACCCCATTGGACAGGGTGTTTGTCACAAACGCCCCAGAACAGGGTGTGTCACAAACGCCCCTGGACAGCGTGTGTGTCACAAACCCCCCATGGACATCGTGTGTGTCACAGCTCTCCCTGGACAGTGTGTGTATCACAAAAACCAATGGACAGTGTGTGTCTCACAGACCCCATTGGACAGAGTGTGTGTAACAAACACCCCTGGACATCTTTTATGTCACAAACGCCCCTGGACTGTTAGTGTGTCACAAAAACCCATTGTAGAGTGTGTTTGTCACAAACCCCATTAGACAGTGTGTGTGTCACGAACCCCATTGGACAGTGTGTGTGACACAAACCCCATTGGACAACGTATGTGTCACAAGCACCCCTGGACAGCTTGTGTCACAACCCCCCAAGGAAACTGTGTGTGTCACAAACATCCCTGGACTGACTGTGTGTCACAAACCCTATTGGAGAGTATGTCTGTCACAAACCCCATTGGACAGCGTGTGTGTCATAAACCCCCCTGGACATCATGTGTGTCACAGCTCTCCCTGGACATTGTGTGTATCACAAAAACCACTGGACAGTGTGTGTATCACAGACCCATTGGACAGGGTGTGTGTCACAAACACCCCTGGACATCTTTTGTGTCACAAATGCCCCTGGACAGGGTGTGTGTCACAAACGCCCCTGGACAGCGTGTCTGTCACAAACCCCTTTGGACAGCGTGTTTCACAAACCCCATTGGACTGGATGTGTGTCACAAACACACCTGGACAGCATGTGTGTCACAAACGCCGCTGGACAGAGTGTGTGTCACAAACCCCATTGGACAGCTTGTGTGTCACAAACCCCACTGGAGAGGATGTGTGTCACAAACACCCCTGGACACCGTTTGTGTCAAAAACGTTTCTGGTCAGGGTGTGTGTCACAAACCTCATTGGACAGCGTGTGTGTCACAAAACCCATTGGACAGTGTGTGTTTCATAATCCCCATTGGACAGGTTTTGTGTCACGAACCCCATTGGACAGGGTGTTTGTCACAAACGCCCCAGAACTGGGTGTGTCACAAACGCCCCTGGACAGCGTGTGTGTCACAAACCCCCCATGAACATCGTGTGTGTCACAACTCTCCCTGGACAGTGTGTGTATCACAAAAACCAATGGACAGTGTGTGTCTCACAGACCCCATTGGACAGGGTGTGTGTCACAAACACCCCTGGACACCTTTTATGTCACAAACGCCCCTGGACTGTTAGTGTGTCACAAAAACCCATTGTAGAGTGTGTGTGTCACAAACCCCATTAGACAGTGTGTGTGTCACGAACCCCATTGGACAGTGTGTGTCACAAACCCCAGTGGACAGCCTGTGTGTCACAAACCCTATTGGACAGTGTGTTTGACACAAACCCCATTGGACAGGTTGTGTGTCACAAACAACCCTGGACACCGTTTGTGTCAGAAACGCCCCTGGACAGGGTGTGTGTCACAAATGCCCCTGGACAGCCTGTGTGTCACAAACCCCATTGGACAGCGTGTGTGTCACAAACCCCATTGGACAGGGTGTGTGTCACAAACACACCTGGGCACCTTTTGTGTCACAAACGCCCCTGGACTGGGTGTGTGTCACAAACCTCATTGGAGAGTGTGTGTGTCACAAACCCCATTAGACAGCGTGTGTGTCACAAAGACCCCTGGACACCGTTTATGTCACAAACGCCCCTGGACAGTATGTGTGTCACAAACCCCATTGGAGAGTGTGTATGTCACAAACGCCCCTGGACAGCCTGTGTGTCACAAACCCCATTGGACAGTGTGTGTGTCACAAACCCCATTGGACAGTGTGTGTGACACAAACCCCATTGGACAGCGTATGTGTCACAAGCACCCCTGGACAGCTTGTGTCACAACCCCCCAAGGAAACTGTGTGTGTCACAAACACCCCTGGACTGACTGTGTGTCACAAACCCTATTGAAGAGTATGTCTTTCACAAACCCCATTGGACAGCGTGTGTGTCACAAACCCCCCTGGACATCATGTGTGTCACAACTCTCCCTGGACATTGTGTGTATCACAAAAACCACTGGACAGTGTGTGTATCACAGACCCATTGGACAGGGTGTGTGTCACAAACACCCCTGGACATCTTTTGTGTCACAAACGCCCCTGGACAGGTTGTGTGTCACAAACGCCCCTGGACAGCGTGTCTGTCACAAACTCCATTGGACAGGGTGTGTGTCACAAAAACACCTGGACAGCGTGTGTGTCAGAAACGCCGCTGGACAGAGTGTGTGTCACCAACCCCATTGTACAGCTTGTGTGTCACAAACCCCATTGGACAGGGTGTGTGTCACAAACACGCCTGGACACCGTTTGTGTCACAAACGCCCCTGGACAGGGTGTGTGCAACATACCCCATTGGACAGTGTGTGTGTCACAAACCCCATTGGACAGCATGTCTGTCACAAACCCCATTGGACAGGGTGTTTGTCACAAACGCCCCAGAACAGGGTGTGTCACAAACGCCCCTGGACAGCGTGTGTGTCACAAACCCCCCATGGACATCGTGTGTGTCACAGCTCTCCCTGGACAGTGTGTGTATCACAAAAACCAATGGACAGTGTGTGTCTCACAGACCCCATTGGACAGAGTGTGTGTAACAAACACCCCTGGACATCTTTTATGTCACAAACGCCCCTGGACTGTTAGTGTGTCACAAAAACCCATTGTAGAGTGTGTTTGTCACAAACCCCATTAGACAGTGTGTGTGTCACGAACCCCATTGGACAGTGTGTGTGACACAAACCCCATTGGACAACGTATGTGTCACAAGCACCCCTGGACAGCTTGTGTCACAACCCCCCAAGGAAACTGTGTGTGTCACAAACATCCCTGGACTGACTGTGTGTCACAAACCCTATTGGAGAGTATGTCTGTCACAAACCCCATTGGACAGCGTGTGTGTCATAAACCCCCCTGGACATCATGTGTGTCACAACTCTCCCTGGACATTGTGTGTATCACAAAAACCACTGGACAGTGTGTGTATCACAGACCCATTGGACAGGGTGTGTGTCACAAACACCCCTGGACATCTTTTGTGTCACAAATGCCCCTGGACAGGGTGTGTGTCACAAACGCCCCTGGACAGCGTGTCTGTCACAAACCCCTTTGGACAGCGTGTTTCACAAACCCCATTGGACTGGATGTGTGTCACAAACACACCTGGACAGCGTGTGTGTCACAAACGCCGCTGGACAGAGTGTAAGTCACAAACCCCATTGGACAGCTTGTGTGTCACAAACCCCACTGGAGAGGATGTGTGTCACAAACACCCCTGGACACCGTTTGTGTCAAAAACGTTTCTGGTCAGGGTGTGTGTCACAAACCTCATTGGACAGCGTGTGTGTCACAAAACCCATTGGACAGTGTGTGTTTCATAATCCCCATTGGACAGGTTTTGTGTCACGAACCCCATTGGACAGGGTGTTTGTCACAAACGCCCCAGAACAGGGTGTGTCACAAACGCCCCTGGACAGCGTGTGTGTCACAAACCCCCCATGAACATCGTGTGTGTCACAACTCTCCCTGGACAGTGTGTGTATCACAAAAACCAATGGACAGTGTGTGTCTCACAGACCCCATTGGACAGGGTGTGTGTCACAAACACCCCTGGACACCTTTTATGTCACAAACGCCCCTGGACTGTTAGTGTGTCACAAAAACCCATTGTAGAGTGTGTGTGTCACAAACCCCATTAGACAGTGTGTGTGTCACGAACCCCATTGGACAGTGTGTGTCACAAACCCCAGTGGACAGCCTGTGTGTCACAAACCCCATTGGACAGTGTGTTTGACACAAACCCCATTGGACAGGTTGTGTGTCACAAACAACCCTGGACACCGTTTGTGTCAGAAACGCCCCTGGACAGGGTGTGTGTCACAAATGCCCCTGGACAGCCTGTGTGTCACAAACCCCATTGGACAGCGTGTGTGTCACAAACCCCATTGGACAGGGTGTGTGTCACAAACACACCTGGGCACCTTTTGTGTCACAAACGCCCCTGGACTGGGTGTGTGTCACAAACCCCATTGGAGAGTGTGTGTGTCACAAACCCCATTAGACAGCGTGTGTGTCACAAAGACCCCTGGACACCGTTTATGTCACAAACGCCCCTGGACAGTATGTGTGTCACAAACCCCATTGGAGAGTGTGTATGTCACAAACGCCCCTGGACAGCCTGTGTGTCACAAACCCCATTGGACAGTGTGTGTGTCACAAACCCCATTGGACAGTGTGTGTGACACAAACCCCATTGGACAGCGTATGTGTCACAAGCACCCCTGGACAGCTTGTGTCACAACCCCCCAAGGAAACTGTGTGTGTCACAAACACCCCTGGACTGACTGTGTGTCACAAACCCTATTGAAGAGTATGTCTTTCACAAACCCCATTGGACAGCGTGTGTGTCACAAACCCCCCTGGACATCATGTGTGTCACAACTCTCCCTGGACATTGTGTGTATCACAAAAACCACTGGACAGTGTGTGTATCACAGACCCATTGGACAGGGTGTGTGTCACAAACACCCCTGGACATCTTTTGTGTCACAAACGCCCCTGGACAGGTTGTGTGTCACAAACGCCCCTGGACAGCGTGTCTGTCACAAACTCCATTGGACAGGGTGTGTGTCACAAAAACACCTGGACAGCGTGTGTGTCAGAAACGCCGCTGGACAGAGTGTGTGTCATCAACCCCATTGTACAGCTTGTGTGTCACAAACCCCATTGGACAGGGTGTGTGTCACAAACACACCTGGACACCGTTTGTGTCACAAACGCCCCTGGACAGGGTGTGTGCAACATACCCCATTGGACAGTGTGTGTGTCACAAACCCCATTGGACAGCTTTTGAGTCACAAACACCCTTGGACACCGCTTGTGTCACAAACGCCCCTGGACAGGGTGTGTGTCACAAACGCCCCTGGACAGCGTGTCTGTCACAAACCCCATTGGACAGCATGTCTGTCACAAACCCCATTGGACAGGGTGTTTGTCACAAACGCCCCAGAACAGGGTGTGTCACAAACGCCCCTGGACAGCGTGTGTGTCACAAACCCCCCATGGACATCGTGTGTGTCACAGCTCTCCCTGGACAGTGCGTGTATCACAAAAACCAATGGACAGTGTGTGTCTCACAGACCCCATTGGACAGAGTGTGTGTAACAAACACCCCTGGACATCTTTTATGTCACAAACGCCCCTGGACTGTTAGTGTGTCACAAAAACCCATTGTAGAGTGTGTTTGTCACAAACCCCATTAGACAGTGTGTGTGTCACGAACCCCATTGGACAGTGTGTGTGACACAAACCCCATTGGACAACGTATGTGTCACAAGCACCCCTGGACAGCTTGTGTCACAACCCCCCAAGGAAACTGTGTGTGTCACAAACATCCCTGGACTGACTGTGTGTCACAAACCCTATTGGAGAGTATGTCTGTCACAAACCCCATTGGACAGCGTGTGTGTCATAAACCCCCCTGGACATCATGTGTGTCACAACTCTCCCTGGACATTGTGTGTATCACAAAAACCACTGGACAGTGTGTGTATCACAGACCCATTGGACAGGGTGTGTGTCACAAACACCCCTGGACATCTTTTGTGTCACAAATGCCCCTGGACAGGGTGTGTGTCACAAACGCCCCTGGACAGCGTGTCTGTCACAAACCCCTTTGGACAGCGTGTTTCACAAACCCCATTGGACTGGGTGTGTGTCACAAACACACCTGGACAGCATGTGTGTCACAAACGCCGCTGGACAGAGTGTGTGTCACAAACCCCATTGGACAGCTTGTGTGTCACAAACCCCACTGGAGAGGATGTGTGTCACAAACACCCCTGGACACCGTTTGTGTCAAAAACGTTTCTGGTCAGGGTGTGTGTCACAAACCTCATTGGACAGCGTGTGTGTCACAAAACCCATTGGACAGTGTGTGTTTCATAATCCCCATTGGACAGGTTTTGTGTCACGAACCCCATTGGACAGGGTGTTTGTCACAAACGCCCCAGAACTGGGTGTGTCACAAACGCCCCTGGACAGCGTGTGTGTCACAAACCCCCCATGAACATCGTGTGTGTCACAACTCTCCCTGGACAGTGTGTGTATCACAAAAACCAATGGACAGTGTGTGTCTCACAGACCCCATTGGACAGGGTGTGTGTCACAAACACCCCTGGACACCTTTTATGTCACAAACGCCCCTGGACTGTTAGTGTGTCACAAAAACCCATTGTAGAGTGTGTGTGTCACAAACCCCATTAGACAGTGTGTGTGTCACGAACCCCATTGGACAGTGTGTGTCACAAACCCCAGTGGACAGCCTGTGTGTCACAAACCCTATTGGACAGTGTGTTTGACACAAACCCCATTGGACAGGTTGTGTGTCACAAACAACCCTGGACACCGTTTGTGTCAGAAACGCCCCTGGACAGGGTGTGTGTCACAAATGCCCCTGGACAGCCTGTGTGTCACAAACCCCATTGGACAGCGTGTGTGTCACAAACCCCATTGGACAGGGTGTGTGTCACAAACACACCTGGGCACCTTTTGTGTCACAAACGCCCCTGGACTGGATGTGTGTCACAAACCTCATTGGAGAGTGTGTGTGTCACAAACCCCATTAGACAGCGTGTGTGTCACAAAGACCCCTGGACACCGTTTATGTCACAAACGCCCCTGGACAGTATGTGTGTCACAAACCCCATTGGAGAGTGTGTATGTCACAAACGCCCCTGGACAGCCTGTGTGTCACAAACCCCATTGGACAGTGTGTGTGTCACAAACCCCATTGGACAGTGTGTGTGACACAAACCCCATTGGACAGCGTATGTGTCACAAGCACCCCTGGACAGCTTGTGTCACAACCCCCCAAGGAAACTGTGTGTGTCACAAACACCCCTGGACTGACTGTGTGTCACAAACCCTATTGAAGAGTATGTCTTTCACAAACCCCATTGGACAGCGTGTGTGTCACAAACCCCCCTGGACATCATGTGTGTCACAACTCTCCCTGGACATTGTGTGTATCACAAAAACCACTGGACAGTGTGTGTATCACAGACCCATTGGACAGGGTGTGTGTCACAAACACCCCTGGACATCTTTTGTGTCACAAACGCCCCTGGACAGGTTGTGTGTCACAAACGCCCCTGGACAGCGTGTCTGTCACAAACTCCATTGGACAGGGTGTGTGTCACAAAAACACCTGGACAGCGTGTGTGTCAGAAACGCCGCTGGACAGAGTGTGTGTCACCAACCCCATTGTACAGCTTGTGTGTCACAAACCCCATTGGACAGGGTGTGTGTCACAAACACGCCTGGACACCGTTTGTGTCACAAACGCCCCTGGACAGGGTGTGTGCAACATACCCCATTGGACAGTGTGTGTGTCACAAACCCCATTGGACAGCTTTTGAGTCACAAACACCCTTGGACACCGCTTGTGTCACAAACGCCCCTGGACAGGGTGTGTGTCACAAACGCCCCTGGACAGCGTGTCTGTCACAAACCCCATTGGACAGCATGTCTGTCACAAACCCCATTGGACAGGGTGTTTGTCACAAACGCTCCAGAACAGGGTGTGTCACAAACGCCCCTGGACAGCGTGTGTGTCACAAACCCCTCATGGACATCGTATGTGTCACAGCTCTCCCTGGACAGTGTGTGTATCACAAAAACCAATGGACAGTGTGTGTCACAAACCCCATTGGACAGAGTGTGTGTAACAAACACCCCTGGACATCTTTTATGTCACAAACGCCCCTGGACTGTTAGTGTGTCACAAAAACCCATTGTAGAGTGTGTTTGTCACAAACCCCATTAGACAGTGTGTGTGTCACGAACCCCATTGGACAGTGTGTGTGACACAAACCCCATTGGACAACGTATGTGTCACAAGCACCCCTGGACAGCTTGTGTCACAACCCCCCAAGGAAACTGTGTGTGTCACAAACATCCCTGGACTGACTGTGTGTCACAAACCCTATTGGAGAGTATGTCTGTCACAAACCCCATTGGACAGCGTGTGTGTCATAAACCCCCCTGGACATCATGTGTGTCACAACTCTCCCTGGACATTGTGTGTATCACAAAAACCACTGGACAGTGTGTGTATCACAGACCCATTGGACAGGGTGTGTGTCACAAACACCCCTGGACATCTTTTGTGTCACAAATGCCCCTGGACAGGGTGTGTGTCACAAACGCCCCTGGACAGCGTGTCTGTCACAAACCCCTTTGGACAGCGTGTTTCACAAACCCCATTGGACTGGATGTGTGTCACAAACACACCTGGACAGCGTGTGTGTCACAAACGCCGCTGGACAGAGTGTAAGTCACAAACCCCATTGGACAGCTTGTGTGTCACAAACCCCACTGGAGAGGATGTGTGTCACAAACACCCCTGGACACCGTTTGTGTCAAAAACGTTTCTGGTCAGGGTGTGTGTCACAAACCTCATTGGACAGCGTGTGTGTCACAAAACCCATTGGACAGTGTGTGTTTCATAATCCCCATTGGACAGGTTTTGTGTCACGAACCCCATTGGACAGGGTGTTTGTCACAAACGCCCCAGAACAGGGTGTGTCACAAACGCCCCTGGACAGCGTGTGTGTCACAAACCCCCCATGAACATCGTGTGTGTCACAACTCTCCCTGGACAGTGTGTGTATCACAAAAACCAATGGACAGTGTGTGTCTCACAGACCCCATTGGACAGGGTGTGTGTCACAAACACCCCTGGACACCTTTTATGTCACAAACGCCCCTGGACTGTTAGTGTGTCACAAAAACCCATTGTAGAGTGTGTGTGTCACAAACCCCATTAGACAGTGTGTGTGTCACGAACCCCATTGGACAGTGTGTGTCACAAACCCCAGTGGACAGCCTGTGTGTCACAAACCCCATTGGACAGTGTGTTTGACACAAACCCCATTGGACAGGTTGTGTGTCACAAACAACCCTGGACACCGTTTGTGTCAGAAACGCCCCTGGACAGGGTGTGTGTCACAAATGCCCCTGGACAGCCTGTGTGTCACAAACCCCATTGGACAGCGTGTGTGTCACAAACCCCATTGGACAGGGTGTGTGTCACAAACACACCTGGGCACCTTTTGTGTCACAAACGCCCCTGGACTGGGTGTGTGTCACAAACCTCATTGGAGAGTGTGTGTGTCACAAACCCCATTAGACAGCGTGTGTGTCACAAAGACCCCTGGACACTGTTTATGTCACAAACGCCCCTGGACAGTATGTGTGTCACAAACCCCATTGGAGAGTGTGTATGTCACAAACGCCCCTGGACAGCCTGTGTGTCACAAACCCCATTGGACAGTGTGTGTGTCACAAACCCCATTGGACAGTGTGTGTGACACAAACCCCATTGGACAGCGTATGTGTCACAAGCACCCCTGGACAGCTTGTGTCACAACCCCCCAAGGAAACTGTGTGTGTCACAAACACCCCTGGACTGACTGTGTGTCACAAACCCTATTGAAGAGTATGTCTTTCACAAACCCCATTGGACAGCGTGTGTGTCACAAACCCCCCTGGACATCATGTGTGTCACAACTCTCCCTGGACATTGTGTGTATCACAAAAACCACTGGACAGTGTGTGTATCACAGACCCATTGGACAGGGTGTGTGTCACAAACACCCCTGGACATCTTTTGTGTCACAAACGCCCCTGGACAGGTTGTGTGTCACAAACGCCCCTGGACAGCGTGTCTGTCACAAACTCCATTTGACAGGGTGTGTGTCACAAAAACACCTGGACAGCGTGTGTGTCAGAAACGCCGCTGGACAGAGTGTGTGTCATCAACCCCATTGTACAGCTTGTGTGTCACAAACCCCATTGGACAGGGTGTGTGTCACAAACACACCTGGACACCGTTTGTGTCACAAACGCCCCTGGACAGGGTGTGTGCAACATACCCCATTGGACAGTGTGTGTGTCACAAACCCCATTGGACAGCTTTTGAGTCACAAACACCCTTGGACACCGCTTGTGTCACAAACGCCCCTGGACAGGGTGTGTGTCACAAACGCCCCTGGACAGCGTGTCTGTCACAAACCCCATTGGACAGCATGTCTGTCACAAACCCCATTGGACAGGGTGTTTGTCACAAACGCTCCAGAACAGGGTGTGTCACAAACGCCCCTGGACAGCGTGTGTGTCACAAACCCCTCATGGACATCGTATGTGTCACAGCTCTCCCTGGACAGTGTGTGTATCACAAAAACCAATGGACAGTGTGTGTCACAAACCCCATTGGACAGAGTGTGTGTAACAAACACCCCTGGACATCTTTTATGTCACAAACGCCCCTGGACTGTTAGTGTGTCACAAAAACCCATTGTAGAGTGTGTTTGTCACAAACCCCATTAGACAGTGTGTGTGTCACGAACCCCATTGGACAGTGTGTGTGACACAAACCCCATTGGACAACGTATGTGTCACAAGCACCCCTGGACAGCTTGTGTCACAACCCCCCAAGGAAACTGTGTGTGTCACAAACATCCCTGGACTGACTGTGTGTCACAAACCCTATTGGAGAGTATGTCTGTCACAAACCCCATTGGACAGCGTGTGTGTCATAAACCCCCCTGGACATCATGTGTGTCACAACTCTCCCTGGACATTGTGTGTATCACAAAAACCACTGGACAGTGTGTGTATCACAGACCCATTGGACAGGGTGTGTGTCACAAACACCCCTGGACATCTTTTGTGTCACAAATGCCCCTGGACAGGGTGTGTGTCACAAACGCCCCTGGACAGCGTGTCTGTCACAAACCCCATTGGACAGCGTGTTTCACAAACCCCATTGGACTGGATGTGTGTCACAAACACACCTGGACAGCGTGTGTGTCACAAACGCCGCTGGACAGAGTGTAAGTCACAAACCCCATTGGACAGCTTGTGTGTCACAAACCCCACTGGAGAGGATGTGTGTCACAAACACCCCTGGACACCGTTTGTGTCAAAAACGTTTCTGGTCAGGGTGTGTGTCACAAACCTCATTGGACAGCGTGTGTGTCACAAAACCCATTGGACAGTGTGTGTTTCATAATCCCCATTGGACAGGTTTTGTGTCACGAACCCCATTGGACAGGGTGTTTGTCACAAACGCCCCAGAACAGGGTGTGTCACAAACGCCCCTGGACAGCGTGTGTGTCACAAACCCCCCATGAACATCGTGTGTGTCACAACTCTCCCTGGACAGTGTGTGTATCACAAAAACCAATGGACAGTGTGTGTCTCACAGACCCCATTGGACAGGGTGTGTGTCACAAACACCCCTGGACACCTTTTATGTCACTAACGCCCCTGGACTGTTAGTGTGTCACAAAAACCCATTGTAGAGTGTGTGTGTCACAAACCCCATTAGACAGTGTGTGTGTCACGAACCCCATTGGACAGTGTGTGTCACAAACCCCAGTGGACAGCCTGTGTGTCACAAACCCCATTGGACAGTGTGTTTGACACAAACCCCATTGGACAGGTTGTGTGTCACAAACAACCCTGGACACCGTTTGTGTCAGAAACGCCCCTGGACAGGGTGTGTGTCACAAATGCCCCTGGACAGCCTGTGTGTCACAAACCCCATTGGACAGCGTGTGTGTCACAAACCCCATTGGACAGGGTGTGTGTCACAAACACACCTGGGCACCTTTTGTGTCACAAACGCCCCTGGACTGGGTGTGTGTCACAAACCTCATTGGAGAGTGTGTGTGTCACAAACCCCATTAGACAGCGTGTGTGTCACAAAGACCCCTGGACACCGTTTATGTCACAAACGCCCCTGGACAGTATGTGTGTCACAAACCCCATTGGAGAGTGTGTATGTCACAAACGCCCCTGGACAGCCTGTGTGTCACAAACCCCATTGGACAGTGTGTGTGTCACAAACCCCATTGGACAGTGTGTGTGACACAAACCCCATTGGACAGCGTATGTGTCACAAGCACCCCTGGACAGCTTGTGTCACAACCCCCCAAGGAAACTGTGTGTGTCACAAACACCCCTGGACTGACTGTGTGTCACAAACCCTATTGAAGAGTATGTCTTTCACAAACCCCATTGGACAGCGTGTGTGTCACAAACCCCCCTGGACATCATGTGTGTCACAACTCTCCCTGGACATTGTGTGTATCACAAAAACCACTGGACAGTGTGTGTATCACAGACCCATTGGACAGGGTGTGTGTCACAAACACCCCTGGACATCTTTTGTGTCACAAACGCCCCTGGACAGGTTGTGTGTCACAAACGCCCCTGGACAGCGTGTCTGTCACAAACTCCATTGGACAGGGTGTGTGTCACAAAAACACCTGGACAGCGTGTGTGTCAGAAACGCCGCTGGACAGAGTGTGTGTCATCAACCCCATTGTACAGCTTGTGTGTCACAAACCCCATTGGACAGGGTGTGTGTCACAAACACACCTGGACACCGTTTGTGTCACAAACGCCCCTGGACAGGGTGTGTGCAACATACCCCATTGGACAGTGTGTGTGTCACAAACCCCATTGGACAGCTTTTGAGTCACAAACACCCTTGGACACCGCTTGTGTCACAAACGCCCCTGGACAGGGTGTGTGTCACAAACGCCCCTGGACAGCGTGTCTGTCACAAACCCCATTGGACAGCATGTCTGTCACAAACCCCATTGGACAGGGTGTTTGTCACAAACGCCCCAGAACAGGGTGTGTCACAAATGCCCCTGGACAGCGTGTGTGTCACAAACCCCCCATGGACATCGTGTGTGTCACAGCTCTCCCTGGACAGTGCGTGTATCACAAAAACCAATGGACAGTGTGTGTCTCACAGACCCCATTGGACAGAGTGTGTGTAACAAACACCCCTGGACATCTTTTATGTCACAAACGCCCCTGGACTGTTAGTGTGTCACAAAAACCCATTGTAGAGTGTGTTTGTCACAAACCCCATTAGACAGTGTGTGTGTCACGAACCCCATTGGACAGTGTGTGTGACACAAACCCCATTGGACAACGTATGTGTCACAAGCACCCCTGGACAGCTTGTGTCACAACCCCCCAAGGAAACTGTGTGTGTCACAAACATCCCTGGACTGACTGTGTGTCACAAACCCTATTGGAGAGTATGTCTGTCACAAACCCCATTGGACAGCGTGTGTGTCATAAACCCCCCTGGACATCATGTGTGTCACAACTCTCCCTGGACATTGTGTGTATCACAAAAACCACTGGACAGTGTGTGTATCACAGACCCATTGGACAGGGTGTGTGTCACAAACACCCCTGGACATCTTTTGTGTCACAAATGCCCCTGGACAGGGTGTGTGTCACAAACGCCCCTGGACAGCGTGTCTGTCACAAACCCCATTGGACAGCGTGTTTCACAAACCCCATTGGACTTGGTGTGTGTCACAAACACACCTGGACAGCATGTGTGTCACAAACGCCGCTGGACAGAGTGTGTGTCACAAACCCCATTGGACAGCTTGTGTGTCACAAACCCCACTGGAGAGGATGTGTGTCACAAACACCCCTGGACACCGTTTGTGTCAAAAACGTTTCTGGTCAGGGTGTGTGTCACAAACCTCATTGGACAGCGTGTGTGTCACAAAACCCATTGGACAGTGTGTGTTTCATAATCCCCATTGGACAGGTTTTGTGTCACGAACCCCATTGGACAGGGTGTTTTTCACAAACGCCCCAGAACTGGGTGTGTCACAAACGCCCCTGGACAGCGTGTGTGTCACAAACCCCCCATGAACATCGTGTGTGTCACAACTCTCCCTGGACAGTGTGTGTATCACAAAAACCAATGGACAGTGTGTGTCTCACAGACCCCATTGGACAGGGTGTGTGTCACAAACACCCCTGGACACCTTTTATGTCACAAACGCCCCTGGACTGTTAGTGTGTCACAAAAACCCATTGTAGAGTGTGTGTGTCACAAACCCCATTAGACAGTGTGTGTGTCACGAACCCCATTGGACAGTGTGTGTCACAAACCCCAGTGGACAGCCTGTGTGTCACAAACCCTATTGGACAGTGTGTTTGACACAAACCCCATTGGACAGGTTGTGTGTCACAAACAACCCTGGACACCGTTTGTGTCAGAAACGCCCCTGGACAGGGTGTGTGTCACAAATGCCCCTGGACAGCCTGTGTGTCACAAACCCCATTGGACAGCGTGTGTGTCACAAACCCCATTGGACAGGGTGTGTGTCACAAACACACCTGGGCACCTTTTGTGTCACAAACGCCCCTGGACTGGGTGTGTGTCACAAACCTCATTGGAGAGTGTGTGTGTCACAAACCCCATTAGACAGCGTGTGTGTCACAAAGACCCCTGGACACCGTTTATGTCACAAACGCCCCTGCACAGTATGTGTGTCACAAACCCCATTGGAGAGTGTGTATGTCACAAACGCCCCTGGACAGCCTGTGTGTCACAAACCCCATTGGACAGTGTGTGTGTCACAAACCCCATTGGACAGTGTGTGTGACACAAACCCCATTGGACAGCGTATGTGTCACAAGCACCCCTGGACAGCTTGTGTCACAACCCCCCAAGGAAACTGTGTGTGTCACAAACACCCCTGGACTGACTGTGTGTCACAAACCCTATTGAAGAGTATGTCTTTCACAAACCCCATTGGACAGCGTGTGTGTCACAAACCCCCCTGGACATCATGTGTGTCACAACTCTCCCTGGACATTGTGTGTATCACAAAAACCACTGGACAGTGTGTGTATCACAGACCCATTGGACAGGGTGTGTGTCACAAACACCCCTGGACATCTTTTGTGTCACAAACGCCCCTGGACAGGTTGTGTGTCACAAACGCCCCTGGACAGCGTGTCTGTCACAAACTCCATTGGACAGGGTGTGTGTCACAAAAACACCTGGACAGCGTGTGTGTCAGAAACGCCGCTGGACAGAGTGTGTGTCACCAACCCCATTGTACAGCTTGTGTGTCACAAACCCCATTGGACAGGGTGTGTGTCACAAACACGCCTGGACACCGTTTGTGTCACAAACGCCCCTGGACAGGGTGTGTGCAACATACCCCATTGGACAGTGTGTGTGTCACAAACCCCATTGGACAGCTTTTGAGTCACAAACACCCTTGGACACCGCTTGTGTCACAAACGCCCTTGGACAGGGTGTGTGTCACAAACGCCCCTGGACAGCGTGTCTGTCACAAACCCCATTGGACAGCATGTCTGTCACAAACCCCATTGGACAGGGTGTTTGTCACAAACGCTCCAGAACAGGGTGTGTCACAAACGCCCCTGGACAGCGTGTGTGTCACAAACCCCTCATGGACATCGTATGTGTCACAGCTCTCCCTGGACAGTGTGTGTATCACAAAAACCAATGGACAGTGTGTGTCTCACAGACCCCATTGGACAGAGTGTGTGTAACAAACACCCCTGGACATCTTTTATGTCACAAACGCCCCTAGACTGTTAGTGTGTCACAAAAACCCATTGTAGAGTGTGTTTGTCACAAACCCCATTAGACAGTGTGTGTGTCACGAACCCCATTGGACAGTGTGTGTCACAAACCCCAGTGGACAGCCTGTGTGTCACAAACCCCATTGGACAGTGTGTTTGACACAAACCCCATTGGACAGGTTGTGTGTCACAAACAACCCTGGACACCGTTTGTGTCAGAAACGCCCCTGGACAGGGTGTGTGTCACAAATGCCCCTGGACAGCCTGTGTGTCACAAACCCCATTGGACAGCGTGTGTGTCACAAACCCCATTGGACAGGGTGTGTGTCACAAACACACCTGGGCACCTTTTGTGTCACAAACGCCCCTGGACTGGGTGTGTGTCACAAACCCCATTGGACAGAGTGTGTGTCACAAACCCCATTAGACAGTGTGTGTCACAAACCCCATTGGACAGTGTGTGTGTCATAAACCCCATTGGACAGTGTGTGTGACACAAACCCCATTGGACAGCGTATGTGTCACAAGCACCCCTGGACAGCTTGTGTCACAACCCCCCAAGGAAACTGTGTGTGTCACAAACATCCCTGGACTGACTGTGTGTCACAAACCCTATTGGAGAGTATGTCTGTCACAAACCCCATTGGACAGCGTGTGTGTCATAAACCCCCCTGGACATCATGTGTGTCACAACTCTCCCTGGACATTGTGTGTATCACAAAAACCACTGGACAGTGTGTGTATCACAGACCCATTGGACAGGGTGTGTGTCACAAACACCCCTGGACATCTTTTGTGTCACAAATGCCCCTGGACAGGGTGTGTGTCACAAACGCCCCTGGACAGCGTGTCTGTCACAAACCCCTTTGGACAGCGTGTTTCACAAACCCCATTGGACTGGATGTGTGTCACAAACACACCTGGACAGCGTGTGTGTCACAAACGCCGCTGGACAGAGTGTGTGTCACAAACCCCATTGGACAGCTTGTGTGTCACAAACCCCACTGGAGAGGATGTGTGTCACAAACACCCCTGGACACCGTTTGTGTCAAAAACGTTTCTGGTCAGGGTGTGTGTCACAAACCTCATTGGACAGCGTGTGTGTCACAAAACCCATTGGACAGTGTGTGTTTCATAATCCCCATTGGACAGGTTTTGTGTCACGAACCCCATTGGACAGGGTGTTTGTCACAAACGCCCCAGAACAGGGTGTGTCACAAACGCCCCTGGACAGCGTGTGTGTCACAAACCCCCCATGAACATCGTGTGTGTCACAACTCTCCCTGGACAGTGTGTGTATCACAAAAACCAATGGACAGTGTGTGTCTCACAGACCCCATTGGACAGGGTGTGTGTCACAAACACCCCTGGACACCTTTTATGTCACAAACGCCCCTGGACTGTTAGTGTGTCACAAAAACCCATTGTAGAGTGTGTGTGTCACAAACCCCATTAGACAGTGTGTGTGTCACGAACCCCATTGGACAGTGTGTGTCACAAACCCCAGTGGACAGCCTGTGTGTCACAAACCCCATTGGACAGTGTGTTTGACACAAACCCCATTGGACAGGTTGTGTGTCACAAACAACCCTGGACACCGTTTGTGTCAGAAACGCCCCTGGACAGGGTGTGTGTCACAAATGCCCCTGGACAGCCTGTGTGTCACAAACCCCATTGGACAGCGTGTGTGTCACAAACCCCATTGGACAGGGTGTGTGTCACAAACACACCTGGGCACCTTTTGTGTCACAAACGCCCCTGGACTGGGTGTGTGTCACAAACCTCATTGGAGAGTGTGTGTGTCACAAACCCCATTAGACAGCGTGTGTGTCACAAAGACCCCTGGACACTGTTTATGTCACAAACGCCCCTGGACAGTATGTGTGTCACAAACCCCATTGGAGAGTGTGTATGTCACAAACGCCCCTGGACAGCCTGTGTGTCACAAACCCCATTGGACAGTGTGTGTGTCACAAACCCCATTGGACAGTGTGTGTGACACAAACCCCATTGGACAGCGTATGTGTCACAAGCACCCCTGGACAGCTTGTGTCACAACCCCCCAAGGCAACTGTGTGTGTCACAAACACCCCTGGACTGACTGTGTGTCACAAACCCTATTGAAGAGTATGTCTTTCACAAACCCCATTGGACAGCGTATGTGTCACAAACCCCCCTGGACATCATGTGTGTCACAACTCTCCCTGGACATTGTGTGTATCACAAAAACCACTGGAGAGTGTGTGTATCACAGACCCATTGGACAGGGTGTGTGTCACAAACACCCCTGGACATCTTTTGTGTCACAAATGCCCCTGGACAGCGTGTCTGTCACAAACCCCATTGGACAGCATGTCTGTCACAAACCCCATTGGACAGGGTGTTTGTCACAAACGCCCCAGAACAGGGTGTGTCACAAACGCCCCTGGACAGCGTGTGTGTCACAAACCCCCCATGGACATCGTGTGTGTCACAACTCTCCCTGGACAGTGTGTGTATCACAAAAACCAATGGACAGTGTGTGTCTCACAGACCCCATTGGACAGAGTGTGTGTAACAAACACCCCTGGACATCTTTTATGTCACAAACGCCCCTGGACTGTTAGTGTGTCACAAAAACCCATTGCAGAGTGTGTTTGTCACAAACCCCATTAGACAGTGTGTGTGTCACGAACCCCATTGGACAGTGTGTGTCACAAACCCCAGTGGACAGCCTGTGTGTCACAAACCCCATTGGACAGTGTGTTTGACACAAACCCCATTGGACAGGTTGTGTGTCACAAACAACCCTGGACACCGTTTGTGTCAGAAACGCCCCTGGACAGGGTGTGTGTCACAAATGCCCCTGGACAGCCTGTGTGTCACAAACCCCATTGGACAGCGTGTGTGTCACAAACCCCATTGGACAGGGTGTGTGTCACAAACACACCTGGGCACCTTTTGTGTCACAAACGCCCCTGGACTGGGTGTGTGTCACAAACCCCATTGGATAGGGTGTGTGTCACAAACCCCATTAGACAGCGTGTGTGTCACAAACCCCATTGGACAGTGTGTGTGACACAAACCCCATTGGACAGCGTATGTGTCACAAGCACCCCTGGACAGCTTGTGTCACAACCCCCCATGGAAACTGTGTGTGTCACAAACATCCCTGGACTGACTGTGTGTCACAAACCCTGTTGGAGAGTATGTCTGTCACAAACCCCATTGGACAGCGTGTGTGTCATAAACCCCCCTGGACATCATGTGTGTCACAACTCTCCCTGGACATTGTGTGTATCACAAAAACCACTGGACAGTGTGTGTATCACAGACCCATTGGACAGGGTGTGTGTCACAAACACCCCTGGACATCTTTTGTGTCACAAATGCCCCTGGACAGGGTGTGTGTCACAAA
This sequence comes from Nesoenas mayeri, assembly GCF_963082525.1. Lineage (NCBI taxonomy): Eukaryota > Metazoa > Chordata > Aves > Columbiformes > Columbidae > Nesoenas > Nesoenas mayeri. Next base: position 139,769 of record NW_027660036.1, read on the forward strand.
CGCCCCTGGACAGCGTGTCTGTCACAAACCCCTTTGGACAGCGTGTTTCACAAACCCCATTGGACTGGGTGTGTGTCACAAACACACCTGGACAGCGTGTGTGTCACAAACGCCGCTGGACAGAGTGTGTGTCACAAACCCCATTGGACAGCTTGTGTGTCACAAACCCCACTGGAGAGGATGTGTGTCACAAACACCCCTGGACACCGTTTGTGTCAAAAACGTTTCTGGTCAGGGTGTGTGTCACAAACCTCATTGGACAGCGTGTGTGTCACAAAACCCATTGGACAGTGTGTGTTTCGTAATCCCCATTGGACAGGTTTTGTGTCACGAACCCCATTGGACAGGGTGTTTGTCACAAACGCCCCAGAACAGGGTGTGTCACAAACGCCCCTGGACAGCGTGTGTGTCACAAACCCCCCATGAACATCGTGTGTGTCACAACTCTCCCTGGACAGTGTGTGTATCACAAAAACCAATGGACAGTGTGTGTCTCACAGACCCCATTGGACAGGGTGTGTGTCACAAACACCCCTGGACACCTTTTATGTCACAAACGCCCCTGGACTGTTAGTGTGTCACAAAAACCCATTGTAGAGTGTGTGTGTCACAAACCCCATTAGACAGTGTGTGTGTCACGAACCCCATTGGACAGTGTGTGTCACAAACCCCAGTGGACAGCCTGTGTGTCACAAACCCCATTGGACAGTGTGTTTGACACAAACCCCATTGGACAGGTTGTGTGTCACAAACAACCCTGGACACCGTTTGTGTCAGAAACGCCCCTGGACAGGGTGTGTGTCACAAATGCCCCTGGACAGCCTGTGTGTCACAAACCCCATTGGACAGCGTGTGTGTCACAAACCCCATTGGACAGGGTGTGTGTCACAAACACACCTGGGCACCTTTTGTGTCACAAACGCCCCTGGACTGGGTGTGTGTCACAAACCTCATTGGAGAGTGTGTGTGTCACAAACCCCATTAGACAGCGTGTGTGTCACAAAGACCCCTGGACACTGTTTATGTCACAAACGCCCCTGGACAGTATGTGTGTCACAAACCCCATTGGAGAGTGTGTATGTCACAAACGCCCCTGGACAGCCTGTGTGTCACAAACCCCATTGGACAGTGTGTGTGTCACAAACCCCATTGGACAGTGTGTGTGACACAAACCCCATTGGACAGCGTATGTGTCACAAGCACCCCTGGACAGCTTGTGTCACAACTCCCCAAGGCAACTGTGTGTGTCACAAACACCCCTGGACTGACTGTGTGTCACAAACCCTATTGAAGAGTATGTCTTTCACAAACCCCATTGGACAGCGTGTGTGTCACAAACCCCCCTGGACATCATGTGTGTCACAACTCTCCCTGGACATTGTGTGTATCACAAAAACCACTGGACAGTGTGTGTATCACAGACCCATTGGACAGGGTGTGTGTCACAAACACCCCTGGACATCTTTTGTGTCACAAACGCCCCTGGACAGGTTGTGTGTCACAAACGCCCCTGGACAGCGTGTCTGTCACAAACTCCATTGGACAGGGTGTGTGTCACAAAAACACCTGGACAGCGTGTGTGTCAGAAACGCCGCTGGACAGAGTGTGTGTCACCAACCCCATTGTACAGCTTGTGTGTCACAAACCCCATTGGACAGGGTGTGTGTCACAAACATGCCTGGACACCGTTTGTGTCACAAACGCCCCTGGACAGGGTGTGTGCAACATACCCCATTGGACAGTGTGTGTGTCACAAACCCCATTGGACAGCTTTTGAGTCACAAACACCCTTGGACACCGCTTGTGTCACAAACGCCCCTGGACAGGGTGTGTGTCACAAACGCCCCTGGACAGCGTGTCTGTCACAAACCCCATTGGACAGCATGTCTGTCACAAACCCCATTGGACAGGGTGTTTGTCACAAACGCCCCAGAACAGGGTGTGTCACAAACGCCCCTGGACAGCGTGTGTGTCACAAACCCCCCATGGACATCGTGTGTGTCACAGCTCTCCCTGGACAGTGTGTGTATCACAAAAACCAATGGACAGTGTGTGTCTCACAGACCCCATTGGACAGAGTGTGTGTAACAAACACCCCTGGACATCTTTTATGTCACAAACGCCCCTGGACTGTTAGTGTGTCACAAAAACCCATTGTAGAGTGTGTTTGTCACAAACCCCATTAGACAGTGTGTGTGTCACGAACCCCATTGGACAGTGTGTGTGACACAAACCCCATTGGACAACGTATGTGTCACAAGCACCCCTGGACAGCTTGTGTCACAACCCCCCATGGAAACTGTGTGTGTCACAAACATCCCTGGACTGACTGTGTGTCACAAACCCTGTTGGAGAGTATGTCTGTCACAAACCCCATTGGACAGCGTGTGTGTCATAAACCCCCCTGGACATCATGTGTGTCACAACTCTCCCTGGACATTGTGTGTATCACAAAAACCACTGGACAGTGTGTGTATCACAGACCCATTGGACAGGGTGTGTGTCACAAACACCCCTGGACATCTTTTGTGTCACAAATGCCCCTGGACAGGGTGTGTGTCACAAACGCCCCTGGACAGCGTGTCTGTCACAAACCCCTTTGGACAGCGTGTTTCACAAACCCCATTGGACTGGGTGTGTGTCACAAACACACCTGGACAGCGTGTGTGTCACAAACGCCGCTGGACAGAGTGTAAGTCACAAACCCCATTGGACAGCTTGTGTGTCACAAACCCCACTGGAGAGGATGTGTGTCACAAACACCCCTGGACACCGTTTGTGTCAAAAACGTTTCTGGTCAGGGTGTGTGTCACAAACCTCATTGGACAGCGTGTGTGTCACAAAACCCATTGGACAGTGTGTGTTTCATAATCCCCATTGGACAGGTTTTGTGTCACGAACCCCATTGGACAGGGTGTTTGTCACAAACGCCCCAGAACAGGGTGTGTCACAAACGCCCCTGGACAGCGTGTGTGTCACAAACCCCCCATGAACATCGTGTGTGTCACAACTCTCCCTGGACAGTGTGTGTATCACAAAAACCAATGGACAGTGTGTGTCTCACAGACCCCATTGGACAGGGTGTGTGTCACAAACACCCCTGGACACCTTTTATGTCACAAACGCCCCTGGACTGTTAGTGTGTCACAAAAACCCATTGTAGAGTGTGTGTGTCACAAACCCCATTAGACAGTGTGTGTGTCACGAACCCCATTGGACAGTGTGTGTCACAAACCCCAGTGGACAGCCTGTGTGTCACAAACCCCATTGGACAGTGTGTTTGACACAAACCCCATTGGACAGGTTGTGTGTCACAAACAACCCTGGACACCGTTTGTGTCAGAAACGCCCCTGGACAGGGTGTGTGTCACAAATGCCCCTGGACAGCCTGTGTGTCACAAACCCCATTGGACAGCGTGTGTGTCACAAACCCCATTGGACAGGGTGTGTGTCACAAACACACCTGGGCACCTTTTGTGTCACAAACGCCCCTGGACTGGGTGTGTGTCACAAACCTCATTGGAGAGTGTGTGTGTCACAAACCCCATTAGACAGCGTGTGTGTCACAAAGACCCCTGGACACTGTTTATGTCACAAACGCCCCTGGACAGTATGTGTGTCACAAACCCCATTGGAGAGTGTGTATGTCACAAACGCCCCTGGACAGCCTGTGTGTCACAAACCCCATTGGACAGTGTGTGTGTCACAAACCCCATTGGACAGTGTGTGTGACACAAACCCCATTGGACAGCGTATGTGTCACAAGCACCCCTGGACAGCTTGTGTCACAACTCCCCAAGGCAACTGTGTGTGTCACAAACACCCCTGGACTGACTGTGTGTCACAAACCCTATTGAAGAGTATGTCTTTCACAAACCCCATTGGACAGCGTGTGTGTCACAAACCCCCCTGGACATCATGTGTGTCACAACTCTCCCTGGACATTGTGTGTATCACAAAAACCACTGGACAGTGTGTGTATCACAGACCCATTGGACAGGGTGTGTGTCACAAACACCCCTGGACATCTTTTGTGTCACAAACGCCCCTGGACAGGTTGTGTGTCACAAACGCCCCTGGACAGCGTGTCTGTCACAAACTCCATTGGACAGGGTGTGTGTCACAAAAACACCTGGACAGCGTGTGTGTCAGAAACGCCGCTGGACAGAGTGTGTGTCACCAACCCCATTGTACAGCTTGTGTGTCACAAACCCCATTGGACAGGGTGTGTGTCACAAACATGCCTGGACACCGTTTGTGTCACAAACGCCCCTGGACAGGGTGTGTGCAACATACCCCATTGGACAGTGTGTGTGTCACAAACCCCATTGGACAGCTTTTGAGTCACAAACACCCTTGGACACCGCTTGTGTCACAAACGCCCCTGGACAGGGTGTGTGTCACAAACGCCCCTGGACAGCGTGTCTGTCACAAACCCCATTGGACAGCATGTCTGTCACAAACCCCATTGGACAGGGTGTTTGTCACAAACGCCCCAGAACAGGGTGTGTCACAAACGCCCCTGGACAGCGTGTGTGTCACAAACCCCCCATGGACATCGTGTGTGTCACAGCTCTCCCTGGACAGTGTGTGTATCACAAAAACCAATGGACAGTGTGTGTCTCACAGACCCCATTGGACAGAGTGTGTGTAACAAACACCCCTGGACATCTTTTATGTCACAAACGCCCCTGGACTGTTAGTGTGTCACAAAAACCCATTGTAGAGTGTGTTTGTCACAAACCCCATTAGACAGTGTGTGTGTCACGAACCCCATTGGACAGTGTGTGTGACACAAACCCCATTGGACAACGTATGTGTCACAAGCACCCCTGGACAGCTTGTGTCACAACCCCCCAAGGAAACTGTGTGTGTCACAAACATCCCTGGACTGACTGTGTGTCACAAACCCTATTGGAGAGTATGTCTGTCACAAACCCCATTGGACAGCGTGTGTGTCATAAACCCCCCTGGACATCATGTGTGTCACAACTCTCCCTGGACATTGTGTGTATCACAAAAACCACTGGACAGTGTGTGTATCACAGACCCATTGGACAGGGTGTGTGTCACAAACACCCCTGGACATCTTTTGTGTCACAAATGCCCCTGGACAGGGTGTGTGTCACAAACGCCCCTGGACAGCGTGTCTGTCACAAACCCCATTGGACAGCGTGTTTCACAAACCCCATTGGACTGGGTGTGTGTCACAAACACACCTGGACAGCGTGTGTGTCACAAACGCCGCTGGACAGAGTGTGTGTCACAAACCCCATTGGACAGCTTGTGTGTCACAAACCCCACTGGAGAGGATGTGTGTCACAAACACCCCTGGACACCGTTTGTGTCAAAAACGTTTCTGGTCAGGGTGTGTGTCACAAACCTCATTGGACAGCGTGTGTGTCACAAAACCCATTGGACAGTGTGTGTTTCATAATCCCCATTGGACAGGTTTTGTGTCACGAACCCCATTGGACAGGGTGTTTGTCACAAACGCCCCAGAACTGGGTGTGTCACAAACGCCCCTGGACAGCGTGTCTGTCACAAACCCCCCATGAACATCGTGTGTGTCACAACTCTCCCTGGACAGTGTGTGTATCACAAAAACCAACGGACAGTGTGTGTCTCACAGACCCCATTGGACAGGGTGTGTGTCACAAACACCCCTGGACACCTTTTATGTCACAAACGCCCCTGGACTGTTAGTGTGTCACAAAAACCCATTGTAGAGTGTGTGTGTCACAAACCCCATTAGACAGTGTGTGTGTCACGAACCCCATTGGACAGTGTGTGTCACAAACCCCAGTGGACAGCCTGTGTGTCACAAACCCCATTGGACAGTGTGTTTGACACAAACCCCATTGGACAGGTTGTGTGTCACAAACAACCCTGGACACCGTTTGTGTCAGAAACGCCCCTGGACAGGGTGTGTGTCACAAATGCCCCTGGACAGCCTGTGTGTCACAAACCCCATTGGACAGCGTGTGTGTCACAAACCCCATTGGACAGGGTGTGTGTCACAAACACACCTGGGCACCTTTTGTGTCACAAACGCCCCTGGACTGGGTGTGTGTCACAAACCTCATTGGAGAGTGTGTGTGTCACAAACCCCATTAGACAGCGTGTGTGTCACAAAGACCCCTGGACACCGTTTATGTCACAAACGCCCCTGGACAGTATGTGTGTCACAAACCCCATTGGAGAGTGTGTATGTCACAAACGCCCCTGGACAGCCTGTGTGTCACAAACCCCATTGGACCGTGTGTGTGTCACAAACCCCATTGGACAGTGTGTGTGACACAAACCCCATTGGACAGCGTATGTGTCACAAGCACCCCTGGACAGCTTGTGTCACAACCCCCCAAGGCAACTGTGTGTGTCACAAACACCCCTGGACTGACTGTGTGTCACAAACCCTATTGAAGAGTATGTCTTTCACAAACCCCATTGGACAGCGTGTGTGTCACAAACCCCCCTGGACATCATGTGTGTCACAACTCTCCCTGGACATTGTGTGTATCACAAAAACCACTGGACAGTGTGTGTATCACAGACCCATTGGACAGGGTGTGTGTAACAAACACCCCTGGACATCTTTTGTGTCACAAATGCCCCTGGACAGCGTGTCTGTCACAAACTCCATTGGACAGCATGTCTGTCACAAACCCCATTGGACAGGGTGTTTGTCACAAACGCCCCAGAACAGGGTGTGTCACAAACGCCCCTGGACAGCGTGTGTGTCACAAACCCCCCATGAACATCGTGTGTGTCACAACTCTCCCTGGACAGTGTGTGTATCACAAAAACCAATGGAAAGTGTGTGTCTCACAGACCCCATTGGACAGAGTGTGTGTAACAAACACCCCTGGACATCTTTTATGTCACAAACGCCCCTGGACTGTTAGTGTGTCACAAAAACCCATTGCAGAGTGTGTTTGTCACAAATCCCATTAGACAGTGTGTGTGTCACGAACCTCATTGGACAGTGTGTGTCACAAACCCCAGTGGACAGCCTGTGTGTCACAAACCCCATTGGACAGTGTGTTTGACACAAACCCCATTGGACAGGTTGTGTGTCACAAACAACCCTGGACACCGTTTGTGTCAGAAACGCCCCTGGACAGGGTGTGTGTCACAAATGCCGCTGGACAGCCTGTGTGTCACAAACCCCATTGGACAGCGTGTGTGTCACAAACCCCATTGGACAGGGTGTGTGTCACAAACACACCTGGGCACCTTTTGTGTCACAAACGCCCCTGGACTGGGTGTGTGTCACAAACCCCATTGGACAGAGTGTGTGTCACAAACCCCATTAGACAGCGTGTGTGTCACAAACCCCATTGGACAGTGTGTGTGTCACAAACCCCATTGGACAGTGTGTGTGACACAAACCCCATTGGACAGCGTATGTGTCACAAGCACCCCTGGACAGCTTGTGTCACAACCCCCCAAGGAAACTGTGTGTGTCACAAACATCCCTGGACTGACTGTGTGTCACAAACCCTATTGGAGAGTATGTCTGTCACAAACCCCATTGGACAGCGTGTGTGTCATAAACCCCCCTGGACATCATGTGTGTCACAACTCTCCCTGGACATTGTGTGTATCACAAAAACCACTGGACAGTGTGTGTATCACAGACCCATTGGACAGGGTGTGTGTCACAAACACCCCTGGACATCTTTTGTGTCACAAATGCCCCTGGACAGGGTGTGTGTCACAAACGCCCCTGGACAGCGTGTCTGTCACAAACCCCTTTGGACAGCGTGTTTCACAAACCCCATTGGACTGGGTGTGTGTCACAAACACACCTGGACAGCGTGTGTGTCACAAACGCCGCTGGACAGAATGTGTGTCACAAACCCCATTGGACAGCTTGTGTGTCACAAACCCCACTGGAGAGGATGTGTGTCACAAACACCCCTGGACACCGTTTGTGTCAAAAACGTTTCTGGTCAGGGTGTGTGTCACAAACCTCATTGGACAGCGTGTGTGTCACAAAACCCATTGGACAGTGTGTGTTTCATAATCCCCATTGGACAGGTTTTGTGTCACGAACCCCATTGGACAGGGTGTTTGTCACAAACGCCCCAGAACAGGGTGTGTCACAAACGCCCCTGGACAGCGTGTGTGTCACAAACCCCCCATGAACATCGTGTGTGTCACAACTCTCCCTGGACAGTGTGTGTATCACAAAAACCAATGGACAGTGTGTGTCTCACAGACCCCATTGGACAGGGTGTGTGTCACAAACACCCCTGGACACCTTTTATGTCACAAACGCCCCTGGACTGTTAGTGTGTCACAAAAACCCATTGTAGAGTGTGTGTGTCACAAACCCCATTAGACAGTGTGTGTGTCACGAACCCCATTGGACAGTGTGTGTCACAAACCCCAGTGGACAGCCTGTGTGTCACAAACCCCATTGGACAGTGTGTTTGACACCAACCCCATTGGACAGGTTGTGTGTCACAAACAACCCTGGACACCGTTTGTGTCAGAAACGCCCCTGGACAGGGTGTGTGTCACAAATGCCCCTGGACAGCCTGTGTGTCACAAACCCCATTGGACAGCGTGTGTGTCACAAACCCCATTGGACAGGGTGTGTGTCACAAACACACCTGGGCACCTTTTGTGTCACAAACGCCCCTGGACTGGGTGTGTGTCACAAACCTCATTGGAGAGTGTGTGTGTCACAAACCCCATTAGACAGCGTGTGTGTCACAAAGACCCCTGGACACCGTTTATGTCACAAACGCCCCTGGACAGTATGTGTGTCACAAACCCCATTGGAGAGTGTGTATGTCACAAACGCCCCTGGACAGCCTGTGTGTCACAAACCCCATTGGACAGTGTGTGTGTCACAAACCCCATTGGACAGTGTGTGTGACACAAAACCCCATTGGACAGCGTATGTGTCACAAGCACCCCTGGACAGCTTGTGTCACAACCCCCCAAGGCAACTGTGTGTGTCACAAACACCCCTGGACTGACTGTGTGTCACAAACCCTATTGAAGAGTATGTCTTTCACAAACCCCATTGGACAGCGTGTGTGTCACAAACCCCCCTGGACATCATGTGTGTCACAACTCTCCCTGGACTTTGTGTGTATCACAAAAAACACTGGACAGTGTGTGTATCACAGACCCATTGGACAGGGTGTGTGTCACAAACACCCCTGGACATCTTTTGTGTCACAAACGCCCCTGGACAGGTTGTGTGTCACAAACGCCCCTGGACAGCGTGTCTGTCACAAACCCCATTGGACAGGGTGTGTGTCACAAAAACACCTGGACAGCGTGTGTGTCAGAAACGCCGCTGGACAGAGTGTGTGTCACCAACCCCATTGTACAGCTTGTGTGTCACAAACCCCATTGAACAGAGTGTGTGTCACAAACACGCCTGGACACCGTTTGTGTCACAAACGCCGCTGGACAGGGTGTGTGCAACATACCCCATTGGACAGTGTGTGTGTCACAAACCCCATTGGACAGCTTTTGAGTCACAAACACCCTTGGACACCGCTTGTGTCACAAACGCCCCTGGACAGGGTGTGTGTGTCACAAACGCCCCTGGACAGCGTGTCTGTCACAAACCCCATTGGACAGCATGTCTGTCACAAACCCCATTGGACAGGGTGTTTGTCACAAACGCCCCAGAACAGGGTGTGTCACAAACGCCCCTGGACAGCGTGTGTGTCACAAATCCCCCATGGACATTGTGTGTGTCACAGCTCTCCCTGGACAGTGTGTGTATCACAAAAACCAATGGACAGTGTGTGTCTCACAGACCCCATTGGACAGAGTGTGTGTAACAAACACCCCTGGACATCTTTTATGTCACAAACGCCCCTGGACTGTTAGTGTGTCACAAAAACCCATTGTAGAGTGTGTGTGTCACACACCCCATTAGACAGTGTGTGTGTCACGAACCCCATTGGACAGTGTGTGTCACAAACCCCAGTGGACAGCCTGTGTGTCACAAACCCCATTGGACAGTGTGTTTGACACAAACCCCATTGGACAGGTTGTGTGTCACAAACAACCCTGGACACCGTTTGTGTCACAAACGCCCCTGGACAGGGTGTGTGTCACAAATGCCCCTGGACAGCCTGTGTGTCACAAACCCCATTGGACAGCGTGTGTGTCACAAACCCCATTGGACAGGGTGTGTGTCACAAACACACCTGGGCACCTTTTGTGTCACAAACGCCCCTGGACTGGGTGTGTGTCACAAACCTCATTGGAGAGTGTGTGTGTCACAAACCCCAATAGACAGCGTGTGTGTCACAAACCCCATTGGACAGTGTGTGTGTCACAAACCCCATTGGACAGTGTGTGTGACACAAACCCCATTGGACAGCATATGTGTCACAAGCACCCCTCGACAGCTTGTGTCACAACCCCCCAAGGAAACTGTGTGTGTCACAAACATCCCTGGACTGACTGTGTGTCACAAACCCTATTGGAGAGTATGTCTGTCACAAACCCCATTGGACAGCGTGTGTGTCATAAACCCCCCTGGACATCATGTGTGTCACAACTCTCCCTGGACATTGTGTGTATCACAAAAACCACTGGACAGTGTGTGTATCACAGACCCATTGGACAGGGTGTGTGTCACAAACACCCCTGGACATCTTTTGTGTCACAAATGCCCCTGGACAGGGTGTGTGTCACAAACGCCCCTGGACAGCGTGTCTGTCACAAACCCCTTTGGACAGCGTGTTTCACAAACCCCATTGGACTGGGTGTGTGTCACAAACACACCTGGACAGCGTGTGTGTCACAAACGCCGCTGGACAGAGTGTGTGTCACAAACCCCATTGGACAGCTTGTGTGTCACAAACCCCACTGGAGAGGATGTGTGTCACAAACACCCCTGGACACCGTTTGTGTCAAAAACGTTTCTGGTCAGGGTGTGTGTCACAAACCTCATTGGACAGCGTGTGTGTCACAAACCCCATTGGACAGTGTGTGTTTCATAATCCCCATTGGACAGGTTTTGTGTCACGAACCCCATTGGACAGGGTGTTTGTCACAAACGCCCCAGAACAGGGTGTGTCACAAACGCCCCTGGACAGCGTGTGTGTCACAAACCCCCCATGAACATCGTGTGTGTCACAACTCTCCCTGGACAGTGTGTGTATCACAAAAACCAATGGACAGTGTGTGTCTCACAGACCCCATTGGACAGGGTGTGTGTCACAAACACCCCTGGACACCTTTTATGTCACAAACGCCCCTGGACTGTTAGTGTGTCACAAAAACCCATTGTAGAGTGTGTGTGTCACAAACCCCATTAGACAGTGTGTGTGTCACGAACCCCATTGGACAGTGTGTGTCACAAACCCCAGTGGACAGCCTGTGTGTCACAAACCCCATTGGACAGTGTGTTTGACACAAACCCCATTGGACAGGTTGTGTGTCACAAACAACCCTGGACACCGTTTGTGTCAGAAACGCCCCTGGACAGGGTGTGTGTCACAAATGCCCCTGGACAGCCTGTGTGTCACAAACCCCATTGGACAGCGTGTGTGTCACAAACCCCATTGGACAGGGTGTGTGTCACAAACACACCTGGGCACCTTTTGTGTCACAAACGCCCCTGGACTGGGTGTGTGTCACAAACCTCATTGGAGAGTGTGTGTGTCACAAACCCCATTAGACAGCGTGTGTGTCACAAAGACCCCTGGACACCGTTTATGTCACAAACGCCCCTGGACAGTATGTGTGTCACAAACCCCATTGGAGAGTGTGTATGTCACAAACGCCCCTGGACAGCCTGTGTGTCACAAACCCCATTGGACAGTGTGTGTGTCACAAACCCCATTGGACAGTGTGTGTGACACAAACCCCATTGGACAGCGTATGTGTCACAAGCACCCCTGGACAGCTTGTGTCACAACCCCCCAAGGAAACTGTGTGTGTCACAAACATCCCTGGACTGACTGTGTGTCACAAACCCTATTGGAGAGTGTGTCTGTCACAAACCCCATTGGACAGCGTGTGTGTCATAAACCCCCCTGGACATCATGTGTGTCACAACTCTCCCTGGACATTGTGTGTATCACAAAAACCACTGGACAGTGTGTGTATCAGAGACCCATTGGACAGGGTGTGTGTCACAAACACCCCTGGACATCTTTTGTGTCACAAACGCCCCTGGACAAGGTGTGTGTCACAAACGCCCCTGGACAGCGTGTCTGTCACAAACCCCATTGGACAGCGTGTTTCACAAACCCCATTGGACTGAGTATGTGTCACAAACACACCTGGACAGTGTGTGTGTCACAAACGCCACTGGACAGAGTGTGTGTCACAAACCCCACTGGACAGGGTGTGTGTCACAAACACCCCTGGACACCGTTTGTGTCAAAAACGTTTCTGGTCAGGGTGTGTGTCACAAACCTCATTGGACAGCGTGTGTGTCACAAACCCCATTGGACAGTGTGTGTTTCACAATCCCCATTGGACAGGTTTTGTGTCACAAACCCCATTGGACAGGGTGTTTGTCACAAATGCCCCAGAACAGGGTGTATGTCACAAACGCCCCTGGACAGCGTGTGTGTCGCAAACCCCCCATGGACATTGTGTGTGTCACAACTCTCCCTGGACAGTGTGTGTATCACAAAAACCAATGGACAGTGTGTGTCTCACAGACCCCATTGGACAGGGTGTGTGTCACAAACACCCCTGGACACCTTTTATGTCACAAACGCCCCTGGACTGTTAGTGTGTCACAAAAACCCATTGTAGAGTGTGTGTGTCACAAACCCCATTAGACAGTGTGTGTGTCACGAACCCCATTGGACAGTGTGTGTCACAAACCCCAGTGGACAGCCTGTGTGTCACAAACCCCATTGGACAGTGTGTTTGACACAAACCCCATTGGACAGGTTGTGTGTCACAAACAACCCTGGACACCGTTTGTGTCAGAAACGCCCCTGGACAGGGTGTGTGTCACAAACCCCATTGGACAGTGTGTGTGTCACAAACCCCATTGGATAGTTTGTGTCACTACCCCCCTGGACATTGTGTGTATCACAAACACCCCTGGACAGTGTGTGTGTCACAAACTCCATTGGACAGCGTGTGTGTCACAAACCATATTGGACAGTTTGTTTCACAACCACCCCATGGACATTGTGTGTATCACAAACACCCCTGGACAGTGTGTGTGTCACATACCCCATTGGACAGCGTATGTGTCACAAACCCCATTGGACAGTTTGTGTCACAACCCCCCCATGGACATTGTGTGTATCACAAACACCTCTGGACAGTGTGTGTGTCACAAACCCCATTGGACAGCCTGTGTGTCACAAACCCAGTTGGACAGTGTGTGTCAAAACCCCCCTTGACAGTGTGTGTATCACAAACACCCTTGAACAGTGTGTGTGGCACAAACCCAGTTGGACAATGTGTGTGTCACAAACCCTGCTGGACAGTGTGTATTACAAACCCCATTGGATATTTTATGTGTCACAAACACCGTTGGACTGTGTGTGTGTCACAAACCCCATTAGACAGATTGTGTGTCACAAAAGCCATTGGACAACTTATGTCACACCCCCCCCCCGGACAGCGTGTGTGTCACAGACCTCATTGGACAGTATGTGTGTCAAACATCGAATGTACACCGTGTGTGTCACAAACACCATTGTACAATGGATCTGTCTCAAACCCCTGTGGACATTGTGTGTGTCAAAACACCACTGGACAGTGTGCGTGTCACAAACCCTATTGGACTGTGTGTGTGTCACAAACCCCATTGGACAGAGTGTGTGTCACAAACCCAATTGGACTGGGTGTGTGTCACAAACCCCATTGGACAGCCTGTGTGTCACAAACCCAGTCGGACAGCGTGTGTCAAAACCCCCCTTGACAGTGTGTGTATCACAAACACCAACCTCATTGGACAGTGTGTGTCGCACAAACCCAATTGGACAATGTGTGTGTCACAAACCCCCTTGGACAGTGTGTGTGTCACAAAGACCATTGTACTCTGTGTGCGTCACAAACCCTCCTGGACAGTGTGTGTGACATCAACCTAATTGGACAGTGTGTGTGTCAGAAACCCCTTTGAACAACGTGTGTGTCACAAACCCCATAGGACAGTGTGTGTGACACAAACACCAGTGGACATTGTGTGTGTCACAAACCCCTCTGGACAGCGTGTGTGTCACAAACCTCATTGGACAGCGTGTGTCACAACCCCACCTGGACAGCATGTGTGTCACAAACCCCTTTTGACAGTGTGTGTGTCACAAACCCACCTTGACAGCATGTGTGTCACAAACCCCGTTGGACAGTGTGTGGTTTACCAGCCCCATTGGACAGTGTGTGTTTCACAAACCCCATTGGACAGCGTGTGTGTCACAAACCCCATTGGACAGTTTGTGTCACAACCCCCCCATGGACATTGTGTATATCACAAACACCCCTGGACAGTGTGTGTGTCACAAACTCCATTGGACAGCGTGTGTGTCACAAACCCCATTGGACAGTTTGTGTCACAACCCCTCCATGGACATTGTGTGTATCACAAACACCCCTGGACAGTGTGTGTGTCACAAACCCCGTTGGACAGTGTGTGTGTCATTTAGCCCTTTGGACAGTGTGTGGTTTACCAGCCTCATTGGACAGTGTGTGTTTCACAAACCCCATTGGACAGCGTGTGTGTCACAAACCCCATTGGACAGTTTGTGTCACAACCCCCCCATGGACATTGTGTATATCACAAACACCCCTGGACAGTGTGTGTGTCACAAACTCCATTGGACAGCGTGTGTGTCACAAACCCCATTGTACAGTTTGTGTCACAACCCCCCCATGGACATTGTGTGTATCACAAACACCCCTGGACAGTGTGTGTGTCGCAAACCCCATTGGACAGTGTGTGTGTCAAAAACCCCATTGAACAGCATGTGTGTCACAACCCTCCCTGGACAGTGTGTATGTCACAAACTCTCCTGGACAGGGTTTGTGTTCACAAACCTCATTGGACAGCGTGTGTGTCTCAAACATCCCTGGACAGTGTGTGTGTAACAAACCCCATTGGAGAGAGTGTGTGTCACAAACCCAATTGGATAGTGTGTGTGTCACAAACCCCATTGGACAGCGTGTATGTCACAAACCCAGTTGGACAGTGTGTGTCAAAACCCCCCTTGACAGTGTGTGTATCACAAACACCCTTGAACAGTGTGTGTGGCACAAACCCAATTGGACAATGTGTGTGTCACAAACCCTCCTGGACAGTGTGTATTACAAACCCCATTGGATATTTTATGTGTCACAAACACCGTTGGACTGTGTGTGTGTCACAAACCCCATTAGACAGAGTGTGTGTCACAAAAGCCATTGGACAGCTTATGTCACACCCCCCCCGGACAGCGTGTGTGTCACAAACCCCATTGGACAGTATGTGTGTCAAACATCGAATGTACACCGTGTGTGTCACAAACCCCATTGTACAATGAGTCTGTCTCAAACCCCTGTGGACATTGTGTGTGTCAAAACACCACTGGATAGTGTGCGTGTCACAAACCCCATTGGACTGTGTGTGTGTCACAAACCCCATTGGACAGAGTGTGTGTCACAAACCCAATTGGACAGTGTGTGTGTCACAAACCCCATTGGACAGCCTGTGTGTCACAAACTCCATTGGACTGTGTGTGTGTCACAAACCCCATTGGACAGAGTGTGTGTCACAAACCCAATTGGACAGTGTGTGTGTCACAAACCCCATTGGACAGCCTGTGTGTCACAAACCCCCTTGGACAGTGTGTGTGTCACAATCACCATTGTACTCTGTGTGTGTCACAAACATCCCTGGACAGTGTGTGTGTCACCAACCCCATTGGACAGCGTGTGTGTCACAAACCCCATCGGACCAAGTATGTGTCACAAATCCCATAGGACAGTGTGTGTGACACCAACCTCATTGGACAGTGTGTGTGTCATAAACCCCTTTGAACAACGTGTGTCTCACAAACCCCATAGGACAGTGTGTGTGACACAAACACCAGTGGACATTGTGTGTGTCACAAACCCGATTAGACAGTGTGTGTGTCACAAACCCCTCTGGACAGCGTGTGTGTCACAAACCCCATTGGACAGCGTGTGTCACAACCCCACCTGGACAACTTGTGTGTCACAAACCCCTTTTGACAGTGTGTGTGTCACAAACCCACCTGGACAGCGTGTGTGTCACAAACCCCGCTGGACAGTGTGTGTGTCATTTAGCCCTTTGGACAGTGTGTGGTTCACCAGCCCCATTGGACAGCGTGTCTGTCAAAAACCCCATTGGATAGTTTGTGGTTCACCAGCCCCATTGGACAGTGTGTGTGTCACAAACCCCATTGGACAGCGTGTGTGTCACAAACCCCATTGGACAGTTTGTGTCACAACCCCCTCATGGACATTGTGTGTATCACAAACAACCCTGGACAGTGTGTGTGTCACAAACCCCATTGGACATTGTGTGTGTCACAAACCCCATTGGATAGTTTGTGTCACTACCCCCCTGGACATTGTGTGTATCACAAACACCCCTGGACAGTGTGTGTGTCACAAACCCCATAGGACAGCGTATGTGTTTACAAACCCCATTGGACAGCATGTGAGTCACAAGCAACATTGGACTCTGTGTGTGTCACAAACCCTCCTGGACAGTGTGTGTGTCACAAACCCCACTGGACACACAGATGACTACAGTAAAAAACCAACACTGAAGGTATGCAGGTCTTTATTTCTTCTAGTTGAGGGGATCAATAAGAGATTTAGCTGCTTGCACTGTTTTTGTTACTCACACACTGATGATCTAGTATAGAAGCTACAAACCTCACAAGAAGCAGACCCAGAACCTCATTTAAGTGCCCTAAGGTCAAATTAAGAAGTCATTTAGCTGGTTTTCTCAGTGACCCCCCTGCTCTGAGATTCCTCCTTGCACAGTGACTATCAACGCCAGAAGGAAAATTTACTTTAATCCCGCACGCAGGTGAATTTTGGGTTTTTAAGTTTCTTTCCTTAAATGAATGATGTATTTCTCTCTTATATGGTTAAGTAAAGGTTCACAAAAGAACCACATTTCTTTGCTGGACTTTTGTTTCTTTTCAGTGGCAAAATTTGTCACTGTACAAATATTGGATCAGATGGCAACTAAAATATCATGAAGTTAGTTGACATTCCTCCAATACCCATCTATATAAACAGATTGTTATCAGTTACTAAAATGGTTAAAAATCAGTCTTACTGCTCGTCAGTTGTTATTAATGAGAAAACTGTTTTACATAACTGACCTGAAATGCAGATGAATCCAGAAGAAAAAACAGCCTCGTTGTATGAAGACAAGTTATCTGTTTGGGCATAAACTGGATAAATGGACGTATGAGAACAAGAGCATTCCACATAGTCTGATGTGTCGTCAACCACTTTGCAGAACCCGCTGTCGGACAGCCAGCTGCAAAACAAAATGTCCACAAAGCTGGAAATCGACTTGTCTAATTCACACGGTAAACAGGCTTGAAAATTGTTGTATCTCTGAAAACACCGGGTTTTCTAAACTACTGCATAAGTTTATCTTCATCTATTGCACATCTTTCATGTGCAGTTTTTAGAATAGCATATTTACATAAAATTAAAACAGCTTTTAAAAAAATATATTATTAAAAAAATATAAGTATATAGTAATGAACTTTGTTTTTCTGCTAGAAATTTTTATGTGGCCATGTTTTAAAACTTACACAAGATTCACAGTCCCATCTGAATTTTTAAATAGTGTGTTGCTTATACTTGCACAGTGCTTTAGCCCATTCTGAAGAACACTTGCTGTTTGCTGTTTTGAAACTAAAATACATGTTCTCCTTCAGTATTGCTGAAAACTTTGGAAAAGGATACTACAGGTGACATCCTAAGCCATTTCTAGTGGAAACCACATTGTTCTGTGATACAGTGTCTAGATAAAAGGAGAGTATGCAGGTAAATTCTGCTGCATCTCCTTCCTGAATAGTTTATATCAGTGACAGACTGATATAATCCAGACCATCTAATGAAATCATATCTAAACTAACTAGTTGTCTGCAGGATATAGAATGTAACTCTCTCTAATTTCATTTATACTGTGTGAACAGGAAAGAAATAGGCAAATCAAATAATAGGGCATTGAAGGGAATACACAGAAAACTTTAGCACATCGCTTGCAATGGTGTGAGTAGCAATAAGAATGGAAAATGATCAGCAGTTCACCACTTCTGAAAACCAGGATACATCAAGTCAAGCTAGCAGCAGCAATATTAAAAACTACCAGGAGATGGCCTTTCTGTCAAAAAGTAAGAGCCCTACAGAGATCATCGTCAAAAGTTATGCCAAAATTCTGGATATTAGCAAATAAGGAATATTCTGTTTCAGTGACTTGAAGCAATACTAGAGACGCAGGTTTAATTCTTTGTAAGAATGGACTCAAAATGTTGTCTGATAACAACTGTAAAGAGTACAAAAGAGGCTAATATTAATGAAGTGATGCCATTCTGGAATTTATGGCCTCTCAGCATTGCCCAACACATCATTACGTAAACTAAACAGTACTGTAATGAAAAAAATCAATAGTAGAAGTCTGAGAAATCTCTAAGTTAGAATAACTACACATTTTATTATACAGAATGTTTTACGTGCTGGTACAAAGGCCAGAAAAGTTAAGGGAAAAAGATGGATAAGAAATAGATCAATTTCGTACTTGCAGGCGATCTGATCGGACTTGATGGGATTTTATACAAATACACATGGTAGAAACTGGAAAACTAAACAGATTAATAAAACAACCTTTCAGCAGCTTGGCTCCAGAGGAGACATAGAGACTTTTGTGGAACAATCCGACTTCCTGTAGCATAAATCCGATAAACAACTTCATTGTTATCTTTCAAAGGGTATGAACTCCGACCCTTCAAACTCATAGAAAAAACCTGAAACAATACACACAACATAAACACAAACTTAATATTAAAATTCAACAGTCAGTGCTCATTTTAATCACCAACACACTAAAACGCTCACATTATTTTAAAGACATTTAAGATGGTTCGAGTAATATATAAATTAATTTATTGAAAAAATAAATTGCATTATCTTCAAACCTTGTTCTTCAAGGCAAGCTCTTTGTCTCCAGTAAGGAACCACTGCTGACTGCTATATTCTGTGAACTGTACAGATTCACAGCTCTCTTCTTGAAGAGGGGATAACACAACAGAGACCTTTAACAAATGTTCAGGTACTTGAATAAAATCTCCATCTTTTCCATCAAATCTGTGTCCGTTGATTTGCTAAGGAAACCAGTTGTGAGCCATTATTGCAATGTACGGGCAGTGTCAAGGCTATTTTTACCTCTGTTGAAGAGGAAAAGCAACAGGGCTGGTAAGTGGAACTGAACTTTCACTATGCTTCACATAATTACTCTAAAATGTATGCATAATTAATATTTTATCCCTTCATCATTTTAGGCTTTATTACATTTAATAAAAAGACAGCTTCCGTTTCTGTGAAAAAAAGGAGGGGCGGAATTATTATGTATTTTGGCTTCTCCATTTCTCCTCTGGATTTTGCTCACTATGATCTGTAAGAAAAACCATCCCATGGTAAAACAGGTTATCATAATATTCATCTTTATAACTTGATGTAGAGAAGAGTCAATAACAAGGAGAAGCATTAAAATGGATGATCTAGCTCTTATTCCCAAGAGATGACACAAAAATCTTGCAATAAGGAATTTGAACTTTCAAGTTCTAGACACTGTTCCAGATAGCACTGTTATTTATGCCATTTACTGTCTTTTGGCTGAGATGGGCATCTTAACCCCTATAACTTATGCAATGTCACAGAAAGTTGCATCTCCAAAAGAAACTGAGAAAGAAATCTAAAGCATGCTGATTTTCACCTGACGGGAGTAAAGAAAAAAGGTATTTTTTAATTCTAGATTCAACTACCGGTTTTTTAATAGGTTCACAGTGGGAGAAACCCACTGTTGAAAAGTGTTTGTGTCATAAAACTGTCATTTGTTTCTGCAGTCATCTATTTTCCCTGCCCATTAGCCTGGCCATAGGTTATGATGCACTTGCAGAAAAAACTAGGAATTTGAAACTACATGTAAAAACTATGAGTTGCTTTCAGGCAATTCTAAATAATGTTCAAGTGAGCAAAACCATGTACACAGAAATTAGAGAATGCCAGTAGAAATTTTGGGTTACTTACTGTCACCTACATCTTAAAGCATAGCTCTCCATCATATAATTACGTTATTTTCTTAGCAAGATTAATTAATCCTTTTCTAAGCAATATTTAAGCTAATAGTGACTTAATACATCCCAGATCTCCTGACTTCTACTCTCAGAGCTACCCCGCATTTGTGACACCAGCTCTTAGAGCTTTGTAAGATTCCGACAGAGTGCAACACGTTTTCATACAGGTAACAAGTCCCTTTTCTAAAAAACATCATTTACATTTTTACTGTATTAGCTTTCTGGTATTTTCAAAACGTATTTTGAATTCAAGGTTACTTACCTTTCTCCCGGTGACCCACACATTACCCCTGTCAACAGGGAAAAGGCAAATTTCCCGGTCACCACAGCAAGCAGGCTATATCCTCGTGTGTCCTCGCGTTTTGGGCTAGCCAGGGTGCAGGGTATCTCATAGAAAAGGCTTCTGCTTTTATCAGTGAGTAACTGTTTCTCACCAACATCTGTCACCTAAAGGGAGGAGAAGAAATCGAACATTTTATGCACACAAGTCTGCTTGTAACATTTCCTCATAAAACGAACATTTATCCCAGTGTTCATTCTGAAAGTTCAGCATATTTTTCATTTCTTGATCACTGCGGCCAAGGCATCAGGTGCAGTCTATGTCAAAACTACACAAAGATATCCTTACTAATGTGGATTTATTAAAGAAACCATGTGGGACTTTTCATTCCTTCGCAAGTCAAAGATCGTTGCGCCCTGAGGATTCTTGATATGATTTCTGTGTCAAAATGGCAACAGTCACAAATGAATTATTCTTCCTTAATATTTTTATACTGTTTTGTGTCTAGGTATTTAAACATTTTCCAGCTCCACATTTAAACACTTTCCAGATGCATTTTGCATTGCTCCACAAGTCCAGAAGAGCCAGGAAGCCACAAAACTAGTCCCAGGGTTTTCACAGAACTCAGGGCAATGCTGAAGTGCTCAGGTACTTGCCAGCCCGATTGCCAGAGATAATGCAGAGGGAAAAAAAAGGAAAAGAATATGCAGGCCTGGTTAAGACAACAGCAGAAGACTCCAGCTGGTCCTGGTAGGACTTGCTGGTGTGTTGACTGTATTCAAATGTGAAGATAAGAACAACCTATCAGAGAGCAGTGTAGGGGAAAGGGACCTGGGGGTCCTGGGGACAGCAGGATGACCATGAGCCAGCACTGGGCCCTTGTGGCCAGGAAGGCCAATGGTACCTGGGGTGGGTTAGAAGGGGGTGGTCAGTAGGTCAGAGAGGTTCTCCTGCCCCTCTGCTCTGCCCTGGGGAGACCACACCTGGAACCTTGTGTCCAGTTGTGGCCCCTCAGTTCCAGCAGGACAGGGAACTGCTGGAGGGAGTCCAGCGCAGCCACCAAGATGCTGAAGGGAGTGGAGAATCTCCCGTGTGAGGAAAGGCTGAGGGAGCTGGGGCTCTGGAGCTGGACAAGAGGACACTGAGGGGGGACTCATTCATGGGGATCAATATGGCAAGGGGGAGCGTCAGGAGGATGGAGCCAGGCTCTTCTCGGTGACAACCAATGGTAGGATAAGGGGTAATGGGTACAAACTGGAACACAGGAGTTTTGGAGGTTCTGCTTAAATTTGAGAAGAAACTTGTTCCCGGTGAGGGTGGCAGAGCCTGGCCCAGGCTGCCCAGGGAGCTTGTGGAGTCTCCTTCTCTGCAGACATTCCAACCCGCCTGGACACCTTCCCGTGTAACCTCATCTGGGTGTTCCTGCTCCATGGGGGGATTGCACTGGATGAGCTTTCCAGGGCCCTCCAACCCCTGACATTCTGTGAATCTGTGATTCTGTGAACCCTGAGCCTCACTGCCTTGTGCCAGGGCTAAAACCAACAAAGATATGCCCTGAGAATCAAGAAATCGTAACAAGCTCTGTGAAAGCGTGACACCAAAGGGAAAATGTGGCACAGCACAAAGCATCGTGCTATAGGTACATACACAAAATCAATACCAGTTGTTCTTTTCAACCTATTTGATTGTTGATTGCCGGCCACCATCCTAACTTGTAGCAGGCAAACGTCTTCCATGACTGGGACTTCACAGCTTCTATTTTTACCTTTGTCTGTGTCCCTGGATCCCTGGGTCCCTGCTGTGGATGCTGTCCTTGATCTTATCACAGGCCTGTGTGTTATTTTACTCTTATTAAAGTCATTGGTCATTCAAGAAAGAGCAGGAAAGGTTTACCTTATCTATTATATGCATCACAGCAGTAAGCTGCTCTTCTGTGGTTTCTGTAGCCACTTTGACATTCAGATTCTGGAGGACTCTGTGTAAGATGGTGTCATCAAGAGGCTGATGGAGTTGATCAGTGAGCCCCCAAGCTGGCAAGGAGTCCAAATCTGACACAATGGTGACCTTAGCAATGCCATACACGTCATCTGCCCTGGCACCGCCTGTGGGATTAGAAAGTACAACCTGGAAACGCTTTGGAGTTGGGTTTAAAGATCCTGTCTTTGGAGTCAGGGTCACATCCAGGAACATATTTCTCTGTCCAGGTTCAAAAGTCAATAAACCCTCAGATCTGGCAAAATCTTATCCTGCCACAGCTGGAGATATGAAGGTCCGGCCAATAGGTTCAGGTTTCCGTAGCTCCTTAAAACAAATCAGAAGAGTTTGGGGTAACATTATGATAGATACAATCGTTCAAAAACAGCTGCTGTAGAACTCCTGTTGTAAATAGGTAAAATTTAAGTGTGTAAAAAAAGAAACCCTCTTTCAAAATGCAGTTAAGAATTATATAACAATTACCTTAAATGAAATATCTCCCTGAAGTAGCAATCTGTCACCTGTAATCACTGACTACCCAGGGAAAGAATTATATATATTGTCGATAGTGTACAGGATCCCTCTCGTTCTTTTGCAAAACAAAAATCACAAAGCTTTTTCTGGGTGAACAGATGTTACAGAAACGTTAGCACATCTGTAAGGTGAATTCCAGAGGGCACAATGTAAGTTTAGGTCTGTAGCATGAAATTCCCTCGGTTCATGGTACAGGCAGGCATTACAGATACATAAAAACTAAACAAAAGGAAAAAAATAAACCACTCTGGAAACCTGTGCCCAAATTAATATCAGTTCATGATATTTTTAGTCCCAGTACAGATACCTAGGAATGCTATAGGGCCTCATTTCTTCTGTGAAGTAGCACTCTTTTCACCTTCCACGAGGTCTGCAGATTCTTCATATCCTTACTGCTTTTGTCAGTTGCCATAACCCTGGTATTATATCTCGTAATATAACAAACTTTCCTTAAGTGGAAACTAACATTCCGGGCTATTATTCAAATTCAATCGTATTTCTTAATTTAGTAAGAACTGATTGTATACTGACTATTAAGCAAAGATGTTTATTTGTGAAATACTAGACCGCTTTTGAAAACATTTTGCTTTAATTAGTAGAGTTTACTTATGGAATAAATCAGAATTTTTTTTTGAGTTCAGAGAACTTAGTAAATCAATGCAGTGTGTATCTCTTTCAAAATTGCTCTAGAACAAAATCACATCATCTGTGCAAATTTCAGTAAGAAGTTTCCTTTTGTTTACCCCTTCCAATCGAGAACTAGGAAATGGAGCGATAAGTGGTAATAAAAGCACCAGTGGCAAGAGCATTGTTTAAGAAACCTTTGTAGAAATGAGATCAACATCTGTTTCCTGTCTGCCACGGCTTCTTATTTTACAGGTACCAAGAGCACCAATAATTTGGTGTGTGGTCACGCACACTCATTACCTAAAAATATCCGAAGAAGGGTTGCTATATAAAAATTATAAACAGGTAAAGAAATGCTCCCTATATTTCAGGCTAAATATACACTGGACAGTAGCAATTTCTTCTCCATTTAACATCTAAATTATAATGAACTTTTGGCTGGAAAGAATGTGAAAATTTGTTATCACGCAATTCAACAAAAATTGCACTGGTCAGCTATAAGAAATGGATGGAAATATCACGTAATCCCATGCAGTTGAAATAAATATGCATCCAATACAGCAATAGAATGCAAAGCATTTTACTGTAAAGGTTGATGGAATTACACCCCTCTTGCAGCCTGTTCCTTGACGTTGAAATCAAGGAAGGAATCATGTTTTTGCAGTTGTGTTACTTCTGCTAAAGGAGAATCTTCATAATCTGTCAGTTAATGATGAGGTAGTCATTTAGAGATAAAAGGGTCCCAAGTTAGAAGTGTCTGATGTTACAGCTGTAAACATAACCAAAAAAATGAAAGGGGATGGTAAAATAGGCTTAAGCACGTGAGATTTTTTAATCAGATAATTTTAGTTTAGAACTTCAAGAAAATGCAATAAAATCTGATGAAAGCGCTCCTTCTCTTTTCCTCAGTGTGCTCTGTGTATTAATACATTTTTCACCTAAAACAGCAAGTGTGTTGGCATCTGAATCTTGACAGGCATACACATAATAAAAACTTAATTTGAGAGAAAAAAGCCTCAAAAATTTGAGTATTTCAAGAACTTTAGGACAAAGAAAGAAATGTATTTAATGCCTGCCTGCCCGTTGTCTTTGAGGTAACTGAAAGGTACTATGAAACAAATCACTCTTGATAATACAAGAGTGAACAAGGCCTTTTTACTAGTGGAAAACAAACAAAATTATAATGTATGGGCCCAGCAAATGCTTGACTGCTTCCTGAAAAAAATGCTAATTACAGCCAGATTCACTTTACAGAATGAACGATTTACTAGCAAAAAAATAAGTTAAATTATAAAACCAGCAACAGACGCTTTACCTGCATGCTGGAGCTGACCACTGTGGTGACCGATGTACTAGAATCTCTATGCACTTGCCGGCTGATTAAAGTTGTCTTCTTGTGAGCCACAGCAAAACGAGATCCCACAGCAAAATACACTAAACCACGAGGAGCGTCGCTTTCAAGGACGGTTATAAAAGCAAATCTG
The DNA here is from genome assembly GCF_963082525.1 of Nesoenas mayeri. Taxonomy (NCBI): domain Eukaryota; kingdom Metazoa; phylum Chordata; class Aves; order Columbiformes; family Columbidae; genus Nesoenas; species Nesoenas mayeri. The sequence goes on from NW_027660036.1 coordinate 164,959, forward strand.
GCACTGCTGTTCAATGCAGCTCCTGTGCTTACAGCATAAAGCTCAACAAAAAAATACGTCTCAAATTCAGGTACCTGTAAAGGAGGGATGATTTTCATGTCATTATAAGACCCACTAATTATTTGTTTTTAAAAAGTTTGCATTATTTTGTATGCACAATGGATACTAACACTATAAGCATGCCTCTTGAAATGTGCAGTAAGTGCAAGGAAGTATGAATATATCCTAAAAATAATAATGTTGCAGCAATGCCACGTGCAATAATGACATCGTGAATTTTTGCATGGGACTCTACCGCAATAAAACAGCTATTTGTATACTACACGTATTGTTACCGTAAATTTGCCATAAGACAAGACGGTAAATGCTTTAAGAGCTCAATTTTCCAGATTATGGAGTTACACAGCTGTACATTTTGTAAGGAATTTGCTCTTTCACTTAATTTTTGCCTTATGAAAAGGCATGTACCCACCTTCTTACCTGTGTAAAAAACTCCATAGAAGAGTGAGTATGCAGTTTTGAATCTTCAGTTAATATTGACTGTATTTTTATATTGAACTCTGCTAACCACAGTTTTGAATAGTCTGGAAATACAGGCTATTGAATTTCAGCGTTCACATGTCAAAGAATTAGTCTAGGAATTTCTACAAACTGAATGCCTGTTTATTGAAAATAAGGTAGCAATATTAAATTACACTATGACGTGTTGCCCTACCTTTGATTTTCTATCTACACTACAGATATAACATGTTTAAAAATAGATATCCGATTCCTGAGATTCCATAAATAATTGGAAATATGGCATCCGAACCTATTAGATGCACTGAGGAAGCAGCAAACCAGCAAAAAAACCCTCCATAGTTCTTTACAAGACAACAGCATTATAAAAAAAAAGTTGGTAATTGAAGACGATTTCAAGTATAGATTTTTGTTCCGGGTCTGGATTTTTGGAAATTCTACTGTAATTCTAGGAAAGCAGGATCCAGCTCTTAGCAAATGAAGTCAGTGCAACTGACCAAGCAAAAACTTTCTAAAAGCTAGATGTCATACCGTACGCCATAAAAACGTAAAATATTTATTGAATGCATTTATTACTTCATCATTTCATAATGTATTTGTTGCTAATTTATAAGCTATTTTATGGAAGAAGAACTGGAAGAAGAATTAAAGAATATTTGGGGGGGCTAAACAGCATATATTTTTAATCGAGTAGTCATCAAGTAATTATTTACATGGAATGATCTTGACTAATGGATGACAGGCACAAATTCACTGTAGCGCCACAGGGAACTAACCTTCCATTAGCACCTGTTTGAGTGGCACACGCTTGTGCTTCATGTGGTATAAATGCATGTTTCTAACGCTGCCAGTCCGCTGTCATTAAATAATGAAGACACTCCTCTGGAATAAACAGGTTCAAAATCCCAGTTTGCTCAGCGAGGCCACCTGTGATCCGCTCATGCATATATTTTATTCCTTGGCTCTGTAATTTAAAAATTACATCCGAAGATGCAGAAGGAAAATAGCCCTCTGAGCTAAGGGAATGCACACAGTTCCCTAGTGGGAAATGATTGTTTCCCACATCCTACATCTTGCGTTGTTTTCTAAAGTGTAGTCAGACAAACTGTAGAAACCTTCTCATATTGTCTTTCTTCCATTCCCCAGACCTCAGCTTTGCCACTAGCCTGACGGTTCAGATAGTTTATCGGAAAATTTCAAACTCTTCACTCTGAAAGAATGACAAACATTAATCTTTCCTTTCTTAAGGGACTGTTCTAAGCACCAGGTGTTCAAACAAAATTATTTTTTCCTTTTGTTTCCAGTAAAAATTGTTGCAATAAAAGCGTTTTGGTTTTTTTTTTTTTTTTTTTTTGTAGAATGAGGTGTTATTAGTTGCAGGATATGCTTTCTATAAAACACCCTAAGAAGTCCTTTAACTGATTAAAAATTTACCGTGTGGAGGATAAGAATGCAGCAAATGAATACACATCTCACTGAGATAACTCCATTCTTTTTTCTTATGGTTCTATAAAAGATCTGCATTTTACTCTTCAAATTAAATACTCATCTTCCCAAGTTTTTAGCAGTCACCATGGACGCAGCACAAGCCTGTAAATAAACATGTATTTGCAGAGGAGCTGAGCAGATGTCAAGTTACCATCTCCAGACTGGGCCCCATACATCACTTCCTCCAGATCAGAGGGTTTTTTCAGTCTTGATAAGCTGCAATTCAACACCACAGGGCTATACACAAATGAGTAATAATTACTTACATTCTCAGGCTTTAGTTCAATGGAGATGTTGCACAACGTTTGACCTGCCATGCAGGTAGTGGATCCCACCACGGATACAAGTTCATTCTCCAAGTTCACGCCATCCTTCAGAAGGACAACAGCTGTTTTATTAAAGGTCACACGCCAAAAGATCTTCACCTCTTCAAAAGCCCGATAAGCAAATCGAGAGTATATATGTACTGAAGGAGATCACTATTGTTTTAGGAAACATAAACCACGGAGGTAACACACGTTTTCTGTTATGATTCAAAGCTTATCACCAGGGAACAAACTGCTGTAGGATGAAAACTTCTCTTTTTTAATTTAAATTCCTTCACCTGACGTGTGTTTAGATCACAAAAACATCACACAGGAAGAAAATAAAGCAATTACACGGAGCTAGGTTATTCTCAATTTTTATTTCAGAAAACATGACATCAGCTGCATAAGAGACACTGGTTCTTGGAAGGGAGTTGCCCGTGTACCTTCCTTAATACTACAGTGACCGTTCGCCTGGAAAACCAGGTAGGATTTGTCTTTCCTCTAAGTTTAAGGAACGTGAAGTACTTGAGCATATTTGATTAAAAGTACACATCAATGTGCAACATATAGATATATAGAGATATATATATGTGCTAATTAGAAAAAATATAGTGTCTGTGTGACTGAAAACATTATCATAGTGCTGACACTCAGGTGCCTTCTTAATTGCTCATTTTAGTATTCATACCTACATTGTACTACACGGGGAGTTGAGAATTTGAATTACACCTCGAGCAGGGCAAATATTTTAACTCAAGCAAATCTTTCACACTTGTAGCCTTATAGTGTAAGTTGGAAAATACTTGTTTTTCCTGTCTCTGCTTTATCACAGTAGAGTGACAGACCTACTCACATTCACAACTTAAAGCCAGTTCATCAACTTCTGAGAAGTTACTAAAGCAGCTGAAAGGCAGATTTATTTTAAAACTCTTTGATAAACTCTTCCACTAACAGCAGCTCCTGTGGTTAACAACACAGCATGTTACAACATGTGGGAAGCACATTCGAATCGGCTGTTGCCTGCACCTGTTTGGTTGCCTTGTGACAATCAGCAGCACCTCTCTGTTCTCCGAGTCTTCATCAAGTACGAGAGCGCTTTGTACTTCTGGAACAAATCCCAAAATGCCATTCTGGAGATCACTTCCTATAGAGGAAACAGTCCATGAAAGTAAGCAAGAAAGTTAAGCTGAGACTAAATTATAACCTTCATGTGAATAACCACTAAAAAAAATTTAAAATAGGTATCAAAACAATGCTACAAAGTATCATCTGGGGACACCTTGAGAAAATTTATTATAATATTTCTGGGTTTAATTTACACTACATAGTTATCCAGAACTTTAAATGTTGGCATTTCTAAATTTTATTTTAACCAGTAGAAGAAGTACTTTTGAAAGCAGATATAGTAGGGTACGGGATGAAGATGGGCTTCCAAGGACAGCTTTCTTATTCGTCCCACTCATACTCTTGTTGAAGCCATTAATTTTTCCAAATTGTCACATCAGCTTTTCTTCTGCATCTTTAATTCCGTGTGTGCAAGTATGGAGCTGCACAATACTTCACTGTTCTCATGGGAATGTAAACATCTTTGGCAAAACAGCAGTGTATGGAAAAAAAATCCAGGTTTAATGAGGGGAAGCTAATGTCTTCACAGTGCCCCATTAAATCTTGTTACTAAAGGATTTCTCCTTTACAGGTAGCAATGGCTTTACTTACCAGTGCATGCTGAATGTCAATATAGAGACTGATACTTTGCACAAACCCCATTGTATGGAAAAGTGACAAAATGGCAAAAGTAAAAATCCAAAATGCCTGCAATGCTACTGGATCTACATAAAAACTACTCAAGATTAGTCTTTTCCCTTAAAGAGTAAAACAGGGCAAGAACAGAGATAAGCATAATCTCTAAATGTATTTTGAGCTACGTTGCTAAGGGACGCGTAGTAGCTTTGCACATTAGATGCTTCCTCTGCTCTGGAAAACTCAAGATTTCACAATAGAATACCCTGCTTATCGTCAAATAGATTGCCAATCTTTACATGAAAATTGCTATGAAAACATAGTCATTTACTGTTATTAATTTTCCCAGGGAAATAATATTACCTGCAATAATTACTGTTGCAAAAGCAGCAAATCCATATTCATCCTTTCCTTCTACAATCTGAGCTCCATATTCAGGATTTGAGAGGAAAACATAAAACAATTCCTGTCCTTCAGGCTCATCATCGTCAAAAATCTTTATGGACACCCTGCTTTCTCTTTGTCCATCCAGCAAAGTCAAAGAGACTGACTGTTCCTCAAAATCTTCCCCTTCCATTGCCCAAGTGAAGTTGGATCTTCCATAAACGGAAGGAAATCCTTCATAAAAGGATATGAATCTGCTCCACTTTGTGCACTCACTCCCCCAAAGGTTTTAATGGTTACTTCAACATCACCAGTAAAACCCTTGGTCCTTCTGATATGAAGTATCGCTGTGTTGGGGGTACTGTTGTTGGCATCTTCTTCAACATAAATAAACTCTGGCCCCAAACTTAGTATTCCATGAAGAATATCATTAGCGAGGATATTAACTGTTGCAACACTGAAAGCTGGATTCAGACGTGGACTCCAGGCAAGGTTCACAGGTTGAACATCCAAAATTTCCACACAAGTCAAATTTACAAAAAAAAATTCCTCAATTTCAGAGACAGAGTCATCAATTATTGATATTTCTATCACAGCGTTTGTCTGAAAATGTAAAAACATAAGCTCTCCATTGTAGATGGCTACAAAGTCCTCTAGTGGTTTGGCACTTCCTGGAATGGTCTGATATGTCAATTTAGTGAGATTACTTTGAAAACCAAACAATCTTTGGACATGGAGTGTGACTGCCCAAACATCATCTTCAACTGAAACAGACCTTGAGTTAAGAGCAAACTGGAAGATCCCCATTGGCTCAATTTCAGCTGTTGTAAAACCCGATCTGAAACAGAAAAGACACCAAAGTTGACAGAGGAAATACGAAGCGTGAAGAAAAGTAAAACATTAAAGCAGAATAATTTCCAGTGAACAATCAATGATGGCTGTAAGAAAGCGGATTAAACAAATGTCTAATAGCAGAGGGAAGAAATAGCAACCATACCAAAGCAAGATGTAACATGATTGCCTGAAAAATGATTTTGTAATAATAGGATCGAACAGCCCTCCTCAGATGCAATGCACCCGAATCAGCACAGGATACAGAGTAAAGTTTAAATAAAATAAAGTCTTCCTGAGAAAATGGAGAAGCAAAGGAAAGTATGATGTTTTTCCGTTGTGGACACAATGAAAGAAGATACATTACAAATACAGCCACCCCGAGTAATACCAGTTTTATCTATAGAACAAACTTCCCATTTCAAAGGAAAACTGAGGGATAGACAGATCCTAACAGATCTACAGTTAGAGCTAGGAAGCTAGAGAATGAGAGGAAGTTATTTTAAAACTTACAGTGGGGCTTTGAAATACTAACTGCCCCCTCACAGGAATTTTTTTTCCAGATCTGAGCCCTGTGATCAATATAAACTTAAGCTCTACTTCATTCATATTAAATAGATCCCTTTCTTATTAGAAAATAAGCATAGAGGCAAAACTCTTCGTTAAATCTTGTGTCTTATACCTGTCTGCAGAACTGACCTATTATTCAGTGCTAGAGGCTATCAAATGGCACTAAAATTACAGTGATTTTGGTCAAAAAACTAGACCATTTCCACCACTAAGGGAGCCAAAAGCTCTTCAAAGTCACCTTTACCCTCCATGGGATGTCATCTTCAGTTTTCTAGGAAAGGTCATTCTCACATACTTAATGTACTTGACTCACAGGGTAAATAGGGGCTCTGAGGACACCAGTCCACAGGACAGACAAGCCCAGGAGAAGGGCTCAATCTCAGGATTTATCCATCCATTTCACTCCTGACTTCCTTCAGATTTGCCACTGTAATTGTAACATGGTGAAGCCAAAACCTTTCTCCATACGTGGTGTTACTCCATGTCCATTCTTTTTATACCACTTCTAGCTATTAATGGCTAAGGATGAATGAAAATAAAATAGCTTGAAGAACAGATAACTTATCTGAGATGGAAAACTACATTAAACGTAATGGTTTTGGTTTTTTAAAAAATAAAAAGGAGGTTTATATAAATTAGGTATTTTCAGAACATTTCTTGTTTTATTTTTCTTATTATAAATAATTTGTTATGTAAGACCTTCTAAATATGGATTTTTAGGGACACCAATGAAAACTGTTAAGAGTTGCTTTCAGTCTTCAGCTTCCCGGCTAAAACTGTTGATCTTCATTTTCTTGACTGTCTCCGTTATTCTAGGCACCTATGAAATAGACTGGAGTTGGATAAAAGCCTCAGTTCTGAACAGGTCAGATCTAGATCACTTTGTTCTCACCTGAGACAAGCTATACAAATTTATCAAAGAATGGACTACAAGTTACTAGCTGCCTATAATAATAACAACAGGGATTTGTATAAGTTTTGTATCTGTACACAGGTCATAATTCTTATGGCATTGGTGCGACTCAAAAATACAAGTAGCATCCTTACCTCAGGCGAGCCCCACCAGACACATCGCTGTGCGCTGCTGTTAAAGTGATGGCAAATGACTCACATTCATTTAGGCTTGGAGTGGCCTGAAATGAAATCACTTTACTTTGCTCACCAGAGGAAAATGCAACAGTACCTGAAGGAAAGAGAGAGTGAGAGAGAGCAAAAGTCAAAATAATCCAATAGGAATCCTCTTTTTACCTGGGAATGCGCTAAAGTACAGACTTTAATCACAATTCCACTCCATTTAGGAAGAAGAAAACTGGATAAGGGTCTTTCCTATATGAAGCTGTCCTTCATGGCCACAGCATCGTGCCTGCCTCCCAGACATGTATCTATGAAGTTGAAGGGTTTTTTTGCTTATAAAATGAACACATCCCTTATAGCTAAAAATTAGACCATACCATTTCAATCTAATGACGCTTTATTAATAGAGAGAGCATACAGAGGTATATATAACTAAAAGGTGGTATCATCACTTAGGCAACTTTCGTAGCTGTTTCCTCAGACTGTTACTCACCAAACAGAGGAGTAATATTGCCTGACTGAGCAAAGTCAGTGATCAGGTCTGCTGGGTATCCTGAGATCCAGCTCACGATGACAGAGTCATAAACTCCTTTTCTGGTGATGACAGCCTGGCCTGTCCCTGCTATAATGTCTGTAAGTCGTAAAATCACAGATTCAAAGCCAACCTGTGGAAACATAATGGATTTTGTTATAGAAAATGGAATAAAAGTGGACAATAACATATATGAAAGAGTACTATATTTTGTAAGGTAGGCATCTTAACAGTAGTTACACATGCATATAAATATATGTATGTACATGTCTATATATGTTTGTGTATATATATATATATATATATATATAAATGCTTTCTTCACAACTCTTCAACATTTCTAAATCTTAGACTTCTGAGAATTAGATATCAGGGAAAAAAAGGAACCAGTATGAATGACATTTTGGTACTGAAAACACTGACTATAGCATTTTGTGTCTGTCATTCAAAAGGAAAACAAACCAACCTGCCCTTAATGCTCACATGCAATGGCTGTGGTACCATACAGATACACACAGGTCTAAAATAAAGTATTATTTGTCTATCCAGTGAAAGTAAGTTGTTGTCACATTACATTGTTCACAAAAACATTCTTGATAGTATGATGTACTTTTCTTTCTTTGACCAAAAAACGGGAATGAAAAGATAATTCACACATTCTAAAATGATAAGTGGATGTATGGTAGTAAACAATGTTTACAGAAAGACCATTTGCATTAAGTTCAATTCCAAATTGAAAGACAAAACAGTGTGTCAAGAGAATTAAAATCATTACATAAAGACTTCAATAAAATTTAAGAGACAAAAACTCAGCATGCTGTTGTCTTTGCTTGCCACATAAAAAGGGAACTGTAGCACATATGCCATATTGGAACAGGTATAGTATATTTTTTCTGTCTCATACAAAGCAGACAAATGGAAAATTCCCCACTCAGTGATTAGTCAAAGGTACTGTCAACTGCACTAAAACGCAGCATGACCTCCACTTCTTTTTGCACATGATACTGCATGCATGCTCTTATCTACTTTGGGGCTGCTGTACTTAAAGGAATAACATCGTCCAGAACTAGCTATTTTCCTCTAAGTCTCAGAACTTCCACTTCATGTAAACAAAAGTATAAGTAAATCATCATATTTATGCTATTTACATTTTATAGATGAAGAGACCTTTTCAAACTGCATTTACACATCTCTATATGAATTTGTATCAGAGAAAAGACAATATACAGTACAAGTAATAACTGGAACAGTCTTGTCGGTCGTTAAATTGGTTGCAATGATGAAAACTTTAAGGAGCAAACTGAATTCTTACAGCGGCTGCCTTTTGTAATGAAGCGTACCTTCCTTCTGCGGTAGAAAATTACACTGCAGTCAGTCTACTGACCTGTGAATTGGCAGCTTCCTCAGGAACAAGCAGAATGGCTGACTTCGCTTTTCCTAATATTTTGGCACATCCTTGGCACTTGTCCCAACCAGGCTTACGTTAGTCAGTTCCAGGGTAAAATTCAAGCCCAGTACAATAAACGCCTTTGAGAGGAAGAATGCAATTAAAATGGTGGCAATGTAATTCCACTGAAAACACGATAACCACCCGTTCAAAGAGTTAAGTGGCAGAAAAATCAGCAGATTTTGTTGTTTGCATGAAAAAGCAGTGTTTTCAAGTCAAGCGTTTTGTTGATTATCTTTCTATAAAGAAACACAGTTAAAACGGCAATATTGTGATTGTAATTTACCAGCAGTTAATTGAAAGATGAGTTTATAGAGCAAGTATTGCCATTTTACTGAACTGTATCTAACATAGTGGGTCTCAGCTTGATCTTAACTCTTAGGGTTAATAAGAATATTTGAATACATAAAATAACAAAATATTGAACTGATAGTAACACAAAGCAATGATGGAAGGAAACACTGGATATTTGAACGCATGCATAGAGTGATTTTGCAGTTATTACCTGAAAATGTGATATTTGAACCCACTTCTAGTCCATAAATAGGAAATTCATTATACCAAAACTCTCTTTTCTGCTTCTTGACAGTGGACAGTATTGAGAGTTCAGTATCTTATTCCAGCACATTTGTATTGTGATGAACACAAATGGAAACAATAGATACCACGTGACTTAAAAGGATAATACAGACCTGGTTGCTTATTGGCACTCTTTTCACTCCAAAGCTGGCACCGTCTTTTATTGTGAGGTATCCCACCTCATTCTCAGGCTCAATTAGTGCTTCTTCACAATGAGATGTGATATGGTACTCCACAATTGCTTCTCCAAATGCTCCAGCATGCCGAGTTACATTGATCTGAACATACCGACGATCCAGGTTCCTCTCTACGAGTACTGACTGCTGGTCAGAGTACAGGGCGAACACTCCATAGGGGTCATCATTTGCAAACACATTGATTTCCGAAATTCTTTTCTCTTGGTCTAAATCTGCTCCACCTTCTACTGAAATCAGCTGCACCACATAGTTCTCAACCAGTCCTGGAACATCGTCAGGTAACAGGTAGATGATTATCTCAGCTGTGCTCTCCTGGTCAGCAATGACAACAGATCCCTCTGTCCTAAGAAAGTCACCCGTGATGTCAGATTCACTACGTATTTCCCAGTAAACCTGAAATTTATTTAGAAAATGCACAAAATGAAGGCAATATCACCCACAGAGTCGGAAACTTTCACATTCATGGTTCATTATAGATTGCATACGGAATAGGTTGGGTTTAAATGGGTAAAATACAAATTTGTTTAAGTATGCATAGAAAGAAGCACATAGACTATCTTACAAAGTGGTGTGTTGTTCTTCCAGCAGTACTGTGAATGCAAAGATTACCTTTGTATATCTTCTGAACACCTACGTAAAACTATACGGAATCTCTGAACAATTGCTTGAAATTATTTCTATTTTTACACCAAGATATCCTTGCTGTTTTTCCAGTTTCCAGAATTCCTCACAACAGAAAGGTGTGAAGAGTTCTCATTAAACACATTAGATGCTTTTTATTAATTTTTTTTTTTTTGAAATAAATGAGTACTTGTGAAAATGCTGACTTGCAAACAACTTTAGGTAAAGACAATGTAAGTGATGATTCTAAAATGTCTGATTCTTACCTTTACATATGGCTGAAAAAGAGTAAATTGTGAAGATCTCAAAGAAAGCTCACTATGAAAGTCTGGTCTCTCCTGTTCTCCCATCAAAAGCACAGGAGCAGAGGGAGAGAGAAAGCAAGACAAGCACTCCAGTGCTGGTTTTCTGTTTTTTTCACTGACCAGGGGAGACTGAATCTGACTCTACAAACCACAACTACTAGAGCTGAGCCCTTGCTAAACTCAGTCTAAAAGGCGACATTTCAAAATCTGAGAAATACGCAATTGAAAGGCACAGAATAAGATCTCCCTCCATGCACTGATACAGAGGATTATTTCAGATTATAATGTTGATTAGGAAGAGAGTGAGAATACCGTTATGTTTCCCATGGTGCCCTGGATTCGTCTGACAAACAGTGTAATACCTTGTGGCCCTTCCACTGCAGAGGGTTCTGTGAAGTTTTTCTCAGTTAACGATTCAGGAGCAAACTGTACCATTCTGTTGGGATCACCAAACTTCTGTATCTTTAAGGAAGTAATTGAATAAAAAAAAATTAAACAATCAGAAATGTAAAGTGAATAGTATTCTTGTTTGAAACATTGAGATTTTCATTGCTAGATGCTATAGGGAATGTATCAATTAGTTCTTCCTCTTGAGTTTTCTCCTCTTAAGAAGACTCAAGAGTACACCAGTATTTAGAAGAGAGTCTGAGAGAGTCTGCTCTCTAATAGGTCATTTCCCAACTTATACTGGAACCTGGGGTTGTTCCTGCCCAGACACAAGACTCTACACTTGCCCTTGTTCTATTTCATTAAATTTCTCCCTGCCCAACTCTCCAGCCTGTCCAGGTCTCCCAATGGCAGCACAGCTTCCAGTGTCAGCCACTCCTCTCAGCTTGGTGTCATCAGCAAACTTGCTGACAGTCACTCTGTTCCCTCATCCAAGTCATTGATGAATATATTGAATAATACAGGCCCCAGTACTGACTCTTGAGGGACTGCACTAGATACAGGCCCCAACTGGACTCTGCCCCGTTGACCACGACCATCAAACCCATGTAGTAGGGGAGGCAAAAGAAAAAGAGGCAAATGACAAGCTATTCAATCATTATGATTACCCTTCAAAGCTTTGCAGGATAAATACCAATAACAGAGACCTCAAGAGGAAGAAAAGCAATAATGACTTACTATTAGTGTAATGCTGTTTGCCTTAGGATCTAGTTCTGCTTCACCTTTCATAAGGCTCAGCCTAATAATGAAGATCTCCTGAACTTCAACTTCTTCACGAGGATGGATTTGTAGATTAATAGTTCTCAGCCCTCCTTCCCCTTCTCCAAAATAGAATGATCCGTTCACAGGGTCACCAATGTCACTATTCAGGGGAGATAAAACCTCTTCTGAATTGGGTCCCAACATGTCCCAATTAATCTGTGGGAGATACCAGTTTCAGATTTACAGTAGTGACATATTATAACTGCCTCCCAGGTCGGGGGAAGTGACAGAGTAACACAAGCGACATAAAAATTCTTGCATCTGCTAACAAGCTACATTTAAATATGTGCTCTTTTTACAGAACACAACATATTAATAATTGATTATATGTGGGAAAATATATAATCCTTTGGAGAAAAATAAACATTAAAAATAGAAATTCTGAAGTGCTAGTTAGCCACAATGCCATTTTATTAAATTCTAGATATTAGTTACAGAAAAGAAAATAAACTGAGGTTTCTGTAGCACGTAACAGGAAACGCACAGGCCAGTTTACTTTTCTCTTCCTTTCACAAGTTGTTTTGAAAAGCTCACCAAATAAGTATCCTGACCAGAAACATTCCCTGGCAAGTGTGATATCGAGACTGAGAACGACAAATATTTTCTGCAATAGAAGTTTTTAATGCCTCAAATCACGATTCACACTTCCTCAGGCTGATTAAAAGCTAGAATATTTTCAAAATTTCCCACAAATTAGATTGGTTTTGAAGGGGTCCTATTCAGCATCTTAAAATTATTATTTTGACACTTAATTGTTTTTCACTTTTCTTCAATGACTTCTAGGAAAAGTCCAAGAAGACCACGGCAGTTTTCACATGAGGAGAGCAGTAGCTCATGGCCTTTAATGCCAATTTTCCAATCATTTGCCCAGACTGTGGAAGCCTTATCTTGGTTCATATTTATACTTTCACTTTGGCAGTGATACATACAGACTAAAAAAAAGTCTAGAGGCCTCATAGTAAACAATTTACTGAAAATAAAAATAAATTGACCAGCTTCAGGAAGTAATTTAACTGAGTTCAATTAAATTAGCGGTGGTGCATGAAATTAACTGTATTTTCAATGAGATTGGGAGATAGTTCAAAATAAAGTACACCAGACCATAATAAAAGGAGAAAAGCAGGAGGACAAAGAGAAGATCAAAAAAGTAACAATATTTTCTGTTCTTCTGCAACTATACAGAATTCACACTTAATGAAAAGCTGCAACTATTCCATTAGAAATCAGTCACAAGGAAGCCCCTGACGGCCAAAAAAAAGAAGATTTTTGGCCTTGTCACTGGAAAACGTTCAGTTTTTGAGAACCAGGGCCCACCTGTGTCTCCCCAAACAATTTCCTGTCCTTTCCAGCACCAGCGACACTGTTGTCGGTGTATCGGGGTTGGGAAGAGTAATTCGACTTTGGCTGAGAAATCGGATGATGCCCTGGGGGGAGTCGCTTTTGGCAACGGTGGCCTGGCTCAGTCGATGGAGCCCAAGGGCTGCTCCACCAGTGGCTCCCGTCAGCTGGATTTCAAATTGCTCTGCAAATTCGCTGCATGGAAAAAAAACAGAAAAAAAGACCTTCTGAGACACACAAGAACAAAAAATTAAAATTATGATTTGTCATTCAACCATGCGTCCAGCTGGATCTGTTTAAAGATATACAGAAGTCATCTCTGTAAGCATACAGCAGAAGATTCCCCCCATTTGCAGAGAATGGTGATATCTGAAATAAAAATATTGTTTTATTTTCCACATGTGCTAAATTTAAAAAAAAAAAAAACAACCAGCAAAATATTTTATTATTCACAGCAGTACTATTAACACTCAAACTTTCTGATAATCTAGGTAAAACGAATGTAGTTGTTTGCACAAAATTTAACAGGCACTATGAAACTTCAATAATAGCTTCTTTTCCCTCCCTTTAAATATTTCAGGGCTGCAGAAATTTGCTTTTCAATTCAAACTCTGCTGACAGGCATACTGCACGTGCTAAAAAACGGTTTCTCAGAAGTAGATTAGTGAATAAATATCTGAAAAAAATAATTACCTTTCTTCATCATCTGTGATAGAGATATAGATAAAAGTCTGGTTCTGGCCACGATAAAAAATGACAGAATCATTATGGATGATGTAGTCAATGTTCGGAAGTGCAGAAATACTTCGAGAAAGGAAATCGGCTGTTACATCGCCATACGTTCCACGCTTTCTCACAACAGGAATCATGATTAATCCAGCATCCTCTTGCACTTCAAGAAAAATTGGGAAAAAAAGTTATTTTATTTCAAAATTTGTGAGAGAGCCACAGGCTTATCCTCTAAACCATAGTGAAAACCTCTGGTAAACTGACTCTGTAGAAGGATATACTGTGGATCAAATTCTATGATGCCTTCTGCATTATCACTTTTTGCTATAGTGACTCGTACTGTGGAGATATTTCCTATTACTGGGGGTTGATCTATCTGTAGATCATTTTCCTTTACGGTGAAATCAAATCCACTTGCAAGAACATAAAAAGGAATATTAGATTAAAAAAAAATCTTGCAAAAGTATTGTAATGCAAGTATGACAATTTTCAATTACCACAAATACTTTTATTTTCTGACAGTTACCACTGAAGATTTTTGGTCACACTTTTTCAAACTATATCTGCAAAACTGGCAGTTTTTTCACAGAAATATGGATCTTTCGCTTTTTCTTTCACATTTTATCTTCTTCTTTGAGTTTCATGTGATTTGACAACTTCTATGTAACGGATGGACTTTCAGCTTTAATAAATCTGAATCAGCAAAATCTTAAAATTAATGTTGAAAGAATTTGGATTGCCATACATCCAATTTGTATTATTATTACTATTATAGCTGCCATATGAAATTTTACAGTAAAACACCTGAAATCCAGCGGTGCCTTTATGCAGGTAGATCAGATTCCAAATACAGTTTGATCTCCTGCTTTTAATTAATTTTATCTTATCATTAATTTTATCTTGACCTTCCTTGGAGTTCCACTTTGGTAATCATCACTGAAAAGTCTTCAGGACCTTCAGGAAAGTCGTCATCATGAATTTCAACCGAAATCATTCTACTCTCCTCATGTGGTTCAAATAACAGTTCCCTTACTGTGGGGGTGAAATCAACTCCCTCCTCTGCAGTCCTATTTATTCTCTGGAAGCAAAGACGCACTTTGCCATAGGATCCCCTTGAACACAAAACAGTGATGTTAACCTGAGGGAGAGAGGACATTTGCTTTAAAAAATGGCTTTGCTTTTCTGTTACCATTCTGAGACTGTTCTATAGGCACCTTCTCAACGGTTCTGCCAGCTGACAATTTGCTGCAGTAAGTGCAGAATACACATAATTTAACAGACAGGCATCTTTCTCAGAGTATTAAAAACACCAAAAGCCTCAGATGGACTATGCTATGATAAATGCAGAATAAATCTCTGCCTTTTTTTTTTTTTCCTAAAGTTAAGTATAAATCTACCGACAATATTGATATCTATCGATATTTTACGTAAGAAGGAATTTTAACCATATACCCATTTTTCTTCTTCTGTTGTCAGCAATATTGCTCGTGAAAATGTAAACTCTCCGTATGGAAAATCACTGGCGGCCATGGTAATATTTGCTGTGCTGCTAGATTCATTTATGAGTCCTCCATCACTGATCCCAGTTAATTCAAATGTGTAGTAATGCTTCTCCTCAGGACGGTTATCATCGACAGCCTAGGGAGAAGAACCAATTAACCATTTCCAGGTAGAGAGGTATAACTAATTTCTAATCAAGATGCTGGCTAGATAAAAGGAAGAACCTGAAATAGCTACTGGTGTAAAATCTCTTGTACCTGTATCAGAACCACTGCTGCACACTGCCTGTCTCGCATTGTCAAGGTCCCCGACGTCTCAATAAATTCTGTGTGATGACGGGGTGTTATATTCCAATATATTATGATTTCACCAAAAATCCCTGGGCCACGTGTCAGGCTGCAGAATGCAAACACAGATTTAATCTTCTACCTTTAATATTTGATACCAAATCCAGAGATATAAAGCATAGATATTGTTGTGCACGGAAGAAATGTTACCAGCACTGTGAAGCTTGAATTTTAATCTATTAAGTCACTATTAAGATCTTGACCATAACCTCTTCAGAGCAATAACGTGTCTGCAGTTCTGATTTACTTCCCCGTGTTGGGAGGCATCTTGAGCTGTATTTTTACCCAGAGCACTTTGTAGTTTCTTTGTGCATACAGCCCAAAGTTGGCAGCTGAAAACTGAGCTGTCTTTCTGCTTTTCAGGAAATAGACATGCAAAACAGAAGGGAAATGGGACTTACGGGTAGCACCCAGAGGTAATTTGGTTTTGAAGGCAGAAAGATACGAGAATAGTACTATGAGATCACTTGAGAAATGTTCTGTGTGCTGCTTGTCTAAAAACCTAGAGGCTAATCCTACTCATGACATTCTCGGTGAACTGAAGCATGGCAAGAAATTGTCTATACCATGATCTAGTACATGTTCTAAACTGGTGCTGCACAAAGCATCCCTTTGTCTGTTGGGATTCTCAGGGCAGCATGAGAATCTGTTTTCTTGCTTATATTTGCTGTTTCGCTAAGGGACAGTGTTGTAATACTTTTTCTCCAATTCTGTTAGAAGGTATGGTAACATTGTGATTTCTTCATCTTGTTTTCAGCTGACTGAATGCAGTGAAAGAATTGCATCTTGTTTCAACTAAGACCCAGTGCTGCTTTGGTTATGCTGATCATCGTAACAATGTACCGAATTTCAGTTCAAGCACCAATCCTGAACTGAATCCTGAAAAGCACAAAGCATCTTCAAATATAATTGACTGCCTTCCCCTATTCCTTTGATTAGAATCCTCTTTCCTTTAATGAATCTATGTTGTAAATAATTGGAAGACATATCTAAAGCTCCTCAGCAATACTGAAAAGACACCTACGTAGTATGTTCTGCCCTTCTTAAAAAACAAGCATCTAATTTTAAAAATACTTATGATTTTAGAAGTGAGAATGAAATGCAGCATTCAATTAATTCTTGCCAAATGTGGAGCCTCATAGCTTTTGAAACAGAGCTGTTTTGGATAAATGAGTGATGTACTCACCTAATAAGAGCAGTCCCATTATAATTTCCTGAAGGTTCTCCAATCAGAACATGCTGGGATGAATGTGCTATCCCAACCACCGAAGAAGCTCCTTCATTACCCACAATAATGATGGTTGCAACACCTATGAAGAGAACAAAAGCTTCTCATGGTAAAACAAAGCTAACTAGTGAGGTATTTTTTTAGCATGTTTGGTGACACAAATGGTTAAGCACCAGCTTCCCGGGGAGCCCATGGAATCCCCAACCTTGGAGATATTCAGAATTTCAGTAGACAAGGCATTCAGTGACCTGATCTCATTGTGAAGGCAATTCAACAAGATGACCCCCCTAGATGGTCTCTTACAAACGAAATTATTCTATGCTTCTTACAGGTCTGAACCTGGTTTTGGTTTCTGCTTGTTTTTGTTAAACAATTCTTTACAGACAATGTTGATTATCTGAACACAAAAGTCTACGCCAACACTTGATTTAGACGGAAAAAATACGATCTAAAATTCTCTTTGATTTCTTCAGATAAGGAAAAAACTGAGGGAAAAATACTGACCTCCTTTTGTCACAGGAGCTCTGCTAGCTCGTTTCTTCTATGTTGTTTCTGGGGGGAGTTGGGTTTTATTTACGGGGGGGATGTTTGAGTCGATTCATGTGAAGATACACAATGCTGCACTAGCTTTTAAGAAATGTGTATTTTTTTCAGACCACTTCACTTCTTCACAGAATATCAGTTCTAACTATAACATTCAGCACATATTCGGCTCCTCTCTTTGACTTGTAGAACGAATCCTAAAAGACACATCTTCTTAGGACTCAGGGCGTGTAGCACACAGACAGCCGCGGCGCGAAAGCCGCGCCCACAGGACACAGAACCCGCCGCGCCTCGCCCCGAGCTCCCGCCGAAGCGGCGCCCCACTCGCCACGCCACCAGCTCTGCTTTTCAACGTCCCCCCGACTAACGGGAGCTGCACCGCTCCCAGAGGGACCGCCGGACCGCGCACGGGCGCTGCGCCGGAGGGAGACACGGCTCCAGACCGCCAGCCTTCGGCGCACCTGCCCGCAGGGTCACAAGCCTCCCGCCAGCTTCGCCAGCTCGGCGGGGGGGAACCGGAGACGAACGCCTCCGCGCCGCGCCGGCAAATCCCGCCCCCCCCGTTCCACCGGCACGGTCACCCCCGCCGCGGCCGCACTCACCTGCCGCCTCTTCCGCCGCTCCGCTCCCGCCAGGCGCTCGTGCTTTGGGCATGCGCGGTAGCGAGACCGCAGCACCCGCCCCTTGCCGCGTCCCGGTTGGCTGCCTAGGACACGTCAATCACCTCTCTCGCCGCCTAGCAGCGCTCGCGAGTCGGGCATGCGCAGTACGGAGACCTCAACGCCCGCCCCTCTGGCAACCTGATCGGCGGACAGAGTGGCGACTGACGTGCCTAGGCAGCCAACCAGCGCTCCGCCCCTCCAGCCCTCCAGCCCTCCCGCGCCAGCAGCCGCGTTGCAAAGGGAACAATAAACCGCGCTCCCCTGCTTTCCGCTGAAAAGGGGGGCGGCTGGGTCCCTGCAGCAGAAAAAACCCTTCCGTCCTGCATTGCCCTTCGCCAGTACAACTGCACAGCTGGGAACTCGGCAACGGCAAGCGGCCGTCTGACAGACGCACACTCGGAACTTGACTAGGCTGGCGATTTTGGCTGGCTTACACACACGGACTTGCACTTCTCTGAGGAAACAAATTCTTTTTTAAGCACAGCCTCTCCTTGGGGAAGAAAAAACGCCCCCTCCGTGCTCCCAAACACTAGGCAGCCGTGGGGAAACCACTGAAAGCCAAGACCGACAGCAGCAACGTCGAGTGCAATCTGGCTTCAATTCTGATCACGCACTTAATGGCCTCTCCCAGGCCTGCCAATGACTGCTCCTTTTCTGCAAGGACAAACTGAACGTCCTAAACTGAAGACTGCACGGAACACAGCTCCACTGGCAGCCAATTTGCCTCTTCTCTGGCTTCCACGGGGAATATCTTGTAGCGTCCTCCAACTCGCAAACGTTCTTCCTCAGTCCACGGCCCCAGACGCGGAATCTCCTGAGCAGCGAGCGGAAACTTCTCACCTATGGCAAATGCTTCACAGGGGCCCGAGGAAAGGCGCTCAGCAGCCGATCTACAAGAGAAACGAAACAGATCATGCCTTAAAGCGAAAGAGCAACAAGGCGTCACTGTGCAAGCTTGTCCCTGATCTACAGCTGAGAACGAATACTTGTGTGCTTGTCGGAGAGATTGTGTCTTGCCTGTAAGTGTCTGGGAGTTTGGGGCAGGTCAGTGTGGCTGGTTCGATAATCAACGTCTAGGATAGCTGCAGAGCGGTCCCTGTTGGTGTGGGGACAGTGTGCCTGTAGGTCGGTCTGTGTTCCTAGTGCCTGCTATATCGATCCGTCGCTCCACACGCGTGTGAGTCCATGTCTTTCACTCCACAAGCATGTGTGCTGATTTCGTCGCACGTGTGCATCTGTGCTAGTGTTGAGCTCAGCGGAGTGTGTCTCTCGACAACTTGGTGTGCGTTGGCTGTGCCTGTGTGTAACACAGCACAGCCACGACTGCCTCGGTGAAGAGAGACCAGGGAAATCATCTAGGCAGAGTCAACAAAGGAAAACCGAAGAGGGATTGACGTGTGCTCGACAGAGACGGATTCCCTGCGCTGACATTTCTCAGTAACGCCAGAAGAAAGCTGAGCGGTAGATCGACCGGAGAAATGCTTCCCTAGACGACATTTAGCGAATGAACTGCATTGTGCGCGGCTTTCGGGATTGTGCCTGAAAAGTGCGAAAACCAGCAGAGCCTGTGCTCAAAAGCGGGTGGCTGTGTGACTGCATTGATGCACCTTCCCGTGTCTGCGAGTGTATAGACGGCTGTTTCACGTTCACACAAGAGCACCTGGTCGGGTTTTTCTTCTGTGCGTGCACACGCGTTTCCCTTGTCTCTTCGGAACAGATGTAGCTCTCTGCATGCTGAACGACGTGGTAAAACGCGTCTGCCTATATTTTGGTTAACAATCGAAGGTGCGTGTTCCGTCAGCGACATTTCCGCAGACGACTCCCCAGAGCCAGTTCTGAAAGCTCTGCAGACCAGGACTGAATGTAGAACCAAGCAATTGCACCGGTGCGCTCGTAACATATTCTGACGGACGTCTTTTATGCCATAGCATTACGAACGTATTTGCGTTCAAGTATCACAAAAAACGTGTGAACCGAGGATCTGTGGGTGTTTTCTCCGTACGGCATGCTTCGTGGTAGCTTACTTGCCGATCGCAGGCTTAGCGGTTTCTATACACGACTCGGTATAGGGAGAGAAAGAGAGTGCATGGGAAAACTTGCGTTTTCTGAGCTGGAACCTAGTTGCTACGCCTTCTGTTTGTCCACGTGAACACACACGATTCCCCACTGAAAACCAAGCAGAAACCTTTTCACAAGCTCCCAGGTAGGCGCACTCACCACCTCGTGCACGCGAACGCAGCTAGAGAAATCACCTAATTTTCCACACTAATGCTTAAGAAAACGCCTGGTCACACACAAGCACACATCCGCAAGCGCGCCCACTCCCATCTATGCACCGAAAGACGTACGTGAAATGTACTGACATGCTTGAGGGTAAACAGGTGTGCATTGATGGTTGGGGTACTGCATCACGCATACGTGGCTGCACGAGAATATTCTTTTGGAGGGTACGTGCAGATACGTCCCTGTACTTGGACGACTGTGTGCATGGAAGCATGTGTGTCTACAAACGATTGTCTGTGCACATGCGTGTGCCTTTTTGCAGGCTCATTTCGTGCTCAAGCTGGAGTGAGTGCACAGCTGCACCGTTTGTTGGCAAAGCTCCCTGTGTCGCACGACGTTGCCCAGTCCTTCATTTCTCACGCGGACAGATGCAAGGGAGCTCTGCTAGTAAAGGAGCAAAGACAGTCGTAGGCAGAACTGAATGCTGCTCCGAGCTACTTCTCACCCTTGGCAAATGCTTCACAGTGGCGCAAGGAATTGTGTTTCGCAGCCGATGGACAAGAGATACGAAAGAGATCATGCCTTAACGCGAAAGAGTAATAGGGCGTCACTGCGCAAGCTTGTCCCTGATCTACAGCTGAGAGCGAACACTTGTGTGCTTGTCGGAGAGATTGTGTCTTGCCTGTAAGTGTCTGGGAGTCTGGCGCAGGTCAGTGTGGCTAGTTCGATAATCAACGTCTAGGATAGCTGCAGAGCGGTCCCTGTTGGTGTGGGGACAGTGTGCCTGTAGGTCAGTCTGTGTTCCTAGCGCCTGCTCTATCTATTCGTCGCTCCACACGCGTGTGAGTCCATGTCTTTCACTCCACAAGCATGTGTGCTGATTTCGTCGCACATGTGCATCTGTGCTAGTGTTGAGCTCAGCGGAGTGTGTCTCTCGACATTGATGTGCGTTGGCTGTGCCTTTGTGTAACACAGCACAGCCACGACTGTTTCGGCGAAGAGAAACCAGGGAAATCATCTAGGCAGAGTCAACAAAGGAAAACCGAAGAGGGATTGTCGTGTGCTCGACAGAGACGGATTCCCTGCGCTGACATTTCTCAGTAACGCCAGAAGAAAGCTGAGCGGTAGATCGACCGGAGAAATGCTTCCCTAGACGACATTTAGCGAATGAACTGCATTGTGCGCGGCTTTCGGGATTGTGCCTGAAAAGTGCGAAAACCAGCAGAGCCTGTGCTCAAAAGCGGGTGGCTGTGTGACTGCATTGATGCACCTTCCCGTGTCTGCAAGTGTATAGACGGCTGTTTCACGTTCACACAAGAGCACCTGGTCGGGTTTTTCTTCTGTGCGTGCACACGCGTTTCCCTTGTCTCTTCGGAACAGACGTAGCTCTCTGCATGCTGAACGACGTGGTAAAACGCGTCTGCCTATATTTTGGTTAACAATCGAGGGTGCGTGTTCCGTCAGCGACATTTCCTCAGACGACTCCCCAGAGCCAGTTCTGAAAGCTCTGCAGACCAGGACTGAATGTATAACCAAGCAATTGCACAAGTGCGCGCAATCACATATTCTGAGGGACGTCATTTATGCCACAGCAACACGAAGGTATTTGAATTCAAGCACGTATCAGAAACAATGTGTGGACCGAAGATCTGTTGGTATTTTCTCCGTACGGCACGCTTCGTGGTAGCTTACTTGCCGATCGCAGGCTTAGCGGTTTCTATACACGACTCGATATAGGGAGAGAAAGAGAGCGCATCGGAAAACTTGCCTTTTCTGCTCTGGAACCTAGTTGCAACGCCTTCTGTTTGTCCACGTGAACACACACGATTCCCCACTGAAAACCAAGCAGAAACCATTCCACAAGCTCCCAGGTAGGTGCACCCACCACCTCGTGCGCACGAACGCAGCTAGAGAAAAGCACCTACCTTTTCACACACTGATGCTTAAGCAAACGTCTGGCCATACACATGCACATATCCGCAAGCGCGCCCACTCCCATCTATGCACAGAAACACGTACGCGAAATGTACTGACATGCTTGAGGGTAAACAGGTGTGCATTGATGGTTGGGGTACTGCATCACGCATACGTGGCTGCACGAGAATATTCTTTTGGAGGGTACGTGCAGATACGTCCCTGTACTTGGACGACCGTGTGCGTGAAAGCGTGTGTGCCTACCAACGATTGTCTGTCCACATGCGTGTGCCTTTTTGCAGGCTCATTTCGTGCTCAAGCTGGAGTGAGTGCACAGCGGAACCGTGTTTTGGCAAGGTTCCACGTGTTGCACGACGTTGCCCAGTCCTGCATTTCTCATGCGTACAGATGCACGGGAGCTCTGCTAGTAAAGGAGCAAAGACAGTCGTAGGCAGAACTGAATGCTGCTCCGAGCTACTTCTCACCTATGGCAAAAGCTTCACAGTGGCGCAAGGAATAGTGTTCCGCAGCCGATGTACAAGAGAAACGAAACAGATTATGCCTTAATGCGAAAGAGCAACAGGGCGTCACTGCGCAAGCTTGTCCCTGATCTACAGCTGAGAGCGAATACTTGTGTGCTTCTTCTCCCTGATCTACAGCTGAGAGCGAATACTTGTGTGCTTGTCGGAGAAATTGTGTCTTGCCTGGAATAGTCTGGGAGTTTCGCGCAGGTCAGTGTGGCTAGTTCGATAATCAACGTCTAGGATAGCTGCAGAGCGGTTCCTGTTGGTGTGAGGACAGTGTGCCTGGAAGTCAGTCTGTGTTCCTGGCGCCTGCGGTATCTATCCGTCGCTCCACACGCGTGTGAGTCCATGTCTTTCACTCCACAAGCATGTGTGCTGATTTCGTCGCACATGTGCATCTGTGCTAGTGTTGAGCTCAGCGGAGTGTGTCTCTTGACACTTGGTGTGCGTTGGCTGTGCCTGTGTGTAACACAGCACAGCCACGACTGTCTCGGTGAAGAGAAACCAGGGAAATCATCTAGGCAGAGTCAACAAAGGAAAACCGAAGAGGGATTGACGTGTGCTCGACAGAGACGGATTCCCTGCGCTGACATTTCTCAGTAACGCCAGAAGAAAGCTGAGCGGTAGATCGACCGGAGAAATGCTTCCCTAGACGACATTTAGCAAATGAACTGCATTGTGCGCGGCTTTCGGGATTGTGCCTGAAAAGTGCGAAAACCAGCAGAGCCTGTGCTCAAAAGCGGGTGGCTGTGTGACTGCATTGATGCACGTTCCCGTATCTGCGAGTGTATAGACGGCTGTTTCACGTTCACACAAATGCATCTCGTCGGGTTTTTCTTCTGTGCGTGCACACGCGTTTCCCTTGTCTCTTCGGAACAGACGTAGCTCTCTGCATGCTGAACGACGTGGTAAAACGCGTCTGCCTATATTTTGGTTAACAATCGAGGGTGCGTGTTCCGTCAGCGGCATTTCCGCAGACCACTCCACAGAGCCAGTTCTGAAAGCTCCGCACAACAGGACTGAATGTAGAACCAAGCAATTGCACCGGTGCACTCGTAACATATTCTGACGGACGTCTTTTATGCCATAGCATTACGAACTTATTTACGTTCAAGCAAGTATCACAAACAACGTGTGAACCGAGGATCTGTGGGTATTTTCTCCGTACGGCATGCTTCGTGGTAGCTTACTTGCCGATCGCAGGCTTAGCGGTTTCTATACACGACTCGGTATAGGGAGAGAAAGAGAGTGCATGGGAAAACTTGCGTTTTCTGAGCTGGAACCTAGTTGCTACGCCTTCTGTTTGTCCACGTGAACACACACGATTCCCCACTGAAAACCAAGCAGAAACTTTTTCACAAGCTCCCAGGTAGGCGCACTCACCACCTCGTGCACGCGAACGCAGCTAGAGAAATCACCTAATTTTCCACACTAATGCTTAAGAAAACGCCTGGTCACACACAAGCACACATCCGCAAGCGCGCCCACTCCCATCTATGCACCGAAACACGTACGCGAAATGTACTGACATGCTTGAGGGTAAACAGATGTGCATTGATGGTTGGGGTACTGCATCACGCATACGTGGCTGCACGAGAATATTCTTTTGGAGGGTACGTGCAGATACGTCCCTGTACTTGGACGACTGTGTGCATGGAAGCATGTGTGTCTACAAACGATTGTCTGTGCACATGCGTGTGCCTTTTTGCAGGCTCATTTCGTGCTCAAGCTGGAGTGAGTGCACAGCTGCGCGTTTTGTTGGCAAAGCTCCCCGTGTCGCACGACGTTGCCCAGTCCTTCATTTCTCACGCGGACAGATGCAAGGGAGCTCTGCTAGTAAAGGAGCAAAGACAGTCGTAGGCAGAACTGAATGCTGCTCCGAGTTACTTCTCACCCTTGGCAAATGCTTCACAGTGGCGCAAGAAATAGTGTTCCGCAGCCGATGGACAAGAGATACGAAAGAGATCATGTCTTAATGCGAAAGAGTAATAGGGCGTCACTGCGCAAGCTTGTCCCTGATCTACAGCTGAGAGCGAACACTTGTGTGCTTGTCGGAGAGATTGTGTCTTGCCTGTAAGTGTCTGGGAGTCTGGCGCAGGTCAGTGTGGCTGGTTCGATAATCAACGTCTAGGATAGCTGCAGAGCGGTCCCTGTTGGTGTGGGGACAGTGTGCCTGTAGGTCAGTCTGTGTTCCTAGCGCCTGCTCTATCTATTCGTCACTCCAGACGCGTGTGAGTCCATGTCTTTCACTCCACAAGCATGTGTGCTGATTTCGTCGCACATGTGCATCTGTGCTAGTGTTGAGCTCAGCGGAGTGTGTCTCTCGACATTGGTGTGCGTTGGCTGTGCCTGTGTGTAACACAGCACAGCCACGACTGTTCCGGCGAAGAGAAACCAGGGAAATCATCTAGGCAGAGTCAACAAAGGAAAACCGAAGAGGGATTGACGTGTGCTCGACAGAGACGGATTCCCTGCGCTGACATTTCTCAGTAACGCCAGAAGAAAGCTGAGCGGTAGATCGACCGGAGAAATGCTTCCCTAGACGACATTTAGCGAATGAACTGCATTGTGCGCGGCTTTCGGGATTGTGCCTGAAAAGTGCGAAAACCAGCAGAGCCTGTGCTCAAAAGCGGGTGGCTGTGTGACTGCATTGATGCACCTTCCCGTGTCTGCGAGTGTATAGACGGCTGTTTCACGTTCACACAAGAGCACCTGGTCGGGTTTTTCTTCTGTGCGTGCACACGCGTTTCCCTTGTCTCTTCGGAACAGACGTAGCTCTCTGCATGCTGAACGACGTGGTAAAACGCGTCTGCCTATATTTTGGTTAACAATCGAGGGTGCGTGTTCCGTCAGCGACATTTCCTCAGACGACTCCCCAGAGCCAGTTCTGAAAGCTCTGCAGACCAGGACTGAATGTATAACCAAGCAATTGCACAAGTGCGCGCAATCACATATTCTGAGGGACGTCATTTATGCCACAGCAGCACGAAGGTATTTGAGTTGAAGCACGTATCAGAAACAATGTGTGGACCGAAGATCTGTTGGTATTTTCTCCGTACGCCACGCTTCGTGGTAGCTTACTTGCCGATCGCAGGCTTAGCGGTTTCTATACAGGAATCCATATAGGGAGAGAAAGAGAGCGCATCGGAAAACTTGCCTTTTCTGCTCTGGAACCTAGTTGCAACGCCTTCTGTTTGTCCACGTGAACACACACGATTCCCCACTGAAAACCAAGCAGAAACCTTTCCACAAGCTCCCAGGTAGGTGCACCCACCACCTCGTGCCCGCGAACGCAGCTAGAGAAAAGCACCTACATTTTCACACACTGATGCTTAGGCAAACGCCTGTCCACACACAAGCACACATCCGCAAGCGCGCCCACTCCCATCTTTGGACAGAAAGACGTACGCGAAACGTGCTGACATGCTTGAGAGTAAACAGGTGTGCGTTGACGGTTGGCGTACTGCATCACGCATACGTGGCTGCACGAGAATATTCTTTTGGAGGGTACGTGCAGATACGTCCCTGTACTTGGACGACCGTGTGCGTGAAAGCGTGTGTGTCTACAAACGATTGTCTGTCCACATGCGTGTGCCTTGATGCAGGCTCCATTCGTGCTTAAGCTGGAGTGAGTGCACAGCTGCACCGTGTTTTGGCCAGGTTCCGCGTGTTGCACGACGTTGCCCAGTCCTGCATTTCTCACGCGGACAGATTCAAGGGAGCTCTGTATAAACGGCTGTTTCGTGTTCACACAAAGGCACCTGATCGGGTGCATCCCAGATACAGCATCCCAGATTCAGCATCCCCGATACAGCTTCCCGGATACAGCATCCCAAATACAGCATCCTAGATACAGTATCCTAGATACGGCATCCTAGATACGGCATCCTAGATACAGCATTCTAGATACAGTAT
Organism: Nesoenas mayeri; assembly: GCF_963082525.1. Lineage (NCBI taxonomy): Eukaryota > Metazoa > Chordata > Aves > Columbiformes > Columbidae > Nesoenas > Nesoenas mayeri. The sequence continues at coordinate 191,686 of NW_027660036.1, forward strand.
CCCGGATACAACATCCCAGATACGCCATCCCAGATACAGCATCCCAGGTACAGCATCCCAGATACAGCATCCTAGATACAGCATCCTAGGTACAGCGTAATAGATACAGCATCCCAGATACAACATGTCGAGCTGTGCTCCTCTCCCACACCAAGTGCTGATCGTGGGGCTCAGGGTGAGGGGGGGCAGCGAGGGGGTCCGTGGACTGGAATAAGTTTTGTTCGGGGTTTTTCAAACGCCTCTGCTGACACGTCGTATAAAAACCGATTGCTGCAGTGCTAAGGAATGAACAGGAGGATGAGCAACCGACTGCAGAAACTGCTTGCGTTTTGGTTTATTGAAAAATTCTTATATAAGTCAAAAAGCAATACGATCTTGCAGTGGTCTTCTAATACCTAGTGACAGCTTTTGATGTACTGGTTTGGAACTTTGAGATGAGATTTGAGATGAAGGGCTGTTCCATTGTGGAATATTGCAGGAGTAAATTTCAGGCATTTCAGCATGCCTGGCAGATCTGCAGCTTGCTAAAGACCTCAGGCTGTTTGGTTTAATCAGACTTTTGTAGATCCCACCTTCACTGGTCAAAGCACCGGCTGCCAATGTGTTTTCTGGTGTTGTCACTTCTTTCTGACCAAAGACGGCAGAGGCAGCAGCTCTACTGGTGGTGTCTGTTTGATTGAAACATGGGGATCTACAGGAACTTTAACCCGAAAGCTCAGGAAGCTGTGGTCCGTGGTCTATCTTTGTAATGTTTGTAGATTCTTCTGCAACGTTTGTGAGTGTGAACTGCTGTGCAGGTAGAAGGAAGAAAGGTGTGTGAGCTAAAGCAGCAGGAAGGCTGCAGCCGTGTAAGCCGGGGGTGCAAGCGGCACGAAACGGGCTGCAGCGGCGGAGCCCTCGGTCCCGGGCCGTCCCGGGCAGGCGCAGCCCGAGCGCTCCCGGCCCCGCTGCCGCTGCCCGGCCGGGGCCGGGGCCGCGCTGCGGGCGGACAGCGCCGCTCTGCGGCCGCCGGCGGCTCCGGGCCGGGAGGGGGGGCGGGGCCCGGTGGCGGGCGCGGACGGGATTGGCTCCTGCGCCGGATGGGCGGGGCCACGCCGCGTAAGTGCGGGGGCGGAGGAGTGCGTGCCGCCGGTGCGGCGGCGGGAGGAGCGCGCGAGGAGCGGCGGGGCCGGCGGTGAGCGAGGGGCGGGCGGACACCGGGGAGACCGGCCGGGGCCGCCTCGGTCCCGGCTGAGGGGGGAGGCTGGAGGGGGAGGGACGGGCTGGTTTGGGCAGGAGGAAGGCGAGGGGCAGGCAGCCGCAACAGCGCGGCCCCGGGCCGGGCCGAGCAAGGGGCGAGGGGGAAACACGCGGGCGGCTGTGAGGGAAGGGAGCCCCGGGCTGAGCGCTGCGCGGGGCTCGGGCGGGGCCGTGGGGCGGAGGGGGGAGCCCGTGGTGCCACAGGGCAGAGGGAGGAAGGCGAGCGGGAGGGGGCGGTGCCGGGGCGGTGCCAGGGGGCGCGAGGGGCGGGGGCGGCGCTGCCGCGGGGAGAGGCCGGGAACGGGGGGAGCGGCGGAGGAGCCTGAGGGCGGGACGGCGCGGAAGGAGCTTGGGCGGGAAAGGCTGAGGGACCTCGGGGAGGGGGTGACATCGGGGGGGCTTTGGCGGGAAAGGCTGAGGGACCTCGGGGAGGGGGTGACATCGGGGGGGCTTTGGCGGGAAAGGCTGAGGGACCTCGGGGAGGGGGTGACATCGGGGGGGCTTTGGCGAGAAAGGCTGAGGGACCTCGGGGAGGGGGTGACATCGGGGGGGCTTTGGCGGGAAAGGCTGAGGGACCTCAGGGAGGGCGTGACATCGGGGAGGCTTTGTCGGGAAAGGCTGAGGGACCTCAGGGAGGGGGTGACATCGGGGAGGCTTTGACGGGAAAGGCTGAGGGACCTCGGGGAGGAGATGGCATCGGGGAGGCTGCAGGGGGCAATGCTGAGGGAGCTCAGGACGGGATGGCACTCAGGTCTGGTTTCAAAGGGAAATGCTGAGGTACCTTGAGGAATGGACGCTGGGCTGGGAACTATGAACACATCAGACTGGTTAAGAGAGTGTTCATGACAGAAATTTGTGCAGTGAAGTATTCCAGCAAAGAGCGGGAGAAGAGCCAAACTTAGATCAGGCCTCCTAGGACGCCTGCGGGTTTGGGGACAGGGATGACGAGGTTGTTAATCCGGTCCTAACCGTTTCTTTCTCTGTCCCTCTCTTGCAGCACCTGACTGAATGGAGGAGCAAGTGGACGGGAAGTTCCTGCGCCACACACAGATCACATTTATCGCTCTCGCCCTCAGAGACCCGGAGATCCAAACCGTTCGCATCGTGCCTTGAAGCAGCCTGTGCTCATGCGCTTCTCCCAGGGAGAAGGCGGAATGGCAGTGACTGGCCACGTTAAGCCACAGGGTGCACACTGTGCAGCTGTCAAGCTCAGCTCTGCGTTAGCTCACACGTGCGGTTTTGCGCCGCACACGCACATTTGAGTTGTCGCTGGTTGTTGCAGCGTTTGGCTTTGGTGAGGACAGCGTGTGTTTGTCAGCAGTTGGTGTAGGTGGGATCTGGAGGACAAAGCGATATTTCCGTGCCAGAGCTGGTTGGTGTTTGCATGGTATTGTGGCGGTTGTTCCCGCAGGCGATGAGTGCTGGAGTATTATTGCAGGATGAGAGGATTTTGGAGGCTTGTCTGTGAGATGCACTAGAGGCAGCAGTTGAAAGCAAAAGGCTGAGATTTGGAGGGTTTGTTGGTGGGTTTTGGACGGTTGTCAGCTGAAGAGTTGGCTGTTTGCAGGTGAGGTGTAGGGCAGAGGGTGAAGCTGACTTTGCCTGGGCGGCGCAACTGGCTGGGTGTGCAGAGCTGAGGAGAGCGGGCTGCTGCGGGTGACCCTAAAGCTGGAGAACCAGCCGGCAGCTCCAGACGGTCCCGCTGCCGGGCAGGGCCGTGCAGGCCAGTGCCCTGGGGCACAGCGACGTGACCCTCCGCAAGTACCAAAGAGCAGGTGAGGACCGTGGGCACTTGTACTGAGCTGTGACATCTCTAACCCGTGACATTGGGGTCCAGCCTGAGCAGGGCACCTGCGGAAGCTGTGCTGCAGCTCCTTGAGCTGCAGAGCTGAGGGGAAGGGCTGTGCGAGGGGCTGGTGCCAAGGCAAGGTGGGCGCGCTGTGGGGTGTGGGGAGGTGTCAGCCCCGGACTCAGCCCCTGTCTGACTGTAGTGCCCTTGGGCTAGTGTAGCTCAGTCCTCTGTGTGTTTCTCTTCAGGGGGAGCAGCATGCAAAGGAAAAGCAAGGAAGGAGGTGAACCCATGAGGAAGAGTGATGGATAAAGAGGGTTGGAGCGCACCTGCCAGTCAAGAGGGATCAAGAAAGAAGACACCAGTGGTGGAACCGCAGGTCAGGAGAGCTCAAGGAGGGAGAAAGGTGACTGTGGCTGTATGGGTTTTTCTAGCACACACACCAATGAAAACAGTTTGGATAATAAAAGAAATATATGCAAAACCAATAATTAAAGGCAGAGAATGTTTATATGCTATGTATGGGGTAGACCTGAAGGTATATTTCTTCCTACAACGAAGGAGAATTCGCAATACATGCTGCTGTCAGCAACGACCAGTAAGCGACAAGACTCTATTTACTGATGCTTCTGGTCGCTCACATAAAGTTGTAATTACATGGCTAAACTCAGATACCCAGTGCTGCAAACGCAAGGTAGAAAAAGAGACCAAGAGTCAAACAAGTTCTTGAGCTGCCAGCTGTTAGGATCGCTTTGAGGTGTTCTGTAACAAGCCTTTGAATGTTGTAACTGGCTCATATTATGCGGCTGGCATACTTAACCACCTGGAAGCTTCTTTTCTTAAGGAAGAGGATAATCCTCTTTTGATGGCTGAATTGAGAATGCTATGGTTTCTAATAAATCATAGACATCATAGGTATTATGCAATGCACACCCGCTCTCGCAGTGGCCCTTCCAGGACCACTTGCGGAAGGCAGTAGGAGGGCCGATGCACGAGCTGTGCCGCTCACTGTGCCTAAAGCCTTGGAGCAAGCTAAATGATCGCATAAATTCTTTCACCAGAGTGCAAAGGCGTTAAAACGACAACTTCAAATTACAGTGGATCAGGCCAGGAGCGTTCTTATGTCCTGCCCTGATTGCCAACAGTTGGCACCCGCGCCATCCACAGAGGGTGTTAATCCAGGAGGGGTTACTGCCAATGAAGTACGGCCAGCGGATGTAACGCATTGTTCTGAATTGGGTAAATACGTACGTGTTTCTGCAGACGCTCATTCCAGATTTCTCGTTGCTGCTGCACGCGCTGGTGAAAGAGCACGAGACGTCTGTAACATTGGTTGGCATGTTTTGCTGTTTGAGAAGTTCCATGATCTGTAAAACCAGAGGAAAGTGGAACGCACACTCGATTAGAGGAGCGATCCCCCAGCGCGCTGTAATAGAAGTGCCTGCTTTTTAACACTTTCAAAAGAGTGTTAAAGAGTCTGTTTGATGACTTTTCGGTATCATTTCTGGCGACGAGGATGGGATAATCTGCCTGACCTCCCGTGGATCCCAGGATCTCTGGGACCTTGTGCCGGCACCGGGGAATTCCTGGAAGGGACCACAGCTCCTCGGACCAGCTCGGGACGCGGGTAAAACCCCATCAATGAGATAAGGCACTTTCATTGTCTGGTTGGGTTGGCACGCTGCCTGCGCGAGACGTGGGCGACACCAGCGCGTTGGGTCTGCGCATTGGCGTCTGCGCATTTTGGTAAACTGGGTAACTTAAAAAAAGAAAGAAATAAAAAATTAAAGAGGAAAATGAGAAAACAATAAATTAAAGAGAAAAACGAGGGAACAGCAATTTGATAAAGGTACCTTTAATGATTTTGCTGTTTGTGCCTTAGCAATTGTATAATTGTTTCTGGCTTTAGTGGTTTGTTGTTGTTGTTACTTGTGTCTTGGGGGATTTTATAGTCCAGTACTTAGGGTTCACCAATTGTCTGTTATTGTGATTGTGAAGTAGGTAGTGGACAATCGGCAGGAGGATTCGTGAGAAATCCCCCCCAGGCTGTGTTTTCTGACATTGGAAAAGGATCGTTTGCTGTTCAACAGGGCGTCAACCAGGGAGAATCTGATTGAATATTGTAATTAATGGTGGCCACTGTAAATAATATTAATATGCTTCACAGGTCTAGGTGGGTATACTTTGAGATCTGTAGTATAGTAATGTGCTACATGTAATATGTAGTAAGATATCTATTTTAAATCATATATTGCCTATTACATAAGGCATGTTACACAATACATAATGTTACATATGCATTGTCTTTGTCCCCTTCAGATCCATTTGTTTTGAAAAAGGATAATCAGGGAAAGAAATGCAAACCAGTAAAAGGTTTGTTGAAGAACAGCTATTGGTGTAGAATACACAGAGAACATGAGATCAAAATTGTCCCTCGGTCAGTCCAGGGTGGGATCCTGATATCCTTATATCGGGGCACAGGCTGCATTGGTATCGCCAGTGCATTTTATACGGGATTAGACACGCTGCGCCTAAAGCTGTAAATACGCCAAAACCTTCTGAGATTAAACAGGATCGTGAGGAGTCTCCCACGGAGTTTTTACACCCTCTTAAACCGACAGCTCAGTAATATATTAATGTAGATCCTGACTTGGAGAACAGAGAATGAGAATTCTTAGTTGACTGGGAGCTCATTATTCTGTGTTAAACACTATGCAGGGAATATTAAGTAGCGATTCTGTAACAGTTATGGGAGCCACAAAAATTGCGAAACACGGCCCTTTAACCTGCTGCTTAGAATGTTTGTATGTGGAGTCTGTACTTATTGATGTGTGTCTTCTCTTGTGCACAACGAATGGTTGAAAAAAGCTTTAATGGTGCAATGGCTGTGCAGTGACACACTGCTATGGCTGCAATTGTTAAACAAAGAAGGGGAGATGTGGCAGGGTTGTGACATCAGGCCCGTGAGAAATTGCAAGAGTCACAGTGTGAGAACAAGTGCTGGTGGAACAACACAAGCAGCAAGGACTGTGTGGGACATAAACCATCAGGGACAGAGGGATTGGTACATCAGGGACAGAGGGACTGATATGGGGTTGGTACATGAGGGACAGAGGGATTGATACGCGGTGGGTACATCAGGGACAGAGGGATTGATACAGGATCGGTACATCAAGGACAGAGGTCCGCGATGTTTCAAATGCAAACCTGAGTTTGTATTAAATGTCTCTCTGCATCTTAAAGAGAGTCTGTGCCTCATCTGCTACACCCCTTTATCTGTTTCCCAAATTACGATTTAGACTGTATTTACCGTTGTAAAAACAAAGCTTTCCCCCCTTAATGTTTGTCACGTGTTGTAGTTAGAATTAATAGAGATATTGGAGCCCATCGTAGCTAAACTGGAAAAAGACAGCAGCCGTGTGTATTTTTAAATAAAGACTAAATCAAGTGTGCTAGCTCATTATCTTTAAGCGTTTTACTGTGATCACCTCTCTCCCAAGGTTTTGTGTCTGTTGTAACAAGGCCTGACACCCACGGCCACAGTGGATGAATGACCATGGGCACAACACCAGGAACCTGCCTGTTCGTGTCCAGGATATCCACTCCAGCAGACACGTTTTAATTGGTACTTGCATTATGGATTAGATGCAACAAAAATCCATACTTTCTTTTGTCCTTTGCTATAGAGGAGGGGGTTGAACTTTTCTATAGCAGATTCAATCACTTGTTGTAAAGCAATGAAATAAATAACTTAGGCTTTTTCTATGGATAAACAACGTTTAATTCAATTCCTTAATTGTATTCCTTAAACACTTGTTCGTTAGACCATAAGCAAAACAGCGCTGGGTGTTAGTTCGTTAGTAGGCCCTTATTACGTGGTTGGTTAACCCTGAAAATGTTAGCTCCCTCTATCAATATAACCTCATAAACAAGTTTCAAAATTTTTATGTAGAACTTACCCACTTTTTCCTTTTTGCAGGTTCAGAGCCCGAGCCTCATTTGGTTGTATCTGTAAACATCAAACGTCTCAGCACCAATCACAACTGCATTTCTCACAGACAGAAGTGCCTGATCTCCACAGCTTGCCTGGCAGTGCAGAGAGCAGGAAGTGCGGTGAGTCCTGGGCCTTTGGGGACATTTCACCCTGTTTTGTGTCCCAGTCCCTGCCTGCTCCCTCCTCTTTCCTGCTGTGCCCTTCTTCCTCTTCATCTCTTCTCCCTCTGTCCCTCTGCTGCTTCCTCACCTATTCCCCCACCCTTCTGAATCTCTGCGCAGGGTTTGGACAGTGTGTGTGTCACAAACACCCCTGTAAAGTATGTGTATCACAAACACCCCTGGACAGAGTGCGTCTCACAAACCCCATTGCACTTTGTTAGTATCAGAAAGCCCATTGGACAGCGTGTGTCTCACAAACCCCATTAGACAGGGTGTGTGTCACAAACACCCTGGACACCGTTTGCGTCACAAACGTTTCTGGACAGGGTGTGTGTCACAAACCCCATTGGACAGGGTGTGTGTCACAAACCCCATTGGACAGCATGTGTGTCTCAAAACCCATTGGACAGTGTGTGTTTCACAAACCCCATTGGACAGGTTGTGTGTCACAAACAACCCTGGACACCGTTTATGTCACAAACGCCCCTGGACAGGGTGTGTTTCACAAACCCAATTGGACAGCGTGTGTGTCACAAACCCCATTGGACAGGTTATGTGTCACAAACACCCCTGGACACCGTTTGTGTCACAAACGTTTCTGTACAGGGTGTGTTTCAGAAACCCCATTGGACAGTGTGTGTGTCACAAATCCCATTGGACAGTGTGTGTGACACAAACCCCATTGGACAGCGTATGTGTCACAAGCACCCCTGGACAGCTTGTGTCACAACCCCCCACGGAAACTGTGTGTGTCACAAACATCCCTGGACTGACTGTGTGTCACAAACCCTATTGGAGAGTATGTCTGTCACAAACCCCATTGGACAGCGTGTGTATCATAAACCCTCCTGGACATCATGTGTGTCACAACTCTCCCTGGACATTGTGTGTATCACAAAAACCACTGGACAGTGTGTGTATCACAGACCCATTGGACAGGGTGTGTGTCACAAACGCCCCTGGACAGCGTGTGTGTCACAAACCCCCCATGAACATCGTGTGTGTCACAACTCTCCCTGGACAGTGTGTGTATCACAAAAACCAATGGACAGTGTGTGTCTCACAGACCCCATTGGACAGAGTGTGTGTAACAAACACCCCTGGACATCTTTTATGTCACAAACGCCCCTGGACTGTTAGTGTGTCACAAAAACCCATTGTAGAGTGTGTTTGTCACAAACCCCATTAGACAGTGTGTGTGTCACGAACCCCATTGGACAGTGTGTGTCACAAACCCCAGTGGACAGCCTGTGTGTCACAAACCCCATTGGACAGTGTGTTTGACACCAACCCCATTGGACAGGTTGTGTGTCACAAACAACCCTGGACACCGTTTGTGTCAGAAACGCCCCTGGACAGGGTGTGTGTCACAAATGCCCCTGGACAGCCTGTGTGTCACAAACCCCATTGGACAGCGTGTGTGTCACAAACCCCATTGGACAGGGTGTGTGTCACAAACACACCTGGGCACCTTTTGTGTCACAAACGCCCCTGGACTGGGTGTGTGTCACAAACCTCATTGGAGAGTGTGTGTGTCACAAACCCCATTAGACAGCGTGTGTGTCACAAAGACCCCTGGACACCGTTTATGTCACAAACGCCCCTGGACAGTATGTGTGTCACAAACCCCATTGGAGAGTGTGTATGTCACAAACGCCCCTGGACAGCCTGTGTGTCACAAACCCCATTGGACAGTGTGTGTGTCACAAACCCCATTGGACAGTGTGTGTGACACAAACCCCATTGGACAGCGTATGTGTCACAAGCACCCCTGGACAGCTTGTATCACAACTCCCCAAGGCAACTGTGTGTGTCACAAACACCCCTGGACTGACTGTGTGTCACAAACCCTATTGAAGAGTATGTCTTTCACAAACCCCATTGGACAGCGTGTGTGTCACAAACCCCCCTGGACATCATGTGTGTCACAACTCTCCCTGGACATTGTGTGTATCACAAAAACCACTGGACAGTGTGTGTATCACAGACCCATTGGACAGGGTGTGTGTCACAAACACCCCTGGACATCTTTTGTGTCACAAATGCCCCTGGACAGCGTGTCTGTCACAAACCCTATTGGACAGCATGTCTGTCACAAACCCCATTGGACAGGGTGTTCGTCACAAACGCCCCAGAACAGGGTGTGTCACAAACGCCCCTGGACAGCGTGTGTGTCACAAACCCCCCATGGACATCGTGTGTGTCACAACTCTCCCTGGACAGTGTGTGTATCACAAAAACCAATGGACAGTGTGTGTCTCACAGACCCCATTGGACAGAGTGTGTGTAACAAACACCCCTGGACATCTTTTATGCCACAAACGCCCCTGGACTGTTAGTGTGTCACAAAAACCCATTGTAGAGTGTGTTTGTCACAAACCCCATTAGACAGTGTGTGTGTCACGAACCCCATTGGACAGTGTGTGTCACAAACCCCAGTGGACAGCCTGTGTGTCACAAACCCCATTGGACACTGTGTTTGACACAAACCCCATTGGACAGGTTGTGTGTCACAAACAACCCTGGACACCGTTTGTGTCAGAAACGCCCCTGGACAGGGTGTGTGCCACAAATGCCGTGGACAGCCTGTGTGTCACAAACCCCATTGGACAGCGTGTGTGTCACAAACCCCATTGGACAGGGTGTGTGTCACAAACACACCTGGGCACCTTTTGTGTCACAAACGCCCCTGGACTGGGTGTGTGTCACAAACCCCATTGGACAGGGTGTGTGTCACAAACCCCATTAGACAGCGTGTGTGTCACAAACCCCATTGGACAGTGTGTGTGACACAAACCCCATTGGACAGCGTATGTGTCACAAGCACCCCTGGACAGCTTGTGTCACAACCCCCCAAGGAAACTGTGTGTGTCACAAACATCCCTGGACTGACTGTGTGTCACAAACCCTATTGGAGAGTATGTCTGTCACAAACCCCATTGGACAGCGTGTGTGTCATAAACCCCCCTGGACATCATGTGTGTCACAACTCTCCCTGGACATTGTGTGTATCACAAAAACCACTGGACAGTGTGTGTATCACAGACCCATTGGACAGGGTGTGTGTCACAAACACCCCTGGACATCTTTTGTGTCACAAATGCCCCTGGACAGGGTGTGTGTCACAAACGCCCCTGGACAGCGTGTCTGTCACAAACCCCTTTGGACAGCGTGTTTCACAAACCCCATTGGACTGGGTGTGTGTCACAAACACACCTGGACAGCGTGTGTGTCACAAACGCCGCTGGACAGAGTGTGTGTCACAAACCCCATTGGACAGCTTGTGTGTCACAAACCCCACTGGAGAGGATGTGTGTCACAAACACCCCTGGACACCGTTTGTGTCAAAAACGTTTCTGGTCAGGGTGTGTGTCACAAACCTCATTGGACAGCGTGTGTGTCACAAAACCCATTGGACAGTGTGTGTTTCATAATCCCCATTGGACAGGTTTTGTGTCACGAACCCCATTGGACAGGGTGTTTGTCACAAACGCCCCAGAACAGGGTGTGTCACAAACGCCCCTGGACAGCGTGTGTGTCACAAACCCCCCATGAACATCGTGTGTGTAACAACTCTCCCTGGACAGTGTGTGTATCACAAAAACCAATGGACAGTGTGTGTCTCACAGACCCCATTGGACAGGGTGTGTGTCACAAACACCCCTGGACATCTTTTATGTCACAAACGCCCCTGGACTGTTAGTGTGTCACAAAAACCCATTGTAGAGTGTGTTTGTCACAAACCCCATTAGACAGTGTGTGTGTCACGAACCCCATTGGACAGTGTGTGTCACAAACCCCAGTGGACAGCCTGTGTGTCACAAACCCCATTGGACAGTGTGTTTGACACAAACCCCATTGGACAGGTTGTGTGTCACAAACAACCCTGGACACCGTTTGTGTCAGAAACGCCCCTGGACAGGGTGTGTGTCACAAATGCCCCTGGACAGCCTGTGTGTCACAAACCCCATTGGACAGCGTGTGTGTCACAAACCCCATTGGACAGGGTGTGTGTCACAAACACACCTGGGCACCTTTTGTGTCACAAACGCCCCTGGACTGGGTGTGTGTCACAAACCTCATTGGAGAGTGTGTGTGTCACAAACCCCATTAGACAGCGTGTGTGTCACAAAGACCCCTGGACACCGTTTATGTCACAAACGCCCCTGCACAGTATGTGTGTCACAAACCCCATTGGAGAGTGTGTATGTCACAAACGCCCCTGGACAGCCTGTGTGTCACAAACCCCATTGGACAGTGTGTGTGTCACAAACCCCATTGGACAGTGTGTGTGACACAAACCCCATTGGACAGCGTATGCGTCACAAGCACCCCTGGACAGCTTGTGTCACAACCCCCCAAGGCAACTGTGTGTGTCACAAACACCCCTGGACTGACTGTGTGTCACAAACCCTATTGAAGAGTATGTCTTTCACAAACCCCATTGGACAGCGTGTGTGTCACAAACCCCCCTGGACATCATGTGTGTCACAACTCTCCCTGGACATTGTGTGTATCACAAAAACCACTGGACAGTGTGTGTATCACAGACCCATTGGACAGGGTGTGTGTCACAAACACCCCTGGACATCTTTTGTGTCACAAATGCCCCTGGACAGCGTGTCTGTCACAAACCCCATTGGACAGCATGTCTGTCACAAACCCCATTGGACAGGGTGTTTGTCACAAACGCCCCAGAACAGGGTGTGTCACAAACGCCCCTGGACAGCGTGTGTGTCACAAACCCCCCATGGACATCGTGTGTGTCACAACTCTCCCTGGACAGTGTGTGTATCACAAAAACCAATGGACAGTGTGTGTCTCACAGACCCCATTGGACAGAGTGTGTGTAACAAACACCCCTGGACATCTTTTATGTCACAAACGCCCCTGGACTGTTAGTGTGTCACAAAAACCCATTGTAGAGTGTGTTTGTCACAAACCCCATTAGACAGTGTGTGTGTCACGAACCCCATTGGACAGTGTGTGTCACAAACCCCAGTGGACAGCCTGTGTGTCACAAACCCCATTGGACACTGTGTTTGACACAAACCCCATTGGACAGGTTGTGTGTCACAAACAACCCTGGACACCGTTTGTGTCACAAACGCCCCTGGACAGGGTGTGTGTCACAAATGCCCCTGGACAGCCTGTGTGTCACAAACCCCATTGGACAGCGTGTGTGTCACAAACCCCATTGGACAGGGTGTGTGTCACAAACACACCTGGGCACCTTTTGTGTCACAAACGCCCCTTGACTGGGTGTGTGTCACAAACCCCATTGTAGAGTGTGTGTGTCACAAACCCCATTAGACAGCGTGTGTGTCACAAACACACCTGGACAGCGTGTGTGTGACACAAACCCCATTGGACAGCGTATGTGTCACAAGCACCCCTGGACAGCTTGTGTCACAACCCCCCAAGGAAACTGTGTGTGTCACAAACATCCCTGGACTGACTGTGTGTCACAAACCCTATTGGAGAGTATGTCTGTCACAAACCCCATTGGACAGCGTGTGTGTCATAAACCCCCCTGGACATCATGTGTGTCACAACTCTCCCTGGACATTGTGTGTATCACAAAAACCACTGGACAGTGTGTGTATCACAGACCCATTGGACAGGGTGTGTGTCACAAACACCCCTGGACATCTTTTGTGTCACAAATGCCCCTGGACAGGGTGTGTGTCACAAACGCCCCTGGACAGCGTGTCTGTCACAAACCCCTTTGGACAGCGTGTTTCACAAACCCCATTGGACTGGGTGTGTGTCACAAACACACCTGGACAGCGTGTGTGTCACAAACGCCGCTGGACAGAGTGTGTGTCACAAACCCCATTGGACAGCTTGTGTGTCACAAACCCCACTGGAGAGGATGTGTGTCACAAACACCCCTGGACACCGTTTGTGTCAAAAACGTTTCTGGTCAGGGTGTGTGTCACAAACCTCATTGGACAGCGTGTGTGTCACAAAACCCATTGGACAGTGTGTGTTTCATAATCCCCATTGGACAGGTTTTGTGTCACGAACCCCATTGGACAGGGTGTTTGTCACAAACGCCCCAGAACAGGGTGTGTCACAAACGCCCCTGGACAGCGTGTGTGTCACAAACCCCCCATGAACATCGTGTGTGTCACAACTCTCCCTGGACAGTGTGTGTATCACAAAAACCAATGGACAGTGTGTGTCTCACAGACCCCATTGGACAGGGTGTGTGTCACAAACACCCCTGGACATCTTTTATGTCACAAACGCCCCTGGACTGTTAGTGTGTCACAAAAACCCATTGTAGAGTGTGTTTGTCACAAACCCCATTAGACAGTGTGTGTGTCACGAACCCCATTGGACAGTGTGTGTCACAAACCCCAGTGGACAGCCTGTGTGTCACAAACCCCATTGGACAGTGTGTTTGACACAAACCCCATTGGACAGGTTGTGTGTCACAAACAACCCTGGACACCGTTTGTGTCAGAAACGCCCCTGGACAGGGTGTGTGTCACAAATGCCCCTGGACAGCCTGTGTGTCACAAACCCCATTGGACAGCGTGTGTGTCACAAACCCCATTGGACAGGGTGTGTGTCACAAACACACCTGGGCACCTTTTGTGTCACAAACGCCCCTGGACTGGGTGTGTGTCACAAACCTCATTGGAGAGTGTGTGTGTCACAAACCCCATTAGACAGCGTGTGTGTCACAAAGACCCCTGGACACCGTTTATGTCACAAACGCCCCTGCACAGTATGTGTGTCACAAACCCCATTGGAGAGTGTGTATGTCACAAACGCCCCTGGACAGCCTGTGTGTCACAAACCCCATTGGACAGTGTGTGTGTCACAAACCCCATTGGACAGTGTGTGTGACACAAAACCCCATTGGACAGCGTATGTGTCACAAGCACCCCTGGACAGCTTGTGTCACAACCCCCCAAGGCAACTGTGTGTGTCACAAACACCCCTGGACTGACTGTGTGTCACAAACCCTATTGAAGAGTATGTCTTTCACAAACCCCATTGGACAGCGTGTGTGTCACAAACCCCAGTGGACATCATGTGTGTCACAACTCTCCCTGGACTTTGTGTGTATCACAAAAACCACTGGACAGTGTGTGTATCACAGACCCATTGGACAGGGTGTGTGTCACAAACACCCCTGGACATCTTTTGTGTCACAAACGCCCCTGGACAGGTTGCGTGTCACAAACGCCCCTGGACAGCGTGTCTGTCACAAACCCCATTGGACAGGGTGTGTGTCACAAAAACACCTGGACAGCGTGTGTGTCAGAAACGCCGCTGGACAGAGTGTGCGTCACCAACCCTATTGTACAGCTTGTGTGTCACAAACCCCATTGGACAGGGTGTGTGTCACAAACACACCTGGACACCGTTTGTGTCACAAACGCCCCTGGACAGGGTGTGTGAAATATACCCCATTGGACAGTGTGTGTGTCAAAAACCCCATTGGACAGCTTTTGAGTCACAAACACCCTTGGACACCGCTTGTGTCACAAACGCCCCTGGACAGGGTGTGTGTCACAAGCGCCCCTGGACAGCGTGTCTGTCACAAACCCCATTGGACAGCATGTCTGTCACAAACCCCATTGGACAGGGTGTTTGTCACAAACGCCCCAGAACAGGGTGTGTCACAAACGCCCCTGGACAGCGTGTGTGTCACAAACCCCCCATGGACATTGTGTGTGTCACAGCTCTCCCTGGACAGTGTGTGTATCACAAAAACCAATGGACAGTGTGTGTCTCACAGACCCCATTGGACAGAGTGTGTGTAACAAACACCCCTGGACATCTTTTATGTCACAAACGCCCCTGGACTGTTAGTGTGTCACAAAAACCCATTGTAGAGTGTGTTTGTCACAAACCCCATTAGACAGTGTGTGTGTCACGAACCCCATTGGACAGTGTGTGTCACAAACCCCAGTGGACAGCCTGTGTGTCACCAACCCCATTGGACAGTGTGTTTGACACAAATCCCATTGGACAGGTTGTGTGTCACAAACAACCTTGGACACCGTTTGTGTCAGAAACGCCCCTGGATAGAGTGTGTGTCACAAATGCCCCTGGACAGCCTGTGTGTCACAAACCCCATTGGACAGCGTGTGTGTCACAAACCCCATTGGACAGGGTGTGTGTCACAAACACACCTGGGCACCTTTTGTGTCACAAACGCCCCTGGACTGGGTGTGTGTCACAAACCTCATTGGAGAGTGTGTGTGTCACAAACCCCATTAGACAGCGTGTGTGTCACAAACCCCATTGGACAGTGTGTGTGTCACAAACCCCATTGGACAGTGTGTGTGACACAAACCCCATTGGACAGCGTATGTGTCACAAGCACCCCTGGACAGCTTGTGTCACAACCCCCCAAGGAAACTGTGTGTGTCACAAACATCCCTGGACTGACTGTGTGTCACAAACCCTATTGGAGAGTATGTCTTTCACAAACCCCATTGGACAGCGTGTGTGTCATAAACCCCCCTGGACATCATGTGTGTCACAACTCTCCCTGGACATTGTGTGTATCACAAAAACCACTGGACAGTGTGTGTATCACAGACCCATTGGACAGGGTGTGTGTCACAAACACCCCTGGACATCTTTTGTGTCACAAATGCCCCTGGACAGGGTGTGTGTCACAAACGCCCCTGGACAGCGTGTCTGTCACAAACCCCTTTGGACAGCGTGTTTCACAAACCCCATTGGACTGGGTGTGTGTCACAAACACACCTGGACAGCGTGTGTGTCACAAACGCCGCTGGACAGAGTGTGTGTCACAAACCCCATTGGACAGTTTGTGTGTCACAAACCCCACTGGAGAGGATGTGTGTCACAAACACCTCTGGACACCGTTTGTGTCAAAAACGTTTCTGGTCAGGGTGTGTGTCACAAACCTCATTGGACAGCGTGTGTGTCACAAAACCCATTGGACAGTGTGTGTTTCATAATCCCCATTGGACAGGTTTTGTGTCACGAACCCCATTGGACAGGGTGTTTGTCACAAACGCCCCAGAACAGGGTGTGTCACAAACGCCCCTGGACAGCGTGTGTGTCACAAACCCCCCATGAACATCGTGTGTGTCACAACTCTCCCTGGACAGTGTGTGTATCACAAAAACCAATGGACAGTGTGTGTCTCACAGACCCCATTGGACAGGGTGTGTGTCACAAACACCCCTGGACACCTTTCATGTCACAAACGCCCCTGGACTGTTAGTGTGTCACAAAAACCCATTGTAGAGTGTGTTTGTCACAAACCCCATTAGACAGTGTGTGTGTCACGAACCCCATTGGACAGTGTGTGTCACAAACCCCAGTGGACAGCCTGTGTGTCACAAACCCCATTGGACAGTGTGTTTGACACAAACCCCATTGGACAGGTTGTGTGTCACAAACAACCCTGGACACCGTTTGTGTCAGAAACGCCCCTGGACAGGGTGTGTGTCACAAATGCCCCTGGACAGCCTGTGTGTCACAAACCCCATTGGACAGCGTGTGTGTCACAAACCCCATTGGACAGGGTGTGTGTCACAAACACACCTGGGCACCTTTTGTGTCACAAACGCCCCTGGACTGGGTGTGTGTCACAAACCTCATTGGAGAGTGTGTGGTTCACAAACCCCATTAGACAGCGTGTGTGTCACAAAGACCCCTGGACACCGTTTATGTCACAAACGCCCCTGGACAGTATGTGTGTCACAAACCCCATTGGAGAGTGTGTATGTCACAAACGCCCCTCGACAGCCTGTGTGTCACAAACCCCATTGGACAGTGTGTGTGTCACAAACCCCATTGGACAGTGTGTGTGACACAAACCCCATTGGACAGCGTATGTGTCACAAGCACCCCTGGACAGCTTGTGTCACAACCCCCCAAGGCAACTGTGTGTGTCACAAACACCCCTGGACTGACTGTGTGTCACAAACCCTATTGGAGAGTATGTCTGTCACAAACCCCATTGGACAGCGTGTGTGTCACAAACCCCCCTGGACATCATGTGTGTCACAACTCTCCCTGGACATTGTGTGTATCACAAAAACCACTGGACAGTGTGTGTATCACAGACCCATTGGACAGGGTGTGTGTCACAAACACCCCTGGACATCTTTTGTGTCACAAACGCCCCTGGACAGCGTGTCTGTCACAAACCCCATTGGACAGCATGTCTGTCACAAATCCCATTGGACAGGGTGTTTGTCACAAACGCCCCAGAACAGGGTGTGTCACAAACGCCCCTGGACAGCGTGTGTGTCACAAACCCCCCATGGACATCGTGTGTGTCACAACTCTCCCTGGACAGTGTGTGTATCACAAAAACCAATGGACAGTGTGTGTCTCACAGACCCCATTGGACAGTGTGTGTGTAACAAACACCCCTGGACATCTTTTATGTCACAAACGCCCCTGGACTGTTAGTGTGTCACAAAAACCCATTGTAGAGTGTGTTTGTCACAAACCCCATTAGACAGTGTGTGTGTCACAAACCCCAGTGGACAGCCTGTGTGTCACAAACCCCATTGGACAGTGTGTTTGACACAAACCCCATTGGACAGGTTGTGTGTCACAAACAACCCTGGACACCGTTTGTGTCAGAAACGCCCCTGGACAGGGTGTGTGTCACAAATGCCCCTGGACAGCCTGTGTGTCACAAACCCCATTGGACAGCGTGTGTGTCACAAACCCCATTGGACAGGGTGTGTGTCACAAACACACCTGGGCACCTTTTGTGTCACAAACGCCCCTGGACTGGGTGTGTGTCACAAACCCCATTGGACAGGGTGTGTGTCACAAACCCCATTAGACAGCGTGTGTGTCACAAACCCCATTGGACAGTGTGTGTGTCACAAACCCCATTGGACAGTGTGTGTGACACAAACCCCATTGGACAACGTATGTGTCACAAGCACCCCTGGACAGCTTGTGTCACAACCCCCCAAGGAAACTGTGTGTGTCACAAACATCCCTGGACTGACTGTGTGTCACAAACCCTATTGGAGAGTATGTCTGTCACAAACCCCATTGGACAGCGTGTGTGTCATAAACCCCCCTGGACATCATGTGTGTCACAACTCTCCCTGGACATTGTGTGTATCACAAAAACCACTGGACAGTGTGTGTATCACAGACCCATTGGACAGGGTGTGTGTCACAAACACCCCTGGACATCTTTTGTGTCACAAATGCCCCTGGACAGGGTGTGTGTCACAAACGCCCCTGGACAGCGTGTCTGTCACAAACCCCTTTGGACAGCGTGTTTCACAAACCCCATTGGACTGGCTGTGTGTCACAAACACACCTGGACAGCGTGTGTGTCACAAACGCCGCTGGACAGAGTGTGTGTCACAAACCCCATTGGACAGCTTGTGTGTCACAAACCCCACTGGAGAGGATGTGTGTCACAAACACCCCTGGACACCGTTTGTGTCACAAACGTTTCTGGTCAGGGTGTGTGTCACAAACCTCATTGGACAGCGTGTGTGTCACAAAACCCATTGGACAGTGTGTGTTTCATAATCCCCATTGGACAGGTTTTGTGTCACGAACCCCATTGGACAGGGTGTTTGTCACAAACGCCCCAGAACAGGGTGTGTCACAAACGCCCCTGGACAGCGTGTGTGTCACAAACCCCCCATGAACATCGTGTGTGTCACAACTCTCCCTGGACAGTGTGTGTATCACAAAAACCAATGAACAGTGTGTGTCTCACAGACCCCATTGGACAGGGTGTGTGTCACAAACACCCCTGGACACCTTTTATGTCACAAACGCCCCTGGACTGTTAGTGTGTCACAAAAACCCATTGTAGAGTGTGTGTGTCACAAACCCCATTAGACAGTGTGTGTGTCACGAACCCCATTGGACAGTGTGTGTCACAAACCCCAGTGGACAGCCTGTGTGTCACAAACCCCATTGGACAGTGTATTTGACACAAACCCCATTGGACAGGTTGTGTGTCACAAACAACCCTGGACACCGTTTGTGTCAGAAACGCCCCTGGACAGGGTGTGTGTCACAAATGCCCCTGGACAGCCTGTGTGTCACAAACCCCATTGGACAGCGTGTGTGTCACAAACCCCATTGGACAGGGTGTGTGTCACAAACACACCTGGGCACCTTTTGTGTCACAAACGCCCCTGGACTGGGTGTGTGTCACAAACCTCATTGGAGAGTGTGTGTGTCACAAACCCCATTAGACAGCGTGTGTGTCACAAAGACCCCTGGACACCGTTTATGTCACAAACGCCCCTGGACAGTATGTGTGTCACAAACCCCATTGGAGAGTGTGTATGTCACAAACGCCCCTGGACAGCCTGTGTGTCACAAACCCCATTGGACAGTGTGTGTGTCACAAACCCCATTGGACAGTGTGTGTGACACAAACCCCATTGGACAGCGTATGTGTCACAAGCACCCCTGGACAGCTTGTATCACAACTCCCCAAGGCAACTGTGTGTGTCACAAACACCCCTGGACTGACTGTGTGTCACAAACCCTATTGAAGAGTATGTCTTTCACAAACTCCATTGGACAGCGTGTGTGTCACAAACCCCCCTGGACATCATGTGTGTCACAACTCTCCCTGGACATTGTGTGTATCACAAAAACCACTGGAGAGTGTGTGTATCACAGACCCATTGGACAGGGTGTGTGTCACAAACACCCCTGGACATCTTTTGTGTCACAAATGCCCCTGGACAGCGTGTCTGTCACAAACCCCATTGGACAGCATGTCTGTCACAAACCCCATTGGACAGGGTGTTTGTCACAAACGCCCCAGAACAGGGTGTGTCACAAACGCCCCTGGACAGCGTGTGTGTCACAAATCCCCCATGAACATCGTGTGTGTCACAACTCTCCCTGGACAGTGTGTGTATCACAAAAACCAATGGACAGTGTGTGTCTCACAGACCCCATTGGACAGAGTGTGTGTAACAAACACCCCTGGACATCTTTTATGTCACAAACGCCCCTGGACTGTTAGTGTGTCACAAAAACCCATTGTAGAGTGTGTGTGTCACAAACCCCATTAGACAGTGTGTGTGTCACGAACCCCATTGGACAGTGTGTGTCACAAACCCCAGTGGACAGCCTGTGTGTCACAAACCCCATTGGACAGTGTGTTTGACACAAACCCCATTGGACGGGTTGTGTGTCACAAACAACCCTGGACACCGTTTGTGTCACAAACGCCCCTGGACAGGTTGTGTGTCACAAACGCCCCTGGACAGCGTGTCTGTCACAAACTCCATTGGACAGGGTGTGTGTCACAAAAACACCTGGACAGCGTGTGTGTCAGAAACGCCGCTGGACAGAGTGTGTGTCACCAACCCCATTGTACAGCTTGTGTGTCACAAACCCCATTGGACAGGGTGTGTGTCACAAACACGCCTGGACACCGTTTGTGTCACAAACGCCCCTGGACAGGGTGTGTGCAACATACCCCATTGGACAGTGTGTGTGTCACAAACCCCATTGGACAGCTTTTGAGTCACAAACACCCTTGGACACCGCTTGTGTCACAAACGCCCCTGGACAGGGTGTGTGTCACAAACGCCCCTGGACAGCGTGTCTGTCACAAACCCCATTGGACAGCATGTCTGTCACAAACCCCATTGGACAGGGTGTTTGTCACAAACGCCCCAGAACAGGGTGTGTCACAAACGCCCCTGGACAGCGTGTGTGTCACAAACCCCCCATGGACATTGTGTGTGTCACAGCTCTCCCTGGACAGTGTGTGTATCACAAAAACCAATGGACAGTGTGTGTCTCACAGACCCCATTGGACAGAGTGTGTGTAACAAACACCCCTGGACATCTTTTATGTCACAAACGCCCCTGGACTGTTAGTGTGTCACAAAAACCCATTGTAGAGTGTATTTGTCACAAACCCCATTAGACAGTGTGTGTGTCACGAACCCCATTGGACAACGTATGTGTCACAAGCACCCCTGGACAGCTTGTGTCACAACCCCCCAAGGAAACTGTGTGTGTCACAAACATCCCTGGACTGACTGTGTGTCACAAACCCTATTGGAGAGTATGTCTGTCACAAACCCCATTGGACAGCGTGTGTGTCATAAACCCCCCTGGACATCATGTGTGTCACAACTCTCCCTGGACATTGTGTGTATCACAAAAACCACTGGACAGTGTGTGTATCACAGACCCATTGGACAGGGTGTGTGTCACAAACACCCCTGGACATCTTTTGTGTCATAAATGCCCCTGGACAGGGTGTGTGTCACAAACGCCCCTGGACAGCGTGTCTGTCACAAACCCCTTTGGACAGCGTGTTTCGCAAACCCCATTGGACTGGGTGTGTGTCACAAACACACCTGGACAGCGTGTGTGTCACAAACGCCGCTGGACAGAGTGTGTGTCACAAACCCCATTGGACAGCTTGTGTGTCACAAACCCCACTGGAGAGGATGTGTGTCACAAACACCTCTGGACACCGTTTGTGTCAAAAACGTTTCTGGTCAGGGTGTGTGTCACAAACCTCATTGGACAGCGTGTGTGTCACAAAACCCATTGGACAGTGTGTGTTTCATAATCCCCATTGGACAGGTTTTGTGTCACGAACCCCATTGGACAGGGTGTTTGTCACAAACGCCCCAGAACTGGGTGTGTCACAAACGCCCCTGGACAGCGTGTGTGTCACAAACCCCCCATGAACATCGTGTGTGTCACAACTCTCCCTGGACAGTGTGTGTATCACAAAAACCAATGGACAGTGTGTGTCTCACAGACCCCATTGGACAGGGTGTGTGTCACAAACACCCCTGGACACCTTTTATGTCACAAACGCCCCTGGACTGTTAGTGTGTCACAAAAACCCATTGTAGAGTGTGTGTGTCACAAACCCCATTAGACAGTGTGTGTGTCACGAACCCCATTGGACAGTGTGTGTCACAAACCCCAGTGGACAGCCTGTGTGTCACAAACCCCATTGGACAGTGTGTTTGACACAAACCCCATTGGACAGGTTGTGTGTCACAAACAACCCTGGACACCGTTTGTGTCAGAAACGCCCCTGGACAGGGTGTGTGTCACAAATGCCCCTGGACAGCCTGTGTGTCACAAACCCCATTGGACAGTGTGTGTGTCACAAACCCCATTGGACAGGGTGTGTGTCACAAACACACCTGGGCACCTTTTGTGTCACAAACGCCCCTGGACTGGGTGTGTGTCACAAACCCCATTGGAGAGTGTGTGTGTCACAAACCCCATTAGACAGCGTGTGTGTCACAAAGACCCCTGGACACCGTTTATGTCACAAACGCCCCTGGACAGTATGTGTGTCACAAACCCCATTGGAGAGTGTGTATGTCACAAACGCCCCTGGACAGCCTGTGTGTCACAAACCCCATTGGACAGTGTGTGTGTCACAAACCCCATTGGACAGTGTGTGTGACACAAACCCCATTGGACAGCGTATGTGTCACAAGCACCCCTGGACAGCTTGTGTCACAACCCCCCAAGGAAACTGTGTGTGTCACAAACACCCCTGGACTGACTGTGTGTCACAAACCCTATTGAAGAGTATGTCTTTCACAAACCCCATTGGACAGCGTGTGTGTCACAAACCCCCCTGGACATCATGTGTGTCACAACTCTCCCTGGACATTGTGTGTATCACAAAAACCACTGGACAGTGTGTGTATCACAGACCCATTGGACAGGGTGTGTGTCACAAACACCCCTGGACATCTTTTGTGTCACAAACGCCCCTGGACAGATTGTGTGTCACAAACGCCCCTGGACAGCGTGTCTGTCACAAACTCCATTGGACAGGGTGTGTGTCACAAAAACACCTGGACAGCGTGTGTGTCAGAAACGCCGCTGGACAGAGTGTGTGTCACCAACCCCATTGTACAGCTTGTGTGTCACAAACCCCATTGGACAGGGTGTGTGTCACAAACACGCCTGGACACCGTTTGTGTCACAAACGCCCCTGGACAGGGTGTGTGCAACATACCCCATTGGACAGTGTGTGTGTCACAAACCCCATTGGACAGCTTTTGAGTCACAAACACCCTTGGACACCGCTTGTGTCACAAACGCCCCTGGACAGGGTGTGTGTCACAAACGCCCCTGGACAGCGTGTCTGTCACAAACCCCATTGGACAGCATGTCTGTCACAAACCCCATTGGACAGGGTGTTTGTCACAAACGCCCCAGAACAGGGTGTGTCACAAACGCCCCTGGACAGCGTGTGTGTCACAAACCCCCCATGGACATCGTGTGTGTCACAGCTCTCCCTGGACAGTGTGTGTATCACAAAAACCAATGGACAGTGTGTGTCTCACAGACCCCATTGGACAGAGTGTGTGTAACAAACACCCCTGGACATCTTTTATGTCACAAACGCCCCTGGACTGTTAGTGTGTCACAAAAACCCATTGTAGAGTGTGTTTGTCACAAACCCCATTAGACAGTGTGTGTGTCACGAACCCCATTGGACAGTGTGTGTGACACAAACCCCATTGGACAACGTATGTGTCACAAGCACCCCTGGACAGCTTGTGTCACAACCCCCCAAGGAAACTGTGTGTGTCACAAACATCCCTGGACTGACTGTGTGTCACAAACCCTATTGGAGAGTATGTCTGTCACAAACCCCATTGGACAGCGTGTGTGTCATAAACCCCCCTGGACATCATGTGTGTCACAACTCTCCCTGGACATTGTGTGTATCACAAAAACCACTGGACAGTGTGTGTATCACAGACCCATTGGACAGGGTGTGTGTCACAAACACCCCTGGACATCTTTTGTGTCACAAATGCCCCTGGACAGGGTGTGTGTCACAAACGCCCCTGGACAGCGTGTCTGTCACAAACCCCTTTGGACAGCGTGTTTCACAAACCCCATTGGACTGGATGTGTGTCACAAACACACCTGGACAGCGTGTGTGTCACAAACGCCGCTGGACAGAGTGTAAGTCACAAACCCCATTGGACAGCTTGTGTGTCACAAACCCCACTGGAGAGGATGTGTGTCACAAACACCCCTGGACACCGTTTGTGTCAAAAACGTTTCTGGTCAGGGTGTGTGTCACAAACCTCATTGGACAGCGTGTGTGTCACAAAACCCATTGGACAGTGTGTGTTTCATAATCCCCATTGGACAGGTTTTGTGTCACGAACCCCATTGGACAGGGTGTTTGTCACAAACGCCCCAGAACAGGGTGTGTCACAAACGCCCCTGGACAGCGTGTGTGTCACAAACCCCCCATGAACATCGTGTGTGTCACAACTCTCCCTGGACAGTGTGTGTATCACAAAAACCAATGGACAGTGTGTGTCTCACAGACCCCATTGGACAGGGTGTGTGTCACAAACACCCCTGGACACCTTTTATGTCACAAACGCCCCTGGACTGTTAGTGTGTCACAAAAACCCATTGTAGAGTGTGTGTGTCACAAACCCCATTAGACAGTGTGTGTGTCACGAACCCCATTGGACAGTGTGTGTCACAAACCCCAGTGGACAGCCTGTGTGTCACAAACCCCATTGGACAGTGTGTTTGACACAAACCCCATTGGACAGGTTGTGTGTCACAAACAACCCTGGACACCGTTTGTGTCAGAAACGCCCCTGGACAGGGTGTGTGTCACAAATGCCCCTGGACAGCCTGTGTGTCACAAACCCCATTGGACAGCGTGTGTGTCACAAACCCCATTGGACAGGGTGTGTGTCACAAACACACCTGGGCACCTTTTGTGTCACAAACGCCCCTGGACTGGGTGTGTGTCACAAACCCCATTGGAGAGTGTGTGTGTCACAAACCCCATTAGACAGCGTGTGTGTCACAAAGACCCCTGGACACCGTTTATGTCACAAACGCCCCTGGACAGTATGTGTGTCACAAACCCCATTGGAGAGTGTGTATGTCACAAACGCCCCTGGACAGCCTGTGTGTCACAAACCCCATTGGACAGTGTGTGTGTCACAAACCCCATTGGACAGTGTGTGTGACACAAACCCCATTGGACAGCGTATGTGTCACAAGCACCCCTGGACAGCTTGTGTCACAACCCCCCAAGGAAACTGTGTGTGTCACAAACACCCCTGCACTGACTGTGTGTCACAAACCCTATTGAAGAGTATGTCTTTCACAAACCCCATTGGACAGCGTGTGTGTCACAAACCCCCCTGGACATCATGTGTGTCACAACTCTCCCTGGACATTGTGTGTATCACAAAAACCACTGGACAGTGTGTGTATCACAGACCCATTGGACAGGGTGTGTGTCACAAACACCCCTGGACATCTTTTGTGTCACAAACGCCCCTGGACAGGTTGTGTGTCACAAACGCCCCTGGACAGCGTGTCTGTCACAAACTCCATTTGACAGGGTGTGTGTCACAAAAACACCTGGACAGCGTGTGTGTCAGAAACGCCGCTGGACAGAGTGTGTGTCATCAACCCCATTGTACAGCTTGTGTGTCACAAACCCCATTGGACAGGGTGTGTGTCACAAACACACCTGGACACCGTTTGTGTCACAAACGCCCCTGGACAGGGTGTGTGCAACATACCCCATTGGACAGTGTGTGTGTCACAAACCCCATTGGACAGCTTTTGAGTCACAAACACCCTTGGACACCGCTTGTGTCACAAACGCCCCTGGACAGGGTGTGTGTCACAAACGCCCCTGGACAGCGTGTCTGTCACAAACCCCATTGGACAGCATGTCTGTCACAAACCCCATTGGACAGGGTGTTTGTCACAAACGCTCCAGAACAGGGTGTGTCACAAACGCCCCTGGACAGCGTGTGTGTCACAAACCCCTCATGGACATCGTATGTGTCACAGCTCTCCCTGGACAGTGTGTGTATCACAAAAACCAATGGACAGTGTGTGTCACAAACCCCATTGGACAGAGTGTGTGTAACAAACACCCCTGGACATCTTTTATGTCACAAACGCCCCTGGACTGTTAGTGTGTCACAAAAACCCATTGTAGAGTGTGTTTGTCACAAACCCCATTAGACAGTGTGTGTGTCACGAACCCCATTGGACAGTGTGTGTGACACAAACCCCATTGGACAACGTATGTGTCACAAGCACCCCTGGACAGCTTGTGTCACAACCCCCCAAGGAAACTGTGTGTGTCACAAACATCCCTGGACTGACTGTGTGTCACAAACCCTATTGGAGAGTATGTCTGTCACAAACCCCATTGGACAGCGTGTGTGTCATAAACCCCCCTGGACATCATGTGTGTCACAACTCTCCCTGGACATTGTGTGTATCACAAAAACCACTGGACAGTGTGTGTATCACAGACCCATTGGACAGGGTGTGTGTCACAAACACCCCTGGACATCTTTTGTGTCACAAATGCCCCTGGACAGGGTGTGTGTCACAAACGCCCCTGGACAGCGTGTCTGTCACAAACCCCTTTGGACAGCGTGTTTCACAAACCCCATTGGACTGGATGTGTGTCACAAACACACCTGGACAGCGTGTGTGTCACAAACGCCGCTGGACAGAGTGTGTGTCACAAACCCCATTGGACAGCTTGTGTGTCACAAACCCCACTGGAGAGGATGTGTGTCACAAACACCCCTGGACACCGTTTGTGTCAAAAACGTTTCTGGTCAGGGTGTGTGTCACAAACCTCATTGGACAGCGTGTGTGTCACAAAACCCATTGGACAGTGTGTGTTTCATAATCCCCATTGGACAGGTTTTGTGTCACGAACCCCATTGGACAGGGTGTTTGTCACAAACGCCCCAGAACTGGGTGTGTCACAAACGCCCCTGGACAGCGTGTGTGTCACAAACCCCCCATGAACATCGTGTGTGTCACAACTCTCCCTGGACAGTGTGTGTATCACAAAAACCAATGGACAGTGTGTGTCTCACAGACCCCATTGGACAGGGTGTGTGTCACAAACACCCCTGGACACCTTTTATGTCACAAACGCCCCTGGACTGTTAGTGTGTCACAAAAACCCATTGTAGAGTGTGTGTGTCACAAACCCCATTAGACAGTGTGTGTGTCACGAACCCCATTGGACAGTGTGTGTCACAAACCCCAGTGGACAGCCTGTGTGTCACAAACCCCATTGGACAGTGTGTTTGACACAAACCCCATTGGACAGGTTGTGTGTCACAAACAACCCTGGACACCGTTTGTGTCAGAAACGCCCCTGGACAGGGTGTGTGTCACAAATGCCCCTGGACAGCCTGTGTGTCACAAACCCCATTGGACAGCGTGTGTGTCACAAACCCCATTGGACAGGGTGTGTGTCACAAACACACCTGGGCACCTTTTGTGTCACAAACGCCCCTGGACTGGGTGTGTGTCACAAACCTCATTGGAGAGTGTGTGTGTCACAAACCCCATTAGACAGCGTGTGTGTCACAAAGACCCCTGGACACCGTTTATGTCACAAACGCCCCTGGACAGTATGTGTGTCACAAACCCCATTGGAGAGTGTGTATGTCACAAACGCCCCTGGACAGCCTGTGTGTCACAAACCCCATTGGACAGTGTGTGTGTCACAAACCCCATTGGACAGTGTGTGTGACACAAACCCCATTGGACAGCGTATGTGTCACAAGCACCCCTGGACAGCTTGTGTCACAACCCCCCAAGGAAACTGTGTGTGTCACAAACACCCCTGGACTGACTGTGTGTCACAAACCCTATTGAAGAGTATGTCTTTCACAAACCCCATTGGACAGCGTGTGTGTCACAAACCCCCCTGGACATCATGTGTGTCACAACTCTCCCTGGACATTGTGTGTATCACAAAAACCACTGGACAGTGTGTGTATCACAGACCCATTGGACAGGGTGTGTGTCACAAACACCCCTGGACATCTTTTGTGTCACAAACGCCCCTGGACAGGTTGTGTGTCACAAACGCCCCTGGACAGCGTGTCTGTCACAAACTCCATTTGACAGGGTGTGTGTCACAAAAACACCTGGACAGCGTGTGTGTCAGAAACGCCGTTGGACAGAGTGTGTGTCATCAACCCCATTGTACAGCTTGTGTGTCACAAACCCCATTGGACAGGGTGTGTGTCACAAACACACCTGGACACCGTTTGTGTCACAAACGCCCCTGGACAGGGTGTGTGCAACATACCCCATTGGACAGTGTGTGTGTCACAAACCCCATTGGACAGCTTTTGAGTCACAAACACCCTTGGACACCGCTTGTGTCACAAACGCCCCTGGACAGGGTGTGTGTCACAAACGCCCCTGGACAGCGTGTCTGTCACAAACCCCATTGGACAGCATGTCTGTCACAAACCCCATTGGACAGGGTGTTTGTCACAAACGCCCCAGAACAGGGTGTGTCACAAACGCCCCTGGACAGCGTGTGTGTCACAAACCCCCCATGGACATCGTGTGTGTCACAGCTCTCCCTGGACAGTGCGTGTATCACAAAAACCAATGGACAGTGTGTGTCTCACAGACCCCATTGGACAGAGTGTGTGTAACAAACACCCCTGGACATCTTTTATGTCACAAACGCCCCTGGACTGTTAGTGTGTCACAAAAACCCATTGTAGAGTGTGTTTGTCACAAACCCCATTAGACAGTGTGTGTGTCACGAACCCCATTGGACAGTGTGTGTGACACAAACCCCATTGGACAACGTATGTGTCACAAGCACCCCTGGACAGCTTGTGTCACAACCCCCCAAGGAAACTGTGTGTGTCACAAACATCCCTGGACTGACTGTGTGTCACAAACCCTATTGGAGAGTATGTCTGTCACAAACCCCATTGGACAGCGTGTGTGTCATAAACCCCCCTGGACATCATGTGTGTCACAACTCTCCCTGGACATTGTGTGTATCACAAAAACCACTGGACAGTGTGTGTATCACAGACCCATTGGACAGGGTGTGTGTCACAAACACCCCTGGACATCTTTTGTGTCACAAATGCCCCTGGACAGGGTGTGTGTCACAAACGCCCCTGGACAGCGTGTCTGTCACAAACCCCTTTGGACAGCGTGTTTCACAAACCCCATTGGACTGGGTGTGTGTCACAAACACACCTGGACAGCGTGTGTGTCACAAACGCCGCTGGACAGAGTGTGTGTCACAAACCCCATTGGACAGCTTGTGTGTCACAAACCCCACTGGAGAGGATGTGTGTCACAAACACCCCTGGACACCGTTTGTGTCAAAAACGTTTCTGGTCAGGGTGTGTGTCACAAACCTCATTGGACAGCGTGTGTGTCACAAAACCCATTGGACAGTGTGTGTTTCATAATCCCCATTGGACAGGTTTTGTGTCACGAACCCCATTGGACAGGGTGTTTGTCACAAACGCCCCAGAACTGGGTGTGTCACAAACGCCCCTGGACAGCGTGTGTGTCACAAACCCCCCATGAACATCGTGTGTGTCACAACTCTCCCTGGACAGTGTGTGTATCACAAAAACCAATGGACAGTGTGTGTCTCACAGACCCCATTGGACAGGGTGTGTGTCACAAACACCACTGGACACCTTTTATGTCACAAACGCCCCTGGACAGGGTGTGTGTCACAAAAACCCATTGTAGAGTGTGTGTGTCACAAACCCCATTAGACAGTGTGTGTGTCACGAACCCCATTGAACAGTGTGTGTCACAAACCCCAGTGGACAGCCTGTGTGTCACAAACCCTATTGGACAGTGTGTTTGACACAAACCCCATTGGACAGGTTGTGTGTCACAAACAACCCTGGACACCGTTTGTGTCAGAAACGCCCCTGGACAGGGTGTGTGTCACAAATGCCCCTGGACAGCCTGTGTGTCACAAACCCCATTGGACAGCGTGTGTGTCACAAACCCCATTGGACAGGGTGTGTGTCACAAACACACCTGGGCACCTTTTGTGTCACAAACGCCCCTGGACTGGGTGTGTGTCACAAACCTCATTGGAGAGTGTGTGTGTCACAAACCCCATTAGACAGCGTGTGTGTCACAAAGACCCCTGGACACCGTTTATGTCACAAACGCCCCTGGACAGTATGTGTGTCACAAACCCCATTGGAGAGTGTGTATGTCACAAACGCCCCTGGACAGCCTGTGTGTCACAAACCCCATTGGACAGTGTGTGTGTCACAAACCCCATTGGACAGTGTGTGTGACACAAACCCCATTGGACAGCGTATGTGTCACAAGCACCCCTGGACAGCTTGTGTCACAACCCCCCAAGGAAACTGTGTGTGTCACAAACACCCCTGGACTGACTGTGTGTCACAAACCCTATTGAAGAGTATGTCTTTCACAAACCCCATTGGACAGCGTGTGTGTCACAAACCCCCCTGGACATCATGTGTGTCACAACTCTCCCTGGACATTGTGTGTATCACAAAAACCACTGGACAGTGTGTGTATCACAGACCCATTGGACAGGGTGTGTGTCACAAACACCCCTGGACATCTTTTGTGTCACAAACGCCCCTGGACAGGTTGTGTGTCACAAACGCCCCTGGACAGCGTGTCTGTCACAAACTCCATTTGACAGGGTGTGTGTCACAAAAACACCTGGACAGCGTGTGTGTCAGAAACGTCGCTGGACAGAGTGTGTGTCACCAACCCCATTGTACAGCTTGTGTGTCACAAACCCCATTGGACAGGGTGTGTGTCACAAACACGCCTGGACACCGTTTGTGTCACAAACGCCCCTGGACAGGGTGTGTGCAACATACCCCATTGGACAGTGTGTGTGTCACAAACCCCATTGGACAGCTTTTGAGTCACAAACACCCTTGGACACCGCTTGTGTCACAAACGCCCCTGGACAGGGTGTGTGTCACAAACGCCCCTGGACAGCGTGTCTGTCACAAACCCCATTGGACAGCATGTCTGTCACAAACCCCATTGGACAGGGTGTTTGTCACAAACGCTCCAGAACAGGGTGTGTCACAAACGCCCCTGGACAGCGTGTGTGTCACAAACCCCTCATGGACATCGTATGTGTCACAGCTCTCCCTGGACAGTGTGTGTATCACAAAAACCAATGGACAGTGTGTGTCTCACAGACCCCATTGGACAGAGTGTGTGTAACAAACGCCCCTGGACATCTTTTATGTCACAAACGCCCCTAGACTGTTAGTGTGTCACAAAAACCCATTGTAGAGTGTGTTTGTCACAAACCCCATTAGACAGTGTGTGTGTCACGAACCCCATTGGACAGTGTGT
This sequence comes from Nesoenas mayeri, assembly GCF_963082525.1. Taxonomy (NCBI): domain Eukaryota; kingdom Metazoa; phylum Chordata; class Aves; order Columbiformes; family Columbidae; genus Nesoenas; species Nesoenas mayeri. Next base: position 223,046 of record NW_027660036.1, read on the forward strand.
GTCACAAACCCCAGTGGACAGCCTGTGTGTCACAAACCCCATTGGACAGTGTGTTTGACACAAACCCCATGGGACAGGTTGTGTGTCACAAACAACCCTGGACACCGTTTGTATCAGAAACGCCCCTGGACAGGGTGTGTGTCACAAATGCCCCTGGACAGCCTGTGTGTCACAAACCCCATTGGACAGCGTGTGTGTCACAAACCCCATTGGACAGGGTGTGTGTCACAAACACACCTGGGCACCTTTTGTGTCACAAACGCCCCTGGACTGGGTGTGTGTCACAAACCCCATTGGACAGAGTGTGTGTCACAAACCCCATTAGACAGTGTGTGTGTCACAAACCCCATTGGACAGTGTGTGTGTCATAAACCCCATTGGACAGTGTGTGTGACACAAACCCCATTGGACAGCGTATGTGTCACAAGCACCCCTGGACAGCTTGTGTCACAACCCCCCAAGGAAACTGTGTGTGTCACAAACATCCCTGGACTGACTGTGTGTCACAAACCCTATTGGAGAGTATGTCTGTCACAAACCCCATTGGACAGCGTGTGTGTCATAAACCCCCCTGGACATCATGTGTGTCACAACTCTCCCTGGACATTGTGTGTATCACAAAAACCACTGGACAGTGTGTGTATCACAGACCCATTGGACAGGGTGTGTGTCACAAACACCCCTGGACATCTTTTGTGTCACAAATGTCCCTGGACATGGTGTGTGTCACAAACGCCCCTGGACAGCGTGTCTGTCACAAACCCCTTTGGACAGCGTGTTTCACAAACCCCATTGGACTGGGTGTGTGTCACAAACACACCTGGACAGCGTGTGTGTCACAAACGCCGCTGGACAGAGTGTGTGTCACAAACCCCATTGGACAGCTTGTGTGTCACAAACCCCACTGGAGAGGATGTGTGTCACAAACACCCCTGGACACCGTTTGTGTCAAAAACGTTTCTGGTCAGGGTGTGTGTCACAAACCTCATTGGACAGCGTGTGTGTCACAAAACCCATTGGACAGTGTGTGTTTCATAATCCCCATTGGACAGGTTTTGTGTCACGAACCCCATTGGACAGGGTGTTTGTCACAAACGCCCCAGAACAGGGTGTGTCACAAACGCCCCTGGACAGCGTGTGTGTCACAAACCCCCCATGAACATCGTGTGTGTCACAACTCTCCCTGGACAGTGTGTGTATCACAAAAACCAATGGACAGTGTGTGTCTCACAGACCCCATTGGACAGGGTGTGTGTCACAAACACCCCTGGACACCTTTTATGTCACAAACGCCCCTGGACTGTTAGTGTGTCACAAAAACCCATTGTAGAGTGTGTGTGTCACAAACCCCATTAGACAGTGTGTGTGTCACGAACCCCATTGGACAGTGTGTGTCACAAACCCCAGTGGACAGCCTGTGTGTCACAAACCCCATTGGACAGTGTGTTTGACACAAACCCCATTGGACAGGTTGTGTGTCACAAACAACCCTGGACACCGTTTGTGTCAGAAACGCCCCTGGACAGGGTGTGTGTCACAAATGCCGCTGGACAGCCTGTGTGTCACAAACCCCATTGGACAGCGTGTGTGTCACAAACCCCATTGGACAGGGTGTGTGTCACAAACACACCTGGGCACCTTTTGTGTCACAAACGCCCCTGGACTGGGTGTGTGTCACAAACCTCATTGGAGAGTGTGTGTGTCACAAACCCCATTAGACAGCGTGTGTGTCACAAAGACCCCTGGACACTGTTTATGTCACAAACGCCCCTGCACAGTATGTGTGTCACAAACCCCATTGGAGAGTGTGTATGTCACAAACGCCCCTGGACAGCCTGTGTGTCACAAACCCCATTGGACAGTGTGTGTGTCACAAACCCCATTGGACAGTGTGTGTGACACAAACCCCATTGGACAGCGTATGTGTCACAAGCACCCCTGGACAGCTTGTGTCACAACCCCCCAAGGAAACTGTGTGTGTCACAAACACCCCTGGACTGACTGTGTGTCACAAACCCTATTGAAGAGTATGTCTTTCACAAACCCCATTGGACAGCGTGTGTGTCACAAACCCCCCTGGACATCATGTGTGTCACAACTCTCCCTGGACATTGTGTGTATCACAAAAACCACTGGACAGTGTGTGTATCACAGACCCATTGGACAGGGTGTGTGTCACAAACACCCATGGACATCTTTTGTGTCACAAACGCCCCTGGACAGGTTGTGTGTCACAAACGCCCCTGGACAGCGTGTCTGTCACAAACTCCATTTGACAGGGTGTGTGTCACAAAAACACCTGGACAGCGTGTGTGTCAGAAACGCCGCTGGACAGAGTGTGTGTCATCAACCCCATTGTACAGCTTGTGTGTCACAAACCTCATTGGACAGGGTGTGTGTCACAAACACGTCTGGACACCGTTTGTGTCACAAACGCCCCTGGACAGGGTGTGTGCAACATACCCCATTGGACAGTGTGTGTGTCACAAACCCCATTGGACAGCTTTTGAGTCACAAACACCCTTGGACACCGCTTGTGTCACAAACGCCCCTGGACAGGGTGTGTGTCACAAACGCCCCTGGACAGCGTGTCTGTCACAAACCCCATTGGACAGCATGTCTGTCACAAACCCCATTGGACAGGGTGTTTGTCACAAACGCCCCAGAACAGGGTGTGTCACAAACGCCCCTGGACAGCGTGTGTGTCACAAACCCCCCATGAACATCGTGTGTGTCACAGCTCTCCCTGGACAGTGTGTGTATCACAAAAACCAATGGACAGTGTGTGTCTCACAGACCCCATTGGACAGAGTGTGTGTAACAAACACCCCTGGACATCTTTTATGTCACAAACGCCCCTGGACTGTTAGTGTGTCACAAAAACCCATTGTAGAGTGTGTTTGTCACAAACCCCATTAGACAGTGTGTGTGTCACGAACCCCATTGGACAGTGTGTGTGACACAAACCCCATTGGACAACGTATGTGTCACAAGCACCCCTGGACAGCTTGTGTCACAACCCCCCATGGAAACTGTGTGTGTCACAAACATCCCTGGACTGACTGTGTGTCACAAACCCTATTGGAGAGTATGTCTGTCACAAACCCCATTGGACAGCGTGTGTGTCATAAACCCCCCTGGACATCATGTGTGTCACAACTCTCCCTGGACATTGTGTGTATCACAAAAACCACTGGACAGTGTGTGTATCACAGACCCATTGGACAGGGTGTGTGTCACAAACACCCCTGGACATCTTTTGTGTCACAAATGCCCCTGGACAGGGTGTGTGTAACAAACGCCCCTGGACAGCGTGTCTGTCACAAACCCCATTGGACAGCGTGTTTCACAAACCCCATTGGACTGGGTGTGTGTCACAAACACACCTGGACAGCGTGTGTGTCACAAACGCCGCTGGACAGAGTGTGTGTCACAAACCCCATTGGACAGCTTGTGTGTCACAAACCCCACTGGAGAGGATGTGTGTCACAAACACCCCTGGACACCGTTTGTGTCAAAAACGTTTCTGGTCAGGGTGTGTGTCACAAACCTCATTGGACAGCGTGTGTGTCACAAAACCCATTGGACAGTGTGTGTTTCATAATCCCCATTGGACAGGTTTTGTGTCACGAACCCCATTGGACAGGGTGTTTGTCACAAACGCCCCAGAACTGGGTGTGTCACAAACGCCCCTGGACAGCGTGTCTGTCACAAACCCCCCATGAACATCGTGTGTGTCACAACTCTCCCTGGACAGTGTGTGTATCACAAAAACCAACGGACAGTGTGTGTCTCACAGACCCCATTGGACAGGGTGTGTGTCACAAACACCCCTGGACACCTTTTATGTCACAAACGCCCCTGGACTGTTAGTGTGTCACAAAAACCCATTGTAGAGTGTGTGTGTCACAAACCCCATTAGACAGTGTGTGTGTCACGAACCCCATTGGACAGTGTGTGTCACAAACCCCAGTGGACAGCCTGTGTGTCACAAACCCCATTGGACAGTGTGTTTGACACAAACCCCATTGGACAGGTTGTGTGTCACAAACAACCCTGGACACCGTTTGTGTCAGAAACGCCCCTGGACAGGGTGTGTGTCACAAATGCCCCTGGACAGCCTGTGTGTCACAAACCCCATTGGACAGCGTGTGTGTCACAAACCCCATTGGACAGGGTGTGTGTCACAAACACACCTGGGCACCTTTTGTGTCACAAACGCCCCTGGACTGGGTGTGTGTCACAAACCTCATTGGAGAGTGTGTGTGTCACAAACCCCATTAGACAGCGTGTGTGTCACAAAGACCCCTGGACACCGTTTATGTCACAAACGCCCCTGGACAGTATGTGTGTCACAAACCCCATTGGAGAGTGTGTATGTCACAAACGCCCCTGGACAGCCTGTGTGTCACAAACCCCATTGGACAGTGTGTGTGTCACAAACCCCATTGGACAGTGTGTGTGACACAAACCCCATTGGACAGCGTATGTGTCACAAGCACCCCTGGACAGCTTGTGTCACAACCCCCCAAGGAAACTGTGTGTGTCACAAACACCCCTGGACTGACTGTGTGTCACAAACCCTATTGAAGAGTATGTCTTTCACAAACCCCATTGGACAGCGTGTGTGTCACAAACCCCCCTGGACATCATGTGTGTCACAACTCTCCCTGGACATTGTGTGTATCACAAAAACCACTGGACAGTGTGTGTATCACAGACCCATTGGACAGGGTGTGTGTCACAAACACCCCTGGACATCTTTTGTGTCACAAACGCCCCTGGACAGGTTGTGTGTCACAAACGCCCCTGGACAGCGTGTCTGTCACAAACTCCATTTGACAGGGTGTGTGTCACAAAAACACCTGGACAGCGTGTGTGTCAGAAACGCCGCTGGACAGAGTGTGTGTCATCAACCCCATTGTACAGCTTGTGTGTCACAAACCCCATTGGACAGGGTGTGTGTCACAAACACACCTGGACACCGTTTGTGTCACAAACGCCCCTGGACAGGGTGTGTGCAACATACCCCATTGGACAGTGTGTGTGTCACAAACCCCATTGGACAGCTTTTGAGTCACAAACACCCTTGGACACCGCTTGTGTCACAAACGCCCCTGGACAGGGTGTGTGTCACAAACGCCCCTGGACAGCGTGTCTGTCACAAACCCCATTGGACAGCATGTCTGTCACAAACCCCATTGGACAGGGTGTTTGTCACAAACGCTCCAGAACAGGGTGTGTCACAAACGCCCCTGGACAGCGTGTGTGTCACAAACCCCTCATGGACATCGTATGTGTCACAGCTCTCCCTGGACAGTGTGTGTATCACAAAAACCAATGGACAGTGTGTGTCACAAACCCCATTGGACAGAGTGTGTGTAACAAACACCCCTGGACATCTTTTATGTCACAAACGCCCCTGGACTGTTAGTGTGTCACAAAAACCCATTGTAGAGTGTGTTTGTCACAAACCCCATTAGACAGTGTGTGTGTCACGAACCCCATTGGACAGTGTGTGTGACACAAACCCCATTGGACAACGTATGTGTCACAAGCACCCCTGGACAGCTTGTGTCACAACCCCCCAAGGAAACTGTGTGTGTCACAAACATCCCTGGACTGACTGTGTGTCACAAACCCTATTGGAGAGTATGTCTGTCACAAACCCCATTGGACAGCGTGTGTGTCATAAACCCCCCTGGACATCATGTGTGTCACAACTCTCCCTGGACATTGTGTGTATCACAAAAACCACTGGACAGTGTGTGTATCACAGACCCATTGGACAGGGTGTGTGTCACAAACACCCCTGGACATCTTTTGTGTCACAAATGCCCCTGGACAGGGTGTGTGTCACAAACGCCCCTGGACAGCGTGTCTGTCACAAACCCCTTTGGACAGCGTGTTTCACAAACCCCATTGGACTGGATGTGTGTCACAAACACACCTGGACAGCGTGTGTGTCACAAACGCCGCTGGACAGAGTGTGTGTCACAAACCCCATTGGACAGCTTGTGTGTCACAAACCCCACTGGAGAGGATGTGTGTCACAAACACCCCTGGACACCGTTTGTGTCAAAAACGTTTCTGGTCAGGGTGTGTGTCACAAACCTCATTGGACAGCGTGTGTGTCACAAAACCCATTGGACAGTGTGTGTTTCATAATCCCCATTGGACAGGTTTTGTGTCACGAACCCCATTGGACAGGGTGTTTGTCACAAACGCCCCAGAACTGGGTGTGTCACAAACGCCCCTGGACAGCGTGTGTGTCACAAACCCCCCATGAACATCGTGTGTGTCACAACTCTCCCTGGACAGTGTGTGTATCACAAAAACCAATGGACAGTGTGTGTCTCACAGACCCCATTGGACAGGGTGTGTGTCACAAACACCCCTGGACACCTTTTATGTCACAAACGCCCCTGGACTGTTAGTGTGTCACAAAAACCCATTGTAGAGTGTGTGTGTCACAAACCCCATTAGACAGTGTGTGTGTCACGAACCCCATTGGACAGTGTGTGTCACAAACCCCAGTGGACAGCCTGTGTGTCACAAACCCCATTGGACAGTGTGTTTGACACAAACCCCATTGGACAGGTTGTGTGTCACAAACAACCCTGGACACCGTTTGTGTCAGAAACGCCCCTGGACAGGGTGTGTGTCACAAATGCCCCTGGACAGCCTGTGTGTCACAAACCCCATTGGACAGCGTGTGTGTCACAAACCCCATTGGACAGGGTGTGTGTCACAAACACACCTGGGCACCTTTTGTGTCACAAACGCCCCTGGACTGGGTGTGTGTCACAAACCTCATTGGAGAGTGTGTGTGTCACAAACCCCATTAGACAGCGTGTGTGTCACAAAGACCCCTGGACACCGTTTATGTCACAAACGCCCCTGGACAGTATGTGTGTCACAAACCCCATTGGAGAGTGTGTATGTCACAAACGCCCCTGGACAGCCTGTGTGTCACAAACCCCATTGGACAGTGTGTGTGTCACAAACCCCATTGGACAGTGTGTGTGACACAAACCCCATTGGACAGCGTATGTGTCACAAGCACCCCTGGACAGCTTGTGTCACAACCCCCCAAGGAAACTGTGTGTGTCACAAACACCCCTGGACTGACTGTGTGTCACAAACCCTATTGAAGAGTATGTCTTTCACAAACCCCATTGGACAGCGTGTGTGTCACAAACCCCCCTGGACATCATGTGTGTCACAACTCTCCCTGGACATTGTGTGTATCACAAAAACCACTGGACAGTGTGTGTATCACAGACCCATTGGACAGGGTGTGTGTCACAAACACCCCTGGACATCTTTTGTGTCACAAACGCCCCTGGACAGGTTGTGTGTCACAAACGCCCCTGGACAGCGTGTCTGTCACAAACTCCATTTGACAGGGTGTGTGTCACAAAAACACCTGGACAGCGTGTGTGTCAGAAACGCCGTTGGACAGAGTGTGTGTCATCAACCCCATTGTACAGCTTGTGTGTCACAAACCCCATTGGACAGGGTGTGTGTCACAAACACACCTGGACACCGTTTGTGTCACAAACGCCCCTGGACAGGGTGTGTGCAACATACCCCATTGGACAGTGTGTGTGTCACAAACCCCATTGGACAGCTTTTGAGTCACAAACACCCTTGGACACCGCTTGTGTCACAAACGCCCCTGGACAGGGTGTGTGTCACAAACGCCCCTGGACAGCGTGTCTGTCACAAACCCCATTGGACAGCATGTCTGTCACAAACCCCATTGGACAGGGTGTTTGTCACAAACGCCCCAGAACAGGGTGTGTCACAAACGCCCCTGGACAGCGTGTGTGTCACAAACCCCCCATGGACATCGTGTGTGTCACAGCTCTCCCTGGACAGTGCGTGTATCACAAAAACCAATGGACAGTGTGTGTCTCACAGACCCCATTGGACAGAGTGTGTGTAACAAACACCCCTGGACATCTTTTATGTCACAAACGCCCCTGGACTGTTAGTGTGTCACAAAAACCCATTGTAGAGTGTGTTTGTCACAAACCCCATTAGACAGTGTGTGTGTCACGAACCCCATTGGACAGTGTGTGTGACACAAACCCCATTGGACAACGTATGTGTCACAAGCACCCCTGGACAGCTTGTGTCACAACCCCCCAAGGAAACTGTGTGTGTCACAAACATCCCTGGACTGACTGTGTGTCACAAACCCTATTGGAGAGTATGTCTGTCACAAACCCCATTGGACAGCGTGTGTGTCATAAACCCCCCTGGACATCATGTGTGTCACAACTCTCCCTGGACATTGTGTGTATCACAAAAACCACTGGACAGTGTGTGTATCACAGACCCATTGGACAGGGTGTGTGTCACAAACACCCCTGGACATCTTTTGTGTCACAAATGCCCCTGGACAGGGTGTGTGTCACAAACGCCCCTGGACAGCGTGTCTGTCACAAACCCCTTTGGACAGCGTGTTTCACAAACCCCATTGGACTGGGTGTGTGTCACAAACACACCTGGACAGCGTGTGTGTCACAAACGCCGCTGGACAGAGTGTGTGTCACAAACCCCATTGGACAGCTTGTGTGTCACAAACCCCACTGGAGAGGATGTGTGTCACAAACACCCCTGGACACCGTTTGTGTCAAAAACGTTTCTGGTCAGGGTGTGTGTCACAAACCTCATTGGACAGCGTGTGTGTCACAAAACCCATTGGACAGTGTGTGTTTCATAATCCCCATTGGACAGGTTTTGTGTCACGAACCCCATTGGACAGGGTGTTTGTCACAAACGCCCCAGAACTGGGTGTGTCACAAACGCCCCTGGACAGCGTGTGTGTCACAAACCCCCCATGAACATCGTGTGTGTCACAACTCTCCCTGGACAGTGTGTGTATCACAAAAACCAATGGACAGTGTGTGTCTCACAGACCCCATTGGACAGGGTGTGTGTCACAAACACCACTGGACACCTTTTATGTCACAAACGCCCCTGGACAGGGTGTGTGTCACAAAAACCCATTGTAGAGTGTGTGTGTCACAAACCCCATTAGACAGTGTGTGTGTCACGAACCCCATTGAACAGTGTGTGTCACAAACCCCAGTGGACAGCCTGTGTGTCACAAACCCTATTGGACAGTGTGTTTGACACAAACCCCATTGGACAGGTTGTGTGTCACAAACAACCCTGGACACCGTTTGTGTCAGAAACGCCCCTGGACAGGGTGTGTGTCACAAATGCCCCTGGACAGCCTGTGTGTCACAAACCCCATTGGACAGCGTGTGTGTCACAAACCCCATTGGACAGGGTGTGTGTCACAAACACACCTGGGCACCTTTTGTGTCACAAACGCCCCTGGACTGGGTGTGTGTCACAAACCTCATTGGAGAGTGTGTGTGTCACAAACCCCATTAGACAGCGTGTGTGTCACAAAGACCCCTGGACACCGTTTATGTCACAAACGCCCCTGGACAGTATGTGTGTCACAAACCCCATTGGAGAGTGTGTATGTCACAAACGCCCCTGGACAGCCTGTGTGTCACAAACCCCATTGGACAGTGTGTGTGTCACAAACCCCATTGGACAGTGTGTGTGACACAAACCCCATTGGACAGCGTATGTGTCACAAGCACCCCTGGACAGCTTGTGTCACAACCCCCCAAGGAAACTGTGTGTGTCACAAACACCCCTGGACTGACTGTGTGTCACAAACCCTATTGAAGAGTATGTCTTTCACAAACCCCATTGGACAGCGTGTGTGTCACAAACCCCCCTGGACATCATGTGTGTCACAACTCTCCCTGGACATTGTGTGTATCACAAAAACCACTGGACAGTGTGTGTATCACAGACCCATTGGACAGGGTGTGTGTCACAAACACCCCTGGACATCTTTTGTGTCACAAACGCCCCTGGACAGGTTGTGTGTCACAAACGCCCCTGGACAGCGTGTCTGTCACAAACTCCATTTGACAGGGTGTGTGTCACAAAAACACCTGGACAGCGTGTGTGTCAGAAACGTCGCTGGACAGAGTGTGTGTCACCAACCCCATTGTACAGCTTGTGTGTCACAAACCCCATTGGACAGGGTGTGTGTCACAAACACGCCTGGACACCGTTTGTGTCACAAACGCCCCTGGACAGGGTGTGTGCAACATACCCCATTGGACAGTGTGTGTGTCACAAACCCCATTGGACAGCTTTTGAGTCACAAACACCCTTGGACACCGCTTGTGTCACAAACGCCCCTGGACAGGGTGTGTGTCACAAACGCCCCTGGACAGCGTGTCTGTCACAAACCCCATTGGACAGCATGTCTGTCACAAACCCCATTGGACAGGGTGTTTGTCACAAACGCTCCAGAACAGGGTGTGTCACAAACGCCCCTGGACAGCGTGTGTGTCACAAACCCCTCATGGACATCGTATGTGTCACAGCTCTCCCTGGACAGTGTGTGTATCACAAAAACCAATGGACAGTGTGTGTCTCACAGACCCCATTGGACAGAGTGTGTGTAACAAACACCCCTGGACATCTTTTATGTCACAAACGCCCCTAGACTGTTAGTGTGTCACAAAAACCCATTGTAGAGTGTGTTTGTCACAAACCCCATTAGACAGTGTGTGTGTCACGAACCCCATTGGACAGTGTGTGTCACAAACCCCAGTGGACAGCCTGTGTGTCACAAACCCCATTGGACAGTGTGTTTGACACAAACCCCATGGGACAGGTTGTGTGTCACAAACAACCCTGGACACCGTTTGTATCAGAAACGCCCCTGGACAGGGTGTGTGTCACAAATGCCCCTGGACAGCCTGTGTGTCACAAACCCCATTGGACAGCGTGTGTGTCACAAACCCCATTGGACAGGGTGTGTGTCACAAACACACCTGGGCACCTTTTGTGTCACAAACGCCCCTGGACTGGGTGTGTGTCACAAACCCCATTGGACAGAGTGTGTGTCACAAACCCCATTAGACAGTGTGTGTGTCACAAACCCCATTGGACAGTGTGTGTGTCATAAACCCCATTGGACAGTGTGTGTGACACAAACCCCATTGGACAGCGTATGTGTCACAAGCACCCCTGGACAGCTTGTGTCACAACCCCCCAAGGAAACTGTGTGTGTCACAAACATCCCTGGACTGACTGTGTGTCACAAACCCTATTGGAGAGTATGTCTGTCACAAACCCCATTGGACAGCGTGTGTGTCATAAACCCCCCTGGACATCATGTGTGTCACAACTCTCCCTGGACATTGTGTGTATCACAAAAACCACTGGACAGTGTGTGTATCACAGACCCATTGGACAGGGTGTGTGTCACAAACACCCCTGGACATCTTTTGTGTCACAAATGTCCCTGGACATGGTGTGTGTCACAAACGCCCCTGGACAGCGTGTCTGTCACAAACCCCTTTGGACAGCGTGTTTCACAAACCCCATTGGACTGGGTGTGTGTCACAAACACACCTGGACAGCGTGTGTGTCACAAACGCCGCTGGACAGAGTGTGTGTCACAAACCCCATTGGACAGCTTGTGTGTCACAAACCCCACTGGAGAGGATGTGTGTCACAAACACCCCTGGACACCGTTTGTGTCAAAAACGTTTCTGGTCAGGGTGTGTGTCACAAACCTCATTGGACAGCGTGTGTGTCACAAAACCCATTGGACAGTGTGTGTTTCATAATCCCCATTGGACAGGTTTTGTGTCACGAACCCCATTGGACAGGGTGTTTGTCACAAACGCCCCAGAACAGGGTGTGTCACAAACGCCCCTGGACAGCGTGTGTGTCACAAACCCCCCATGGACATCGTGTGTGTCACAACTCTCCCTGGACAGTGTGTGTATCACAAAAACCAATGGACAGTGTGTGTCTCACAGACCCCATTGGACAGGGTGTGTGTCACAAACACCCCTGGACACCTTTTATGTCACAAACGCCCCTGGACTGTTAGTGTGTCACAAAAACCCATTGTAGAGTGTGTGTGTCACAAACCCCATTAGACAGTGTGTGTGTCACGAACCCCATTGGACAGTGTGTGTCACAAACCCCAGTGGACAGCCTGTGTGTCACAAACCCCATTGGACAGTGTGTTTGACACAAACCCCATTGGACAGGTTGTGTGTCACAAACAACCCTGGACACCGTTTGTGTCAGAAACGCCCCTGGACAGGGTGTGTGTCACAAATGCCGCTGGACAGCCTGTGTGTCACAAACCCCATTGGACAGCGTGTGTGTCACAAACCCCATTGGACAGGGTGTGTGTCACAAACACACCTGGGCACCTTTTGTGTCACAAACGCCCCTGGACTGGGTGTGTGTCACAAACCTCATTGGAGAGTGTGTGTGTCACAAACCCCATTAGACAGCGTGTGTGTCACAAAGACCCCTGGACACTGTTTATGTCACAAACGCCCCTGCACAGTATGTGTGTCACAAACCCCATTGGAGAGTGTGTATGTCACAAACGCCCCTGGACAGCCTGTGTGTCACAAACCCCATTGGACAGTGTGTGTGTCACAAACCCCATTGGACAGTGTGTGTGACACAAACCCCATTGGACAGCGTATGTGTCACAAGCACCCCTGGACAGCTTGTGTCACAACCCCCCAAGGAAACTGTGTGTGTCACAAACACCCCTGGACTGACTGTGTGTCACAAACCCTATTGAAGAGTATGTCTTTCACAAACCCCATTGGACAGCGTGTGTGTCACAAACCCCCCTGGACATCATGTGTGTCACAACTCTCCCTGGACATTGTGTGTATCACAAAAACCACTGGACAGTGTGTGTATCACAGACCCATTGGACAGGGTGTGTGTCACAAACACCCATGGACATCTTTTGTGTCACAAACGCCCCTGGACAGGTTGTGTGTCACAAACGCCCCTGGACAGCGTGTCTGTCACAAACTCCATTTGACAGGGTGTGTGTCACAAAAACACCTGGACAGCGTGTGTGTCAGAAACGCCGCTGGACAGAGTGTGTGTCATCAACCCCATTGTACAGCTTGTGTGTCACAAACCTCATTGGACAGGGTGTGTGTCACAAACACGTCTGGACACCGTTTGTGTCACAAACGCCCCTGGACAGGGTGTGTGCAACATACCCCATTGGACAGTGTGTGTGTCACAAACCCCATTGGACAGCTTTTGAGTCACAAACACCCTTGGACACCGCTTGTGTCACAAACGCCCCTGGACAGGGTGTGTGTCACAAACGCCCCTGGACAGCGTGTCTGTCACAAACCCCATTGGACAGCATGTCTGTCACAAACCCCATTGGACAGGGTGTTTGTCACAAACGCCCCAGAACAGGGTGTGTCACAAACGCCCCTGGACAGCGTGTGTGTCACAAACCCCCCATGAACATCGTGTGTGTCACAGCTCTCCCTGGACAGTGTGTGTATCACAAAAACCAATGGACAGTGTGTGTCTCACAGACCCCATTGGACAGAGTGTGTGTAACAAACACCCCTGGACATCTTTTATGTCACAAACGCCCCTGGACTGTTAGTGTGTCACAAAAACCCATTGTAGAGTGTGTTTGTCACAAACCCCATTAGACAGTGTGTGTGTCACGAACCCCATTGGACAGTGTGTGTGACACAAACCCCATTGGACAACGTATGTGTCACAAGCACCCCTGGACAGCTTGTGTCACAACCCCCCATGGAAACTGTGTGTGTCACAAACATCCCTGGACTGACTGTGTGTCACAAACCCTATTGGAGAGTATGTCTGTCACAAACCCCATTGGACAGCGTGTGTGTCATAAACCCCCCTGGACATCATGTGTGTCACAACTCTCCCTGGACATTGTGTGTATCACAAAAACCACTGGACAGTGTGTGTATCACAGACCCATTGGACAGGGTGTGTGTCACAAACACCCCTGGACATCTTTTGTGTCACAAATGCCCCTGGACAGGGTGTGTGTAACAAACGCCCCTGGACAGCGTGTCTGTCACAAACCCCATTGGACAGCGTGTTTCACAAACCCCATTGGACTGGGTGTGTGTCACAAACACACCTGGACAGCGTGTGTGTCACAAACGCCGCTGGACAGAGTGTGTGTCACAAACCCCATTGGACAGCTTGTGTGTCACAAACCCCACTGGAGAGGATGTGTGTCACAAACACCCCTGGACACCGTTTGTGTCAAAAACGTTTCTGGTCAGGGTGTGTGTCACAAACCTCATTGGACAGCGTGTGTGTCACAAAACCCATTGGACAGTGTGTGTTTCATAATCCCCATTGGACAGGTTTTGTGTCACGAACCCCATTGGACAGGGTGTTTGTCACAAACGCCCCAGAACTGGGTGTGTCACAAACGCCCCTGGACAGCGTGTCTGTCACAAACCCCCCATGAACATCGTGTGTGTCACAACTCTCCCTGGACAGTGTGTGTATCACAAAAACCAACGGACAGTGTGTGTCTCACAGACCCCATTGGACAGGGTGTGTGTCACAAACACCCCTGGACACCTTTTATGTCACAAACGCCCCTGGACTGTTAGTGTGTCACAAAAACCCATTGTAGAGTGTGTGTGTCACAAACCCCATTAGACAGTGTGTGTGTCACGAACCCCATTGGACAGTGTGTGTCACAAACCCCAGTGGACAGCCTGTGTGTCACAAACCCCATTGGACAGTGTGTTTGACACAAACCCCATTGGACAGGTTGTGTGTCACAAACAACCCTGGACACCGTTTGTGTCAGAAACGCCCCTGGACAGGGTGTGTGTCACAAATGCCCCTGGACAGCCTGTGTGTCACAAACCCCATTGGACAGCGTGTGTGTCACAAACCCCATTGGACAGGGTGTGTGTCACAAACACACCTGGGCACCTTTTGTGTCACAAACGCCCCTGGACTGGGTGTGTGTCACAAACCTCATTGGAGAGTGTGTGTGTCACAAACCCCATTAGACAGCGTGTGTGTCACAAAGACCCCTGGACACCGTTTATGTCACAAACGCCCCTGGACAGTATGTGTGTCACAAACCCCATTGGAGAGTGTGTATGTCACAAACGCCCCTGGACAGCCTGTGTGTCACAAACCCCATTGGACAGTGTGTGTGTCACAAACCCCATTGGACAGTGTGTGTGACACAAACCCCATTGGACAGCGTATGTGTCACAAGCACCCCTGGACAGCTTGTGTCACAACCCCCCAAGGAAACTGTGTGTGTCACAAACACCCCTGGACTGACTGTGTGTCACAAACCCTATTGAAGAGTATGTCTTTCACAAACCCCATTGGACAGCGTGTGTGTCACAAACCCCCCTGGACATCATGTGTGTCACAACTCTCCCTGGACATTGTGTGTATCACAAAAACCACTGGACAGTGTGTGTATCACAGACCCATTGGACAGGGTGTGTGTCACAAACACCCCTGGACATCTTTTGTGTCACAAACGCCCCTGGACAGGTTGTGTGTCACAAACGCCCCTGGACAGCGTGTCTGTCACAAACTCCATTGGACAGGGTGTGTGTCACAAAAACACCTGGACAGCGTGTGTGTCACAAACGCCGCTGGACAGAGTGTGTGTCACCAACCCCATTGTACAGCTTGTGTGTCACAAACCCCATTGGACAGGGTGTGTGTCACAAACACGCCTGGATACCGTTTGTGTCACAAACGCCCCTGGACAGGGTGTGTGCAACAAACACCCCTGGACATCTTTTATGTCACAAACGCCCCTGGACTGTTAGTGTGTCACAAAAACCCATTGCAGAGTGTGTTTGTCACAAACCCCATTAGACAGTGTGTGTGTCACGAACCCCATTGGACAGTGTGTGTCACAAACCCCAGTGGACAGCCTGTGTGTCACAAACCCCATTGGACAGTGTGTTTGACACAAACCCCATTGGACAGGTTGTGTGTCACAAACAACCCTGGACACCGTTTGTGTCAGAAACGCCCCTGGACAGGGTGTGTGTCACAAATGCCGCTGGACAGCCTGTGTGTCACAAACCCCATTGGACAGCGTGTGTGTCACAAACCCCATTGGACAGGGTGTGTGTCACAAACACACCTGGGCACCTTTTGTGTCACAAACGCCCCTGGACTGGGTGTGTGTCACAAACCCCATTGGACAGAGTGTGTGTCACAAACCCCATTAGACAGCGTGTGTGTCACAAACCCCATTGGACTGTGTGTGTGTCACAAACCCCATTGGACAGTGTGTGTGACACAAACCCCATTGGACAGCGTATGTGTCACAAGCACCCCTGGACAGCTTGTGTCACAACCCCCCAAGGAAACTGTGTGTGTCACAAACATCCCTGGACTGACTGTGTGTCACAAACCCTATTGGAGAGTATGTCTGTCACAAACCCCATTGGACAGCGTGTGTGTCATAAACCCCCCTGGACATCATGTGTGTCACAACTCTCCCTGGACATTGTGTGTATCACAAAAACCACTGGACAGTGTGTGTATCACAGACCCATTGGACAGGGTGTGTGTCACAAACACCCCTGGACATCTTTTGTGTCACAAATGCCCCTGGACAGGGTGTGTGTCACAAACGCCCCTGGACAGCGTGTCTGTCACAAACCCCTTTGGACAGCGTGTTTCACAAACCCCATTGGACTGGGTGTGTGTCACAAACACACCTGGACAGCGTGTGTGTCACAAACGCCGCTGGACAGAGTGTGTGTCACAAACCCCATTGGACAGCTTGTGTGTCACAAACCCCACTGGAGAGGATGTGTGTCACAAACACCCCTGGACACCGTTTGTGTCAAAAACGTTTCTGGTCAGGGTGTGTGTCACAAACCTCATTGGACAGCGTGTGTGTCACAAAACCCATTGGACAGTGTGTGTTTCATAATCCCCATTGGACAGGTTTTGTGTCACGAACCCCATTGGACAGGGTGTTTGTCACAAACGCCCCAGAACAGGGTGTGTCACAAACGCCCCTGGACAGCGTGTGTGTCACAAACCCCCCATGAACATCGTGTGTGTCACAACTCTCCCTGGACAGTGTGTGTATCACAAAAACCAATGGACAGTGTGTGTCTCACAGACCCCATTGGACAGGGTGTGTGTCACAAACACCCCTGGACACCTTTTATGTCACAAACGCCCCTGGACTGTTAGTGTGTCACAAAAACCCATTGTAGAGTGTGTGTGTCACAAACCCCATTAGACAGTGTGTGTGTCACGAACCCCATTGGACAGTGTGTGTCACAAACCCCAGTGGACAGCCTGTGTGTCACAAACCCCATTGGACAGTGTGTTTAACACCAACCCCATTGGACAGGTTGTGTGTCACAAACAACCCTGGACACCGTTTGTGTCAGAAACGCCCCTGGACAGGGTGTGTGTCACAAATGCCCCTGGACAGCCTGTGTGTCACAAACCCCATTGGACAGCGTGTGTGTCACAAACCCCATTGGACAGGGTGTGTGTCACAAACACACCTGGGCACCTTTTGTGTCACAAACGCCCCTGGACTGGGTGTGTGTCACAAACCTCATTGGAGAGTGTGTGTGTCACAAACCCCATTAGACAGCGTGTGTGTCACAAAGACCCCTGGACACCGTTTATGTCACAAACGCCCCTGGACAGTATGTGTGTCACAAACCCCATTGGAGAGTGTGTATGTCACAAACGCCCCTGGACAGCCTGTGTGTCACAAACCCCATTGGACAGTGTGTGTGTCACAAACCCCATTGGACAGTGTGTGTGACACAAAACCCCATTGGACAGCGTATGTGTCACAAGCACCCCTGGACAGCTTGTGTCACAACCCCCCAAGGCAACTGTGTGTGTCACAAACACCCCTGGACTGACTGTGTGTCACAAACCCTATTGAAGAGTATGTCTTTCACAAACCCCATTGGACAGCGTGTGTGTCACAAACCCCCCTGGACATCATGTGTGTCACAACTCTCCCTGGACTTTGTGTGTATCACAAAAACCACTGGACAGTGTGTGTATCACAGACCCATTGGACAGGGTGTGTGTCACAAACACCCCTGGACATCTTTTGTGTCACAAACGCCCCTGGACAGGTTGTGTGTCACAAACGCCCCTGGACAGCGTGTCTGTCACAAACCCCATTGGACAGGGTGTGTGTCACAAAAACACCTGGACAGTGTGTGTGTCAGAAACGCCGCTGGACAGAGTGTGTGTCACCAACCCCATTGTACAGCTTGTGTGTCACAAACCCCATTGGACAGAGTGTGTGTCACAAACACGCCTGGACACCGTTTGTGTCACAAACGCCGCTGGACAGGGTGTGTGCAACATACCCCATTGGACAGTGTGTGTGTCACAAACCCCATTGGACAGCTTTTGAGTCACAAACACCCTTGGACACCGCTTGTGTCACAAACGCCCCTGGACAGGGTGTGTGTGTCACAAACGCCCCTGGACAGCGTGTCTGTCACAAACCCCATTGGACAGCATGTCTGTCACAAACCCCATTGGACAGGGTGTTTGTCACAAACGCCCCAGAACAGGGTGTGTCACAAACGCCCCTGGACAGCGTGTGTGTCACAAATCCCCCATGGACATTGTGTGTGTCACAGCTCTCCCTGGACAGTGTGTGTATCACAAAAACCAATGGACAGTGTGTGTCTCACAGACCCCATTGGACAGAGTGTGTGTAACAAACACCCCTGGACATCTTTTATGTCACAAACGCCCCTGGACTGTTAGTGTGTCACAAAAACCCATTGTAGAGTGTGTGTGTCACAAACCCCATTAGACAGTGTGTGTGTCACGAACCCCATTGGACAGTGTGTGTCACAAACCCCAGTGGACAGTCTGTGTGTCACAAACCCCATTGGACAGTGTGTTTGACACAAACCCCATTGGACAGGTTGTGTGTCACAAACAACCCTGGACACCGTTTGTGTCACAAACGCCCCTGGACAGGGTGTGTGTCACAAATGCCCCTGGACAGCCTGTGTGTCACAAACCCCATTGGACAGCGTGTGTGTCACAAACCCCATTGGACAGGGTGTGTGTCACAAACACACCTGGGCACCTTTTGTGTCACAAACGCCCCTGGACTGGGTGTGTGTCACAAACCTCATTGGAGAGTGTGTGTGTCACAAACCCCATTAGACAGCGTGTGTGTCACAAACCCCATTGGACAGTGTGTGTGTCACAAACCCCATTGGACAGTGTGTGTGACACAAACCCCATTGGACAGCATATGTGTCACAAGCACCCCTGGACAGCTTGTGTCACAACCCCCCAAGGAAACTGTGTGTGTCACAAACATCCCTGGACTGACTGTGTGTCACAAACCCTATTGGAGAGTATGTCTGTCACAAACCCCATTGGACAGCGTGTGTGTCATAAACCCCCCTGGACATCATGTGTGTCACAACTCTCCCTGGACATTGTGTGTATCACAAAAACCACTGGACAGTGTGTGTATCACAGACCCATTGGACAGGGTGTGTGTCACAAACACCCCTGGACATCTTTTGTGTCACAAATGCCCCTGGACAGGGTGTGTGTCACAAACGCCCCTGGACAGCGTGTCTGTCACAAACCCCTTTGGACAGCGTGTTTCACAAACACATCTGGACAGCGTGTGTGTCACAAACACACCTGGACAGCGTGTGTGTCACAAACGCCGCTGGACAGAGTGTGTGTCACAAACCCCATTGGACAGCTTGTGTGTCACAAACCCCACTGGAGAGGATGTGTGTCACAAACACCCCTGGACACCGTTTGTGTCAAAAACGTTTCTGGTCAGGGTGTGTGTCACAAACCTCATTGGACAGCGTGTGTGTCACAAACCCCATTGGACAGTGTGTGTTTCACAATCCCCATTGGACAGGTTTTGTGTCACAAACCCCATTGGACAGGGTGTTTGTCACAAATGCCCCAGAACAGGGTGTATGTCACAAACGCCCCTGGACAGCGTGTGTGTCACAAACCCCCCATGGACATTGTGTGTGTCACAACTCTCCCTGGACAGTGTGTGTATCACAAAAACCAATGGACAGTGTGTGTCTCACAGACCCCATTGGACAGGGTGTGTGTCACAAACACCCCTGGACACCTTTTATGTCACAAACGCCCCTGGACTGTTAGTGTGTCACAAAAACCCATTGTAGAGTGTGTGTGTCACAAACCCCATTAGACAGTGTGTGTGTCACGAACCCCATTGGACAGTGTGTGTCACAAACCCCAGTGGACAGCCTGTGTGTCACAAACCCCATTGGACAGTGTGTTTGACACCAACCCCATTGGACAGGTTGTGTGTCACAAACAACCCTGGACACCGTTTGTGTCAGAAACGCCCCTGGACAGGGTGTGTGTCACAAACCCCATTGGACAGTGTGTGTGTCACAAACCCCATTGGATAGTTTGTGTCACTACCCCCCTGGACATTGTGTGTATCACAAACACCCCTGGACAGTGTGTGTGTCACAAACTCCATTGGACAGCGTGTGTGTCACAAACCATATTGGACAGTTTGTTTCACAACCACCCCATGGACATTGTGTGTATCACAAACACCCCTGGACAGTGTGTGTGTCACATACCCCATTGGACAGCGTATGTGTCACAAACCCCATTGGACAGTTTGTGTCACAACCCCCCCATGGACATTGTGTGTATCACAAACACCTCTGGACAGTGTGTGTGTCACAAACCCCATTGGACAGCCTGTGTGTCACAAACCCAGTTGGACAGTGTGTGTCAAAACCCCCCTTGACAGTGTGTGTATCACAAACACCCTTGAACAGTGTGTGTGGCACAAACCCAGTTGGACAATGTGTGTGTCACAAACCCTGCTGGACAGTGTGTATTACAAACCCCATTGGATATTTTATGTGTCACAAACACCGTTGGACTGTGTGTGTGTCACAAACCCCATTAGACAGAGTGTGTGTCACAAAAGCCATTGGACAACTTATGTCACACCCCCCCCCCGGACAGCGTGTGTGTCACAGACCTCATTGGACAGTATGTGTGTCAAACATCGAATGTACACCGTGTGTGTCACAAACACCATTGTACAATGGATCTGTCTCAAACCCCTGTGGACATTGTGTGTGTCAAAACACCACTGGACAGTGTGCGTGTCACAAACCCTATTGGACTGTGTGTGTGTCACAAACCCCATTGGACAGAGTGTGTGTCACAAACCCAATTGGACTGGGTGTGTGTCACAAACCCCATTGGACAGCCTGTGTGTCACAAACCCAGTCGGACAGCGTGTGTCAAAACCCCCCTTGACAGTGTGTGTATCACAAACACCAACCTCATTGGACAGTGTGTGTCGCACAAACCCAATTGGACAATGTGTGTGTCACAAACCCCCTTGGACAGTGTGTGTGTCACAAAGACCATTGTACTCTGTGTGCGTCACAAACCCTCCTGGACAGTGTGTGTGACACCAACCTAATTGGACAGTGTGTGTGTCAGAAACCCCTTTGAACAACGTGTGTGTCACAAACCCCATAGGACAGTGTGTGTGTCACAAACCCCATTGGACAGCGTGTGTCACAACCCCACCTGGACAGCATGTGTGTCACAAACCCCTTTTGACAGTGTGTGTGTCACAAACCCACCTTGACAGCATGTGTGTCAGAAACCCCGTTGGACAGTGTGTGGTTTACCAGCCCCATTGGACAGTGTGTGTTTCACAAACCCCATTGGACAGCGTGTGTGTCACAAACCCCATTGGACAGTTTGTGTCACAACCCCGCCATGGACATTGTGTATATCACAAACACCCCTGGACAGTGTGTGTGTCACAAACTCCATTGGACAGCGTGTGTGTCACAAACCCCATTGGACAGTTTGTGTCACAACCCCTCCATGGACATTGTGTGTATCACAAACACCCCTGGACAGTGTGTGTGTCACAAACCCCGTTGGACAGTGTGTGTGTCATTTAGCCCTTTGGACAGTGTGTGGTTTACCAGCCTCATTGGACAGTGTGTGTTTCACAAACCCCATTGGACAGCGTGTGTGTCACAAACCCCATTGGACAGTTTGTGTCACAACCCCCCCATGGACATTGTGTATATCACAAACACCCCTGGACAGTGTGTGTGTCACAAACTCCATTGGACAGCGTGTGTGTCACAAACCCCATTGTACAGTTTGTGTCACAACCCCCCCATGGACATTGTGTGTATCACAAACACCCCTGGACAGTGTGTGTGTCGCAAACCCCATTGGACAGTGTGTGTGTCAAAAACCCCATTGAACAGCATGTGTGTCACAACCCTCCCTGGACAGTGTGTATGTCACAAACTCTCCTGGACAGGGTTTGTGTTCACAAACCTCATTGGACAGCGTGTGTGTCTCAAACATCCCTGGACAGTGTGTGTGTAACAAACCCCATTGGAGAGAGTGTGTGTCACAAACCCAATTGGATAGTGTGTGTGTCACAAACCCCATTGGACAGCGTGTATGTCACAAACCCAGTTGGACAGTGTGTGTCAAAACCCCCCTTGACAGTGTGTGTATCACAAACACCCTTGAACAGTGTGTGTGGCACAAACCCAATTGGACAATGTGTGTGTCACAAACCCTGCTGGACAGTGTGTATTACAAACCCCATTGGATATTTTATGTGTCACAAACACCGTTGGACTGTGTGTGTGTCACAAACCCCATTAGACAGAGTGTGTGTCACAAAAGCCATTGGACAGCTTATGTCACACCCCCCCCGGACAGCGTGTGTGTCACAAACCCCATTGGACAGTATGTGTGTCAAACATCGAATGTACACCGTGTGTGTCACAAACCCCATTGTACAATGAGTCTGTCTCAAACCCCTGTGGACATTGTGTGTGTCAAAACACCACTGGATAGTGTGCGTGTCACAAACCCCATTGGACTGTGTGTGTGTCACAAACCCCATTGGACAGAGTGTGTGTCACAAACCCAATTGGACAGTGTGTGTGTCACAAACCCCATTGGACAGCCTGTGTGTCACAAACTCCATTGGACTGTGTGTGTGTCACAAACCCCATTGGACAGAGTGTGTGTCACAAACCCAATTGGACAATGTGTGTGTCACAAACCCCATTGGACAGCCTGTGTGTCACAAACCCCCTTGGACAGTGTGTGTGTCACAATCACCATTGTACTCTGTGTGTGTCACAAACCCTCCTGGACAGTGTGTGTGTCACCAACCCCATTGGACAGCGTGTGTGTCACAAACCCCATCGGACCAAGTATGTGTCACAAATCCCATAGGACAGTGTGTGTGACACCAACCTCATTGGACAGTGTGTGTGTCAGAAACCCCTTTGAACAACGTGTGTCTCACAAACCCCATAGGACAGTGTGTGTGACACAAACACCAGTGGACATTGTGTGTGTCACAAACCCGATTAGACAGTGTGTGTGTCACAAACCCCTCTGGACAGCGTGTGTGTCACAAACCCCATTGGACAGCGTGTGTCACAACCCCACCTGGACAACTTGTGTGTCACAAACCCCTTTTGACAGTGTGTGTGTCACAAACCCACCTGGACAGCGTGTGTGTCACAAACCCCGCTGGACAGTGTGTGTGTCATTTAGCCCTTTGGACAGTGTGTGGTTCACCAGCCCCATTGGACAGCGTGTCTGTCAAAAACCCCATTGGATAGTTTGTGGTTCACCAGCCCCATTGGACAGTGTGTGTGTCACAAACCCCATTGGACAGCGTGTGTGTCACAAACCCCATTGGACAGTTTGTGTCACAACCCCCTCATGGACATTGTGTGTATCACAAACAACCCTGGACAGTGTGTGTGTCACAAACCCCATTGGACATTGTGTGTGTCACAAACCCCATTGGATAGTTTGTGTCACTACCCCCCTGGACATTGTGTGTATCACAAACACCCCTGGACAGTGTGTGTGTCACAAACCCCATAGGACAGCGTATGTGTTTACAAATCCCATTGGACAGCATGTGAGTCACAAGCAACATTGGACTCTGTGTGTGTCACAAACCCTCCTGGACAGTGTGTGTGTCACAAACCCCACTGGACACACAGATGACTACAGTAAAAAACCAACACTGAAGGTATGCAGGTCTTTATTTCTTCTAGTTGAGGGGATCAATAAGAGATTTAGCTGCTTGCACTGTTTTTGTTACTCACACACTGATGATCTAGTATAGAAGCTACAAACCTCACAAGAAGCAGACCCAGAACCTCATTTAAGTGCCCTAAGGTCAAATTAAGAAGTCATTTAGCTGGTTTTCTCAGTGACCCCCCTGCTCTGAGATTCCTCCTTGCACAGTGACTATCAACGCCAGAAGGAAAATTTACTTTAATCCCGCACGCAGGTGAATTTTGGGTTTTTAAGTTTCTTTCCTTAAATGAATGATGTATTTCTCTCTTATATGGTTAAGTAAAGGTTCACAAAAGAACCACATTTCTTTGCTGGACTTTTGTTTCTTTTCAGTGGCAAAATTTGTCACTGTACAAATATTGGATCAGATGGCAACTAAAATATCATGAAGTTAGTTGACATTCCTCCAATACCCATCTATATAAACAGATTGTTATCAGTTACTAAAATGGTTAAAAATCAGTCTTACTGCTCGTCAGTTGTTATTAATGAGAAAACTGTTTTACATAACTGACCTGAAATGCAGATGAATCCAGAAGAAAAAACAGCCTCGTTGTATGAAGACAAGTTATCTGTTTGGGCATAAACTGGATAAATGGACGTATGAGAACAAGAGCATTCCACATAGTCTGATGTGTCGTCAACCACTTTGCAGAACCCGCTGTCGGACAGCCAGCTGCAAAACAAAATGTCCACAAAGCTGGAAATCGACTTGTCTAATTCACACGGTAAACAGGCTTGAAAATTGTTGTATCTCTGAAAACACCGGGTTTTCTAAACTACTGCATAAGTTTATCTTCATCTATTGCACATCTTTCATGTGCAGTTTTTAGAATAGCATATTTACATAAAATTAAAACAGCTTTTAAAAAAATATATTATTAAAAAAATATAAGTATATAGTAATGAACTTTGTTTTTCTGCTAGAAATTTTTATGTGGCCATGTTTTAAAACTTACACAAGATTCACAGTCCCATCTGAATTTTTAAATAGTGTGTTGCTTATACTTGCACAGTGCTTTAGCCCATTCTGAAGAACACTTGCTGTTTGCTGTTTTGAAACTAAAATACATGTTCTCCTTCAGTATTGCTGAAAACTTTGGAAAAGGATACTACAGGTGACATCCTAAGCCATTTCTAGTGGAAACCACATTGTTCTGTGATACAGTGTCTAGATAAAAGGAGAGTATGCAGGTAAATTCTGCTGCATCTCCTTCCTGAATAGTTTATATCAGTGACAGACTGATATAATCCAGACCATCTAATGAAATCATATCTAAACTAACTAGTTGTCTGCAGGATATAGAATGTAACTCTCTCTAATTTCATTTATACTGTGTGAACAGGAAAGAAATAGGCAAATCAAATAATAGGGCATTGAAGGGAATACACAGAAAACTTTAGCACATCGCTTGCAATGGTGTGAGTAGCAATAAGAATGGAAAATGATCAGCAGTTCACCACTTCTGAAAACCAGGATACATCAAGTCAAGCTAGCAGCAGCAATATTAAAAACTACCAGGAGATGGCCTTTCTGTCAAAAAGTAAGAGCCCTACAGAGATCATCGTCAAAAGTTATGCCAAAATTCTGGATATTAGCAAATAAGGAATATTCTGTTTCAGTGACTTGAAGCAATACTAGAGACGCAGGTTTAATTCTTTGTAAGAATGGACTCAAAATGTTGTCTGATAACAACTGTAAAGAGTACAAAAGAGGCTAATATTAATGAAGTGATGCCATTCTGGAATTTATGGCCTCTCAGCATTGCCCAACACATCATTACGTAAACTAAACAGTACTGTAATGAAAAAAATCAATAGTAGAAGTCTGAGAAATCTCTAAGTTAGAATAACTACACATTTTATTATACAGAATGTTTTACGTGCTGGTACAAAGGCCAGAAAAGTTAAGGGAAAAAGATGGATAAGAAATAGATCAATTTCGTACTTGCAGGCGATCTGATCGGACTTGATGGGATTTTATACAAATACACATGGTAGAAACTGGAAAACTAAACAGATTAATAAAACAACCTTTCAGCAGCTTGGCTCCAGAGGAGACATAGAGACTTTTGTGGAACAATCCGACTTCCTGTAGCATAAATCCGATAAACAACTTCATTGTTATCTTTCAAAGGGTATGAACTCCGACCCTTCAAACTCATAGAAAAAACCTGAAACAATACACACAACATAAACACAAACTTAATATTAAAATTCAACAGTCAGTGCTCATTTTAATCACCAACACACTAAAACGCTCACATTATTTTAAAGACATTTAAGATGGTTCGAGTAATATATAAATTAATTTATTGAAAAAATAAATTGCATTATCTTCAAACCTTGTTCTTCAAGGCAAGCTCTTTGTCTCCAGTAAGGAACCACTGCTGACTGCTATATTCTGTGAACTGTACAGATTCACAGCTCTCTTCTTGAAGAGGGGATAACACAACAGAGACCTTTAACAAATGTTCAGGTACTTGAATAAAATCTCCATCTTTTCCATCAAATCTGTGTCCGTTGATTTGCTAAGGAAACCAGTTGTGAGCCATTATTGCAATGTACGGGCAGTGTCAAGGCTATTTTTACCTCTGTTGAAGAGGAAAAGCAACAGGGCTGGTAAGTGGAACTGAACTTTCACTATGCTTCACATAATTACTCTAAAATGTATGCATAATTAATATTTTATCCCTTCATCATTTTAGGCTTTATTACATTTAATAAAAAGACAGCTTCCGTTTCTGTGAAAAAAAGGAGGGGCGGAATTATTATGTATTTTGGCTTCTCCATTTCTCCTCTGGATTTTGCTCACTATGATCTGTAAGAAAAACCATCCCATGGTAAAACAGGTTATCATAATATTCATCTTTATAACTTGATGTAGAGAAGAGTCAATAACAAGGAGAAGCATTAAAATGGATGATCTAGCTCTTATTCCCAAGAGATGACACAAAAATCTTGCAATAAGGAATTTGAACTTTCAAGTTCTAGACACTGTTCCAGATAGCACTGTTATTTATGCCATTTACTGTCTTTTGGCTGAGATGGGCATCTTAACCCCTATAACTTATGCAATGTCACAGAAAGTTGCATCTCCAAAAGAAACTGAGAAAGAAATCTAAAGCATGCTGATTTTCACCTGACGGGAGTAAAGAAAAAAGGTATTTTTTAATTCTAGATTCAACTACCGGTTTTTTAATAGGTTCACAGTGGGAGAAACCCACTGTTGAAAAGTGTTTGTGTCATAAAACTGTCATTTGTTTCTGCAGTCATCTATTTTCCCTGCCCATTAGCCTGGCCATAGGTTATGATGCACTTGCAGAAAAAACTAGGAATTTGAAACTACATGTAAAAACTATGAGTTGCTTTCAGGCAATTCTAAATAATGTTCAAGTGAGCAAAACCATGTACACAGAAATTAGAGAATGCCAGTAGAAATTTTGGGTTACTTACTGTCACCTACATCTTAAAGCATAGCTCTCCATCATATAATTACGTTATTTTCTTAGCAAGATTAATTAATCCTTTTCTAAGCAATATTTAAGCTAATAGTGACTTAATACATCCCAGATCTCCTGACTTCTACTCTCAGAGCTACCCCGCATTTGTGACACCAGCTCTTAGAGCTTTGTAAGATTCCGACAGAGTGCAACACGTTTTCATACAGGTAACAAGTCCCTTTTCTAAAAAACATCATTTACATTTTTACTGTATTAGCTTTCTGGTATTTTCAAAACGTATTTTGAATTCAAGGTTACTTACCTTTCTCCCGGTGACCCACACATTACCCCTGTCAACAGGGAAAAGGCAAATTTCCCGGTCACCACAGCAAGCAGGCTATATCCTCGTGTGTCCTCGCGTTTTGGGCTAGCCAGGGTGCAGGGTATCTCATAGAAAAGGCTTCTGCTTTTATCAGTGAGTAACTGTTTCTCACCAACATCTGTCACCTAAAGGGAGGAGAAGAAATCGAACATTTTATGCACACAAGTCTGCTTGTAACATTTCCTCATAAAACGAACATTTATCCCAGTGTTCATTCTGAAAGTTCAGCATATTTTTCATTTCTTGATCACTGCGGCCAAGGCATCAGGTGCAGTCTATGTCAAAACTACACAAAGATATCCTTACTAATGTGGATTTATTAAAGAAACCATGTGGGACTTTTCATTCCTTCGCAAGTCAAAGATCGTTGCGCCCTGAGGATTCTTGATATGATTTCTGTGTCAAAATGGCAACAGTCACAAATGAATTATTCTTCCTTAATATTTTTATACTGTTTTGTGTCTAGGTATTTAAACATTTTCCAGCTCCACATTTAAACACTTTCCAGATGCATTTTGCATTGCTCCACAAGTCCAGAAGAGCCAGGAAGCCACAAAACTAGTCCCAGGGTTTTCACAGAACTCAGGGCAATGCTGAAGTGCTCAGGTACTTGCCAGCCCGATTGCCAGAGATAATGCAGAGGGAAAAAAAAGGAAAAGAATATGCAGGCCTGGTTAAGACAACAGCAGAAGACTCCAGCTGGTCCTGGTAGGACTTGCTGGTGTGTTGACTGTATTCAAATGTGAAGATAAGAACAACCTATCAGAGAGCAGTGTAGGGGAAAGGGACCTGGGGGTCCTGGGGACAGCAGGATGACCATGAGCCAGCACTGGGCCCTTGTGGCCAGGAAGGCCAATGGTACCTGGGGTGGGTTAGAAGGGGGTGGTCAGTAGGTCAGAGAGGTTCTCCTGCCCCTCTGCTCTGCCCTGGGGAGACCACACCTGGAACCTTGTGTCCAGTTGTGGCCCCTCAGTTCCAGCAGGACAGGGAACTGCTGGAGGGAGTCCAGCGCAGCCACCAAGATGCTGAAGGGAGTGGAGAATCTCCCGTGTGAGGAAAGGCTGAGGGAGCTGGGGCTCTGGAGCTGGACAAGAGGACACTGAGGGGTGACTCATTCATGGGGATCAATATGGCAAGGGGGAGCGTCAGGAGGATGGAGCCAGGCTCTTCTCGGTGACAACCAATGGTAGGATAAGGGGTAATGGGTACAAACTGAAACACAGGAGTTTTGGAGGTTCTGCTTAAATTTGAGAAGAAACTTGTTCCCGGTGAGGGTGGCAGAGCCTGGCCCAGGCTGCCCAGGGAGCTTGTGGAGTCTCCTTCTCTGCAGACATTCCAACCCGCCTGGACACCTTCCCGTGTAACCTCATCTGGGTGTTCCTGCTCCATGGGGGGATTGCACTGGATGAGCTTTCCAGGGCCCTCCAACCCCTGACATTCTGTGAATCTGTGATTCTGTGAACCCTGAGCCTCACTGCCTTGTGCCAGGGCTAAAACCAACAAAGATATGCCCTGAGAATCAAGAAATCGTAACAAGCTCTGTGAAAGCGTGACACCAAAGGGAAAATGTGGCACAGCACAAAGCATCGTGCTATAGGTACATACACAAAATCAATACCAGTTGTTCTTTTCAACCTATTTGATTGTTGATTGCCGGCCACCATCCTAACTTGTAGCAGGCAAACGTCTTCCATGACTGGGACTTCACAGCTTCTATTTTTACCTTTGTCTGTGTCCCTGGATCCCTGGGTCCCTGCTGTGGATGCTGTCCTTGATCTTATCACAGGCCTGTGTGTTATTTTACTCTTATTAAAGTCATTGGTCATTCAAGAAAGAGCAGGAAAGGTTTACCTTATCTATTATATGCATCACAGCAGTAAGCTGCTCTTCTGTGGTTTCTGTAGCCACTTTGACATTCAGATTCTGGAGGACTCTGTGTAAGATGGTGTCATCAAGAGGCTGATGGAGTTGATCAGTGAGCCCCCAAGCTGGCAAGGAGTCCAAATCTGACACAATGGTGACCTTAGCAATGCCATACACGTCATCTGCCCTGGCACCGCCTGTGGGATTAGAAAGTACAACCTGGAAACGCTTTGGAGATGGGTTTAAAGATCCTGTCTTTGGAGTCAGGGTCACATCCAGGAACATATTTCTCTGTCCAGGTTCAAAAGTCAATAAACCCTCAGATCTGGCAAAATCTTATCCTGCCACAGCTGGAGATATGAAGGTCCGGCCAATAGGTTCAGGTTTCCGTAGCTCCTTAAAACAAATCAGAAGAGTTTGGGGTAACATTATGATAGATACAATCGTTCAAAAACAGTTGCTGTAGAACTCCTGTTGTAAATAGGTAAAATTTAAGTGTGTAAAAAAAGAAACCCTCTTTCAAAATGCAGTTAAGAATTATATAACAATTACTTTAAATGAAATATCTCCCTGAAGTAGCAATCTGTCACCTGTAATCACTGACTACCCAGGGAAAGAATTATATATATTGTCGATAGTGTACAGGATCCCTCTCGTTCTTTTGCAAAACAAAAATCACAAAGCTTTTTCTGGGTGAACAGATGTTACAGAAACGTTAGCACATCTGTAAGGTGAATTCCAGAGGGCACAATGTAAGTTTAGGTCTGTAGCATGAAATTCCCTCGGTTCATGGTACAGGCAGGCATTACAGATACATAAAAACTAAACAAAAGGAAAAAAATAAACCACTCTGGAAACCTGTGCCCAAATTAATATCAGTTCATGATATTTTTAGTCCCAGTACAGATACCTAGGAATGCTATAGGGCCTCATTTCTTCTGTGAAGTAGCACTCTTTTCACCTTCCACGAGGTCTGCAGATTCTTCATATCCTTACTGCTTTTGTCAGTTGCCATAACCCTGGTATTATATCTCGTAATATAACAAACTTTCCTTAAGTGGAAACTAACATTCCGGGCTATTATTCAAATTCAATCGTATTTCTTAATTTAGTAAGAACTGATTGTATACTGACTATTAAGCAAAGATGTTTATTTGTGAAATACTAGACCGCTTTTGAAAACATTTTGCTTTAATTAGTAGAGTTTACTTATGGAATAAATCAGAATTTTTTTTTGAGTTCAGAGAACTTAGTAAATCAATGCAGTGTGTATCTCTTTCAAAATTGCTCTAGAACAAAATCACATCATCTGTGCAAATTTCAGTAAGAAGTTTCCTTTTGTTTACCCCTTCCAATCGAGAACTAGGAAATGGAGCGATAAGTGGTAATAAAAGCACCAGTGGCAAGAGCATTGTTTAAGAAACCTTTGTAGAAATGAGATCAACATCTGTTTCCTGTCTGCCACGGCTTCTTATTTTACAGGTACCAAGAGCACCAATAATTTGGTGTGTGGTCACGCACACTCATTACCTAAAAATATCCGAAGAAGGGTTGCTATATAAAAATTATAAACAGGTAAAGAAATGCTCCCTATATTTCAGGCTAAATATACACTGGACAGTAGCAATTTCTTCTCCATTTAACATCTAAATTATAATGAACTTTTGGCTGGAAAGAATGTGAAAATTTGTTATCACGCAATTCAACAAAAATTGCACTGGTCAGCTATAAGAAATGGATGGAAATATCACGTAATCCCATGCAGTTGAAATAAATATGCATCCAATACAGCAATAGAATGCAAAGCATTTTACTGTAAAGGTTGATGGAATTACACCCCTCTTGCAGCCTGTTCCTTGACGTTGAAATCAAGGAAGGAATCATGTTTTTGCAGTTGTGTTACTTCTGCTAAAGGAGAATCTTCATAATCTGTCAGTTAATGATGAGGTAGTCATTTAGAGATAAAAGGGTCCCAAGTTAGAAGTGTCTGATGTTACAGCTGTAAACATAACCAAAAAAATGAAAGGGGATGGTAAAATAGGCTTAAGCACGTGAGATTTTTTAATCAGATAATTTTAGTTTAGAACTTCAAGAAAATGCAATAAAATCTGATGAAAGCGCTCCTTCTCTTTTCCTCAGTGTGCTCTGTGTATTAATACATTTTTCACCTAAAACAGCAAGTGTGTTGGCATCTGAATCTTGACAGGCATACACATAATAAAAACTTAATTTGAGAGAAAAAAGCCTCAAAAATTTGAGTATTTCAAGAACTTTAGGACAAAGAAAGAAATGTATTTAATGCCTGCCTGCCCGTTGTCTTTGAGGTAACTGAAAGGTACTATGAAACAAATCACTCTTGATAATACAAGAGTGAACAAGGCCTTTTTACTAGTGGAAAACAAACAAAATTATAATGTATGGGCCCAGCAAATGCTTGACTGCTTCCTGAAAAAAATGCTAATTACAGCCAGATTCACTTTACAGAATGAACGATTTACTAGCAAAAAAATAAGTTAAATTATAAAACCAGCAACAGACGCTTTACCTGCATGCTGGAGCTGACCACTGTGGTGACCGATGTACTAGAATCTCTATGCACTTGCCGGCTGATTAAAGTTGTCTTCTTGTGAGCCACAGCAAAACGAGATCCCACAGCAAAATACACTAAACCACGAGGAGCGTCGCTTTCAAGGACGGTTATAAAAGCAAATCTGGCACTGCTGTTCAATGCAGCTCCTGTGCTTACAGCATAAAGCTCAACAAAAAAATACGTCTCAAATTCAGGTACCTGTAAAGGAGGGATGATTTTCATGTCATTATAAGACCCACTAATTATTTGTTTTTAAAAAGTTTGCATTATTTTGTATGCACAATGGATACTAACACTATAAGCATGCCTCTTGAAATGTGCAGTAAGTGCAAGGAAGTATGAATATATCCTAAAAATAATAATGTTGCAGCAATGCCACGTGCAATAATGACATCGTGAATTTTTGCATGGGACTCTACCGCAATAAAACAGCTATTTGTATACTACACGTATTGTTACCGTAAATTTGCCATAAGACAAGACGGTAAATGCTTTAAGAGCTCAATTTTCCAGATTATGGAGTTACACAGCTGTACATTTTGTAAGGAATTTGCTCTTTCACTTAATTTTTGCCTTATGAAAAGGCATGTACCCACCTTCTTACCTGTGTAAAAAACTCCATAGAAGAGTGAGTATGCAGTTTTGAATCTTCAGTTAATATTGACTGTATTTTTATATTGAACTCTGCTAACCACAGTTTTGAATAGTCTGGAAATACAGGCTATTGAATTTCAGCGTTCACATGTCAAAGAATTAGTCTAGGAATTTCTACAAACTGAATGCCTGTTTATTGAAAATAAGGTAGCAATATTAAATTACACTATGACGTGTTGCCCTACCTTTGATTTTCTATCTACACTACAGATATAACATGTTTAAAAATAGATATCCGATTCCTGAGATTCCATAAATAATTGGAAATATGGCATCCGAACCTATTAGATGCACTGAGGAAGCAGCAAACCAGCAAAAAAACCCTCCATAGTTCTTTACAAGACAACAGCATTATAAAAAAAAAGTTGGTAATTGAAGACGATTTCAAGTATAGATTTTTGTTCCGGGTCTGGATTTTTGGAAATTCTACTGTAATTCTAGGAAAGCAGGATCCAGCTCTTAGCAAATGAAGTCAGTGCAACTGACCAAGCAAAAACTTTCTAAAAGCTAGATGTCATACCGTACGCCATAAAAACGTAAAATATTTATTGAATGCATTTATTACTTCATCATTTCATAATGTATTTGTTGCTAATTTATAAGCTATTTTATGGAAGAAGAACTGGAAGAAGAATTAAAGAATATTTGGGGGGGCTAAACAGCATATATTTTTAATCGAGTAGTCATCAAGTAATTATTTACATGGAATGATCTTGACTAATGGATGACAGGCACAAATTCACTGTAGCGCCACAGGGAACTAACCTTCCATTAGCACCTGTTTGAGTGGCACACGCTTGTGCTTCATGTGGTATAAATGCATGTTTCTAACGCTGCCAGTCCGCTGTCATTAAATAATGAAGACACTCCTCTGGAATAAACAGGTTCAAAATCCCAGTTTGCTCAGCGAGGCCACCTGTGATCCGCTCATGCATATATTTTATTCCTTGGCTCTGTAATTTAAAAATTACATCCGAAGATGCAGAAGGAAAATAGCCCTCTGAGCTAAGGGAATGCACACAGTTCCCTAGTGGGAAATGATTGTTTCCCACATCCTACATCTTGCGTTGTTTTCTAAAGTGTAGTCAGACAAACTGTAGAAACCTTCTCATATTGTCTTTCTTCCATTCCCCAGACCTCAGCTTTGCCACTAGCCTGACGGTTCAGATAGTTTATCGGAAAATTTCAAACTCTTCACTCTGAAAGAATGACAAACATTAATCTTTCCTTTCTTAAGGGACTGTTCTAAGCACCAGGTGTTCAAACAAAATTATTTTTTCCTTTTGTTTCCAGTAAAAATTGTTGCAATAAAAGCGTTTTGGTTTTTTTTTTTTTTTTTTTTTTGTAGAATGAGGTGTTATTAGTTGCAGGATATGCTTTCTATAAAACACCCTAAGAAGTCCTTTAACTGATTAAAAATTTACCGTGTGGAGGATAAGAATGCAGCAAATGAATACACATCTCACTGAGATAACTCCATTCTTTTTTCTTATGGTTCTATAAAAGATCTGCATTTTACTCTTCAAATTAAATACTCATCTTCCCAAGTTTTTAGCAGTCACCATGGACGCAGCACAAGTCTGTAAATAAACATGTATTTGCAGAGGAGCTGAGCAGATGTCAAGTTACCATCTCCAGACTGGGCCCCATACATCACTTCCTCCAGATCAGAGGGTTTTTTCAGTCTTGATAAGCTGCAATTCAACACCACAGGGCTATACACAAATGAGTAATAATTACTTACATTCTCAGGCTTTAGTTCAATGGAGATGTTGCACAACGTTTGACCTGCCATGCAGGTAGTGGATCCCACCACGGATACAAGTTCATTCTCCAAGTTCACGCCATCCTTCAGAAGGACAACAGCTGTTTTATTAAAGGTCACACGCCAAAAGATCTTCACCTCTTCAAAAGCCCGATAAGCAAATCGAGAGTATATATGTACTGAAGGAGATCACTATTGTTTTAGGAAACATAAACCACGGAGGTAACACACGTTTTCTGTTATGATTCAAAGCTTATCACCAGGGAACAAACTGCTGTAGGATGAAAACTTCTCTTTTTTAATTTAAATTCCTTCACCTGACGTGTGTTTAGATCACAAAAACATCACACAGGAAGAAAATAAAGCAATTACACGGAGCTAGGTTATTCTCAATTTTTATTTCAGAAAACATGACATCAGCTGCATAAGAGACACTGGTTCTTGGAAGGGAGTTGCCCGTGTACCTTCCTTAATACTACAGTGACCGTTCGCCTGGAAAACCAGGTAGGATTTGTCTTTCCTCTAAGTTTAAGGAACGTGAAGTACTTGAGCATATTTGATTAAAAGTACACATCAATGTGCAACATATAGATATATAGAGATATATATATGTGCTAATTAGAAAAAATATAGTGTCTGTGTGACTGAAAACATTATCATAGTGCTGACACTCAGGTGCCTTCTTAATTGCTCATTTTAGTATTCATACCTACATTGTACTACACGGGGAGTTGAGAATTTGAATTACACCTCGAGCAGGGCAAATATTTTAACTCAAGCAAATCTTTCACACTTGTAGCCTTATAGTGTAAGTTGGAAAATACTTGTTTTTCCTGTCTCTGCTTTATCACAGTAGAGTGACAGACCTACTCACATTCACAACTTAAAGCCAGTTCATCAACTTCTGAGAAGTTACTAAAGCAGCTGAAAGGCAGATTTATTTTAAAACTCTTTGATAAACTCTTCCACTAACAGCAGCTCCTGTGGTTAACAACACAGCATGTTACAACATGTGGGAAGCACATTCGAATCGGCTGTTGCCTGCACCTGTTTGGTTGCCTTGTGACAATCAGCAGCACCTCTCTGTTCTCCGAGTCTTCATCAAGTACGAGAGCGCTTTGTACTTCTGGAACAAATCCCAAAATGCCATTCTGGAGATCACTTCCTATAGAGGAAACAGTCCATGAAAGTAAGCAAGAAAGTTAAGCTGAGACTAAATTATAACCTTCATGTGAATAACCACTAAAAAAAATTTAAAATAGGTATCAAAACAATGCTACAAAGTATCATCTGGGGACACCTTGAGAAAATTTATTATAATATTTCTGGGTTTAATTTACACTACATAGTTATCCAGAACTTTAAATGTTGGCATTTCTAAATTTTATTTTAACCAGTAGAAGAAGTACTTTTGAAAGCAGATATAGTAGGGTACGGGATGAAGATGGGCTTCCAAGGACAGCTTTCTTATTCGTCCCACTCATACTCTTGTTGAAGCCATTAATTTTTCCAAATTGTCACATCAGCTTTTCTTCTGCATCTTTAATTCCGTGTGTGCAAGTATGGAGCTGCACAATACTTCACTGTTCTCATGGGAATGTAAACATCTTTGGCAAAACAGCAGTGTATGGAAAAAAAATCCAGGTTTAATGAGGGGAAGCTAATGTCTTCACAGTGCCTCATTAAATCTTGTTACTAAAGGATTTCTCCTTTACAGGTAGCAATGGCTTTACTTACCAGTGCATGCTGAATGTCAATATAGAGACTGATACTTTGCACAAACCCCATTGTATGTAAAAGTGACAAAATGGCAAAAGTAAAAATCCAAAATGCCTGCAATGCTACTGGATCTACATAAAAACTACTCAAGATTAGTCTTTTCCTTTAAAGAGTAAAACAGGGCAAGAACAGAGATAAGCATAATCTCTAAATGTATTTTGAGCTACGTTGCTAAGGGACGCGTAGTAGCTTTGCACATTAGATGCTTCCTCTGCTCTGGAAAACTCAAGATTTCACAATAGAATACCCTGCTTATCGTCAAATAGATTGCCAATCTTTACATGAAAATTGCTATGAAAACATAGTCATTTACTGTTATTAATTTTCCCAGGGAAATAATATTACCTGCAATAATTACTGTTGCAAAAGCAGCAAATCCATATTCATCCTTTCCTTCTACAATCTGAGCTCCATATTCAGGATTTGAGAGGAAAACATAAAACAATTCCTGTCCCTCAGGCTCATCGTCAAAAATCTTTATGGACACCCTGCTTTCTCTTTGTCCATCCAGCAAAGTCAAAGAGACTGACTGTTCCTCAAAATCTTCCCCTTCCATTGCCCAAGTGAAGTTGGATCTTCCATAAACGGAAGGAAATCCTTCATAAAAGGATATGAATCTGCTCCACTTTGTGCACTCACTCCCCCAAAGGTTTTAATGGTTACTTCAACATCACCAGTAAAACCCTTGGTCCTTCTGATATCAAGTATCGCTGTGTTGGGGGTACTGTTGTTGGCATCTTCTTCAACATAAATAAACTCTGGCCCCAAACTTAGTATTCCATGAAGAATATCATTAGCGAGGATATTAACTGTTGCAACACTGAAAGCTGGATTCAGACGTGGACTCCAGGCAAGGTTCACAGGTTGAACATCCAAAATTTCCACACAAGTCAAATTTACAAAAAAAAATTCCTCAATTTCAGAGACAGAGTCATCAATTATTGATATTTCTATCACAGCGTTTGTCTGAAAATGTAAAAACATAAGCTCTCCATTGTAGATGGCTACAAAGTCCTCTAGTGGTTTGGCACTTCCTGGAATGGTCTGATATGTCAATTTAGTGAGATTACTTTGAAAACCAAACAATCTTTGGACATGGAGTGTGACTGCCCAAACATCATCTTCAACTGAAACAGACCTTGAGTTAAGAGCAAACTGGAAGATCCCCATTGGCTCAATTTCAGCTGTTGTAAAACCCGATCTGAAACAGAAAAGACACCAAAGTTGACAGAGGAAATACGAAGCGTGAAGAAAAGTAAAACATTAAAGCAGAATAATTTCCAGTGAACAATCAATGATGGCTGTAAGAAAGCGGATTAAACAAATGTCTAATAGCAGAGGGAAGAAATAGCAACCATACCAAAGCAAGATGTAACATGATTGCCTGAAAAATGATTTTGTAATAATAGGATCGAACAGCCCTCCTCAGATGCAATGCACCCGAATCAGCACAGGATACAGAGTAAAGTTTAAATAAAATAAAGTCTTCCTGAGAAAATGGAGAAGCAAAGGAAAGTATGATGTTTTTCCGTTGTGGACACAATGAAAGAAGATACATTACAAATACAGCCACCCCGAGTAATACCAGTTTTATCTATAGAACAAACTTCCCATTTCAAAGGAAAACTGAGGGATAGACAGATCCTAACAGATCTACAGTTAGAGCTAGGAAGCTAGAGAATGAGAGGAAGTTATTTTAAAACTTACAGTGGGGCTTTGAAATACTAACTGCCCCCTCACAGGAATTTTTTTTCCAGATCTGAGCCCTGTGATCAATATAAACTTAAGCTCTACTTCATTCATATTAAATATATCCCTTTCTTATTAGAAAATAAGCATAGAGGCAAAACTCTTCGTTAAATCTTGTGTCTTATACCTGTCTGCAGAACTGACCTATTATTCAGTGCTAGAGGCTATCAAATGGCACTAAAATTACAGTGATTTTGGTCAAAAAACTAGACCATTTCCACCACTAAGGGAGCCAAAAGCTCTTCAAAGTCACCTTTACCCTCCATGGGATGTCATCTTCAGTTTTCTAGGAAAGGTCATTCTCACATACTTAATGTACTTGACTCACAGGGTAAATAGGGGCTCTGAGGACACCAGTCCACAGGACAGACAAGCCCAGGAGAAGGGCTCAATCTCAGGATTTATCCATCCATTTCACTCCTGACTTCC
Organism: Nesoenas mayeri; assembly: GCF_963082525.1. NCBI lineage: Eukaryota > Metazoa > Chordata > Aves > Columbiformes > Columbidae > Nesoenas > Nesoenas mayeri. Next base: position 261,775 of record NW_027660036.1, read on the forward strand.
TTCAGATTTGCCACTGTAATTGTAACATGGTGAAGCCAAAACCTTCCCCCATACGTGGTGTTACTCCATGTCCATTCTTTTTATACCACTTCTAGCTATTAATGGCTAAGGATGAATGAAAATAAAATAGCTTGAAGAACAGATAACTTATCTGAGATGGAAAACTACATTAAACGTAATGGTTTTGTTTTTTTAAAAAATAAAAAGGAGGTTTATATAAATTAGGTATTTTCAGAACATTTCTTGTTTTATTTTTCTTATTATAAATAATTTGTTATGTAAGACCTTCTAAATATGGATTTTTAGGGACACCAATGAAAACTGTTAAGAGTTGCTTTCAGTCTTCAGCTTCCCGGCTAAAACTGTTGATCTTCATTTTCTTGACTGTCTCCGTTATTCTAGGCACCTATGAAATAGACTGGAGTTGGATAAAAGCCTCAGTTCTGAACAGGTCAGATCTAGATCACTTTGTTCTCACCTGAGACAAGCTATACAAATTTATCAAAGAATGGACTACAAGTTACTAGCTGCCTATAATAATAACAACAGGGATTTGTATAAGTTTTGTATCTGTACACAGGTCATAATTCTTATGGCATTGGTGCGACTCAAAAATACAAGTAGCATCCTTACCTCAGGCGAGCCCCACCAGACACATCGCTGTGCGCTGCTGTTAAAGTGATGGCAAATGACTCACATTCATTTAGGCTTGGAGTGGCCTGAAATGAAATCACTTTACTTTGCTCACCAGAGGAAAATGCAACAGTACCTGAAGGAAAGAGAGAGTGAGAGAGAGCAAAAGTCAAAATAATCCAATAGGAATCCTCTTTTTACCTGGGAATGCGCTAAAGTACAGACTTTAATCACAATTCCACTCCATTTAGGAAGAAGAAAACTGGATAAGGGTCTTTCCTATATGAAGCTGTCCTTCATGGCCACAGCATCGTGCCTGCCTCCCAGACATGTATCTATGAAGTTGAAGGGTTTTTTTGCTTATAAAATGAACACATCCCTTATAGCTAAAAATTAGACCATACCATTTCAATCTAATGACGCTTTATTAATAGAGAGAGCATACAGAGGTATATATAACTAAAAGGTGGTATCATCACTTAGGCAACTTTCGTAGCTGTTTCCTCAGACTGTTACTCACCAAACAGAGGAGTAATATTGCCTGACTGAGCAAAGTCAGTGATCAGGTCTGCTGGGTATCCTGAGATCCAGCTCACGATGACAGAGCCATAAACTCCTTTTCTGGTGATGACAGCCTGGCCTGTCCCTGCTATAATGTCTGTAAGTCGTAAAATCACAGATTCAAAGCCAACCTGTGGAAACATAATGGATTTTGTTATAGAAAATGGAATAAAAGTGGACAATAACATATATGAAAGAGTACTATATTTTGTAAGGTAGGCATCTTAACAGTAGTTACACATGCATATAAATATATGTATGTACATGTCTATATATGTTTGTGTATATATATATATATATATATATATAAATGCTTTCTTCACAACTCTTCAACATTTCTAAATCTTAGACTTCTGAGAATTAGATATCAGGGAAAAAAAGGAACCAGTATGAATGACATTTTGGTACTGAAAACACTGACTATAGCATTTTGTGTCTGTCATTCAAAAGGAAAACAAACCAACCTGCCCTTAATGCTCACATGCAATGGCTGTGGTACCATACAGATACACACAGGTCTAAAATAAAGTATTATTTGTCTATCCAGTGAAAGTAAGTTGTTGTCACATTACATTGTTCACAAAAACATTCTTGATAGTATGATGTACTTTTCTTTCTTTGACCAAAAAACGGGAATGAAAAGATAATTCACACATTCTAAAATGATAAGTGGATGTATGGTAGTAAACAATGTTTACAGAAAGACCATTTGCATTAAGTTCAATTCCAAATTGAAAGACAAAACAGTGTGTCAAGAGAATTAAAATCATTACATAAAGACTTCAATAAAATTTAAGAGACAAAAACTCAGCATGCTGTTGTCTTTGCTTGCCACATAAAAAGGGAACTGTAGCACATATGCCATATTGGAACAGGTATAGTATATTTTTTCTGTCTCATACAAAGCAGACAAATGGAAAATTCCCCACTCAGTGATTAGTCAAAGGTACTGTCAACTGCACTAAAACGCAGCATGACCTCCACTTCTTTTTGCACATGATACTGCATGCATGCTCTTATCTACTTTGGGGCTGCTGTACTTAAAGGAATAACATCGTCCAGAACTAGCTATTTTCCTCTAAGTCTCAGAACTTCCACTTCATGTAAACAAAAGTATAAGTAAATCATCATATTTATGCTATTTACATTTTATAGATGAAGAGACCTTTTCAAACTGCATTTACACATCTCTATATGAATTTGTATCAGAGAAAAGACAATATACAGTACAAGTAATAACTGGAACAGTCTTGTCGGTCGTTAAATTGGTTGCAATGATGAAAACTTTAAGGAGCAAACTGAATTCTTATAGCGGCTGCCTTTTGTAATGAAGCGTACCTTCCTTCTGCGGTAGAAAATTACACTGCAGTCAGTCTACTGACCTGTGAATTGGCAGCTTCCTCAGGAACAAGCAGAATGGCTGACTTCGCTTTTCCTAATATTTTGGCACATCCTTGGCACTTGTCCCAACCAGGCTTACGTTAGTCAGTTCCAGGGTAAAATTCAAGCCCAGTACAATAAACGCCTTTGAGAGGAAGAATGCAATTAAAATGGTGGCAATGTAATTCCACTGAAAACACGATAACCACCCGTTCAAAGAGTTAAGTGGCAGAAAAATCAGCAGATTTTGTTGTTTGCATGAAAAAGCAGTGTTTTCAAGTCAAGCGTTTTGTTGATTATCTTTCTATAAAGAAACACAGTTAAAACGGCAATATTGTGATTGTAATTTACCAGCAGTTAATTGAAAGATGAGTTTATAGAGCAAGTATTGCCATTTTACTGAACTGTATCTAACATAGTGGGTCTCAGCTTGATCTTAACTCTTAGGGTTAATAAGAATATTTGAATACATAAAATAACAAAATATTGAACTGATAGTAACACAAAGCAATGATGGAAGGAAACACTGGATATTTGAACGCATGCATAGAGTGATTTTGCAGTTATTACCTGAAAATGTGATATTTGAACCCACTTCTAGTCCATAAATAGGAAATTCATTATACCAAAACTCTCTTTTCTGCTTCTTGACAGTGGACAGTATTGAGAGTTCAGTATCTTATTCCAGCACATTTGTATTGTGATGAACACAAATGGAAACAATAGATACCACGTGACTTAAAAGGATAATACAGACCTGGTTGCTTATTGGCACTCTTTTCACTCCAAAGCTGGCACCGTCTTTTATTGTGAGGTATCCCACCTCATTCTCAGGCTCAATTAGTGCTTCTTCACAATGAGATGTGATATGGTACTCCACAATTGCTTCTCCAAATGCTCCAGCATGCCGAGTTACATTGATCTGAACATACCGACGATCCAGGTTCCTCTCTACGAGTACTGACTGCTGGTCAGAGTACAGGGCGAACACTCCATAGGGGTCATCATTTGCAAACACATTGATTTCCGAAATTCTTTTCTCTTGGTCTAAATCTGCTCCACCTTCTACTGAAATCAGCTGCACCACATAGTTCTCAACCAGTCCTGGAACATCGTCAGGTAACAGGTAGATGATTATCTCAGCTGTGCTCTCCTGGTCAGCAATGACAACAGATCCCTCTGTCCTAAGAAAGTCACCCGTGATGTCAGATTCACTACGTATTTCCCAGTAAACCTGAAATTTATTTAGAAAATGCACAAAATGAAGGCAATATCACCCACAGAGTCGGAAACTTTCACATTCATGGTTCATTATAGATTGCATACGGAATAGGTTGGGTTTAAATGGGTAAAATACAAATTTGTTTAAGTATGCATAGAAAGAAGCACATAGACTATCTTACAAAGTGGTGTGTTGTTCTTCCAGCAGTACTGTGAATGCAAAGATTACCTTTGTATATCTTCTGAACACCTACGTAAAACTATACGGAATCTCTGAACAATTGCTTGAAATTATTTCTATTTTTACACCAAGATATCCTTGCTGTTTTTCCAGTTTCCAGAATTCCTCACAACAGAAAGGTGTGAAGAGTTCTCATTAAACACATTAGATGCTTTTTATTAATTTTTTTTTTTTTTGAAATAAATGAGTACTTGTGAAAATGCTGACTTGCAAACAACTTTAGGTAAAGACAATGTAAGTGATGATTCTAAAATGTCTGATTCTTACCTTTACATATGGCTGAAAAAGAGTAAATTGTGAAGATCTCAAAGAAAGCTCACTATGAAAGTCTGGTCTCTCCTGTTCTCCCATCAAAAGCACAGGAGCAGAGGGAGAGAGAAAGCAAGACAAGCACTCCAGTGCTGGTTTTCTGTTTTTTTCACTGACCAGGGGAGACTGAATCTGACTCTACAAACCACAACTACTAGAGCTGAGCCCTTGCTAAACTCAGTCTAAAAGGCGACATTTCAAAATCTGAGAAATACGCAATTGAAAGGCACAGAATAAGATCTCCCTCCATGCACTGATACAGAGGATTATTTCAGATTATAATGTTGATTAGGAAGAGAGTGAGAATACCGTTATGTTTCCCATGGTGCCCTGGATTCGTCTGACAAACAGTGTAATACCTTGTGGCCCTTCCACTGCAGAGGGTTCTGTGAAGTTTTTCTCAGTTAACGATTCAGGAGCAAACTGTACCATTCTGTTGGGATCACCAAACTTCTGTATCTTTAAGGAAGTAATTGAATAAAAAAAAATTAAACAATCAGAAATGTAAAGTGAATAGTATTCTTGTTTGAAACATTGAGATTTTCATTGCTAGATGCTATAGGGAATGTATCAATTAGTTCTTCCTCTTGAGTTTTCTCCTCTTAAGAAGACTCAAGAGTACATCAGTATTTAGAAGAGAGTCTGAGAGAGTCTACTCTCTAATAGGTCATTTCCCAACTTATACTGGAACCTGGGGTTGTTCCTGCCCAGACACAAGACTCTACACTTGCCCTTGTTCTATTTCATTAAATTTCTCCCTGCCCAACTCTCCAGCCTGTCCAGGTCTCCCAATGGCAGCACAGCTTCCAGTGTCAGCCACTCCTCTCAGCTTGGTGTCATCAGCAAACTTGCTGACAGTCACTCTGTTCCCTCATCCAAGTCATTGATGAATATATTGAATAATACAGGCCCCAGTACTGACTCTTGAGGGACTGCACTAGATACAGGCCCCAACTGGACTCTGCCCCGTTGACCATGACCATCAAACCCATGTAGTAGGGGAGGCAAAAGAAAAAGAGGCAAATGACAAGCTATTCAATCATTATGATTACCCTTCAAAGCTTTGCAGGATAAATACCAATAACAGAGATCTCAAGAGGAAGAAAAGCAATAATGACTTACTATTAGTGTAATGCTGTTTGCCTTAGGATCTAGTTCTGCTTCACCTTTCATAAGGCTCAGCCTAATAATGAAGATCTCCTGAACTTCAACTTCTTCACGAGGATGGATTTGTAGATTAATAGTTCTCAGCCCTCCTTCCCCTTCTCCAAAATAGAATGATCCGTTCACAGGGTCACCAATGTCACTATTCAGGGGAGATAAAACCTCTTCTGAATTGGGTCCCAAGATGTCCCAATTAATCTGTGGGAGATACCAGTTTCAGATTTACAGTAGTGACATATTATAACTGCCTCCCAGGTCGGGGGAAGTGACAGAGTAACACAAGCGACATAAAAATTCTTGCATCTGCTAACAAGCTACATTTAAATATGTGCTCTTTTTACAGAACACAACATATTAATAATTGATTATATGTGGGAAAATATATAATCCTTTGGAGAAAAATAAACATTAAAAATAGAAATTCTGAAGTGCTAGTTAGCCACAATGCCATTTTATTAAATTCTAGATATTAGTTACAGAAAAGAAAATAAACTGAGGTTTCTGTAGCACGTAACAGGAAACGCACAGGCCAGTTTACTTTTCTCTTCCTTTCACAAGTTGTTTTGAAAAGCTCACCAAATAAGTATCCTGACCAGAAACATTCCCTGGCAAGTGTGATATCGAGACTGAGAACGACAAATATTTTCTGCAATAGAAGTTTTTAATGCCTCAAATCACGATTCACACTTCCTCAGGCTGATTAAAAGCTAGAATATTTTCAAAATTTCCCACAAATTAGATTGGTTTTGAAGGGGTCCTATTCAGCATCTTAAAATTATTATTTTGACACTTAATTGTTTTTCAGTTTTCTTCAATGACTTCTAGGAAAAGTCCAAGAAGACCACGGCAGTTTTCACATGAGGAGAGCAGTAGCTCATGGCCTTTAATGCCAATTTTCCAATCATTTGCCCAGACTGTGGAAGCCTTATCTTGGTTCATATTTATACTTTCACTTTGGCAGTGATACATACAGACTAAAAAAAAGTCTAGAGGCCTCATAGTAAACAATTTACTGAAAATAAAAATAAATTGACCAGCTTCAGGAAGTAATTTAACTGAGTTCAATTAAATTAGCGGTGGTGCATGAAATTAACTGTATTTTCAATGGGATTGGGAGATAGTTCAAAATAAAGTACACCAGACCATAATAAAAGGAGAAAAGCAGGAGGACAAAGAGAAGATCAAAAAAGTAACAATATTTTCTGTTCTTCTGCAACTATACAGAATTCACACTTAATGAAAAGCTGCAACTATCCCATTAGAAATCAGTCACAAGGAAGCCCCTGACGGCCAAAAAAAAGAAGATTTTTGGCCTTGTCACTGGAAAACGTTCAGTTTTTGAGAACCAGGGCCCACCTGTGTCTCCCCAAACAATTTCCTGTCCTTTCCAGCACCAGCGACACTGTTGTCGGTGTATCGGGGTTGGGAAGAGTAATTTGACTTTGGCTGAGAAATCGGATGATGCCCTGGGGGGAGTCGCTTTTGGCAACGGTGACCTGGCTCAGTAGATGGAGCCCAAGGGCTGCTCCACCAGTGGCTCCCGTCAGCTGGATTTCAAATTGCTCTGCAAATTCGCTGCATGGAAAAAAAACAGAAAAAAAGACCTTCTGAGACACACAAGAACAAAAAATTAAAATTATGATTTGTCATTCAACCATGCGTCCAGCTGGATCTGTTTAAAGATATACAGAAGTCATCTCTGTAAGCATACAGCAGAAGATTCCCCCCATTTGCAGAGAATGGTGATATCTGAAATAAAAATATTGTTTTATTTTCCACATGTGCTAAATTTAAAAAAAAAAAAAACAACCAGCAAAATATTTTATTATTCACAGCAGTACTATTAACACCCAAACTTTCTGATAATCTAGGTAAAACGAATGTAGTTGTTTGCATAAAATTTAACAGGCACTATGAAACTCCAATAATAGCTTCTTTTCCCTCCCTTTAAATATTTCAGGGCTGCAGAAATTTGCTTTTCAATTCAAACTCTGCTGACAGGCATACTGCACGTGCTAAAAAACGGTTTCTCAGAAGTAGATTAGTGAATAAATATCTGAAAAAAATAATTACCTTTCTTCATCATCTATGATAGAGATATAGATAAAAGTCTGGTTCTGGCCACGATAAAAAATGACAGAATCATTATGGATGATGTAGTCAACGTTCGGAAGTGCAGAAATACTTCGAGAAAGGAAATCGGCTGTTACATCGCCATACGTTCCACGCTTTCTCACAACAGGAATCATGATTAATCCAGCATCCTCTTGCACTTCAAGAAAAATTGGGAAAAAAAGTTATTTTATTTCAAAATTTGTGAGAGAGCCACAGGCTTATCCTCTAAACCATAGTGAAAACCTCTGGTAAACTGACCCTGTAGAAGGATATACTGTGGATCAAATTCTATGATGCCTTCTGCATTATCACTTTTTGCTATAGTGACTCGTACTGTGGAGATATTTCCTATTACTGGGGGTTGATCTATCTGTAGATCATTTTCCTTTACGGTGAAATCAAATCCACTTGCAAGAACATAAAAAGGAATATTAGATTAAAAAAAAATCTTGCAAAAGTATTGTAATGCAAGTATGACAATTTTCAATTACCACAAATACTTTTATTTTCTGACAGTTACCACTGAAGATTTTTGGTCACACTTTTTCAAACTATATCTGCAAAACTGGCAGTTTTTTCACAGAAATATGGATCTTTCGCTTTTTCTTTCACATTTTATCTTCTTCTTTGAGTTTCATGTGATTTGACAACTTCTATGTAATGGATGGACTTTCAGCTTTAATAAATCTGAATCAGCAAAATCTTAAAATTAATGTTGAAAGAATTTGGATTGCCATACATCCAATTTGTATTATTATTACTATTATAGCTGCCATATGAAATTTTACAGTAAAACACCTGAAATCCAGCGGTGCCTTTATGCAGGTGGATCAGATTCCAAATACAGTTTGATCTCCTGCTTTTAATTAATTTTATCTTATCATTAATTTTATCTTGACCTTCCTTGGAGTTCCACTTTGGTAATCATCACTGAAAAGTCTTCAGGACCTTCAGGAAAGTCGTCATCATGAATTTCAACCGAAATCATTCTACTCTCCTCATGTGGTTCAAATAACAGTTCCCTTACTGTGGGGGTGAAATCAACTCCCTCCTCTGCAGTCCTATTTATTCTCTGGAAGCAAAGACGCACTTTGCCATAGGATCCCCTTGAACACAAAACAGTGATGTTAACCTGAGGGAGAGAGGACATTTGCTTTAAAAAATGGCTTTGCTTTTCTGTTACCATTCTGAGACTGTTCTATAGGCACCTTCTCAACGGTTCTGCCAGCTGACAATTTGCTGCAGTAAGTGCAGAATACACATAATTTAACAGACAGGCATCTTTCTCAGAGTATTAAAAACACCAAAAGCCTCAGATGGACTATGCTATGATAAATGCAGAATAAATCTCTGCCTTTTTTTTTTTTCTAAAGTTAAGTATAAATCTACCGACAATATTGATATCTATCGATATTTTACGTAAGAAGGAATTTTAACCATATACCCATTTTTCTTCTTCTGTTGTCAGCAATATTTCTCGTGAAAATGTAAACTCTCCGTATGGAAAATCACTGGCGGCCATGGTAATATTTGCTGTGCTGCTAGATTCATTTATGAGTCCTCCATCACTGATCCCAGTTAATTCAAATGTGTAGTAATGCTTCTCCTCAGGACGGTTATCATCGACAGCCTAGGGAGAAGAACCAATTAACCATTTCCAGGTAGAGAGGTATAACTAATTTCTAATCAAGATGCTGACTAGATAAAAGGAAGAACCTGAAATAGCTACTGGTGTAAAATCTCTTGTACCTGTATCAGAACCACTGCTGCACACTGCCTGTCTCGCATTGTCAAGGTCCCCGACGTCTCAATAAATTCTGTGTGATGACGGGGTGTTATATTCCAATATATTATGATTTCACCAAAAATCCCTGGGCCACGTGTCAGGCTGCAGAATGCAAACACAGATTTAATCTTCTACCTTTAATATTTGATACCAAATCCAGAGATATAAAGCATAGATATTGTTGTGCACGGAAGAAATGTTACCAGCACTGTGAAGCTTGAATTTTAATCTATTAAGTCACTATTAAGATCTTGACCATAACCTCTTCAGAGCAATAACGTGTCTGCAGTTCTGATTTACTTCCCCGTGTTGGGAGGCATCTTGAGCTGTATTTTTACCCAGAGCACTTTGTAGTTTCTTTGTGCATACAGCCCAAAGTTGGCAGCTGAAAACTGAGCTGTCTTTCTGCTTTTCAGGAAATAGACATGCAAAACAGAAGGGAAATGGGACTTACGGGTAGCACCCAGAGGTAATTTGGTTTTGAAGGCAGAAAGATACGAGAATAGTACTATGAGATCACTTGAGAAATGTTCTGTGTGCTGCTTGTCTAAAAACCTAGAGGCTAATCCTACTCATGACATTCTCGGTGAACTGAAGCATGGCAAGAAATTGTCTATACCATGATCTAGTACATGTTCTAAACTGGTGCTGCACAAAGCATCCCTTTGTCTGTTGGGATTCTCAGGGCAGCATGAGAATCTGTTTTCTTGCTTATATTTGCTGTTTCGCTAAGGGACAGTGTTGTAATACTTTTTCTCCAATTCTGTTAGAAGGTATGGTAACATTGTGATTTCTTCATCTTGTTTTCAGCTGACTGAATGCAGTGAAAGAATTGCATCTTGTTTCAACTAAGACCCAGTGCTGCTTTGGTTATGCTGATCATCGTAACAATGTACCGAATTTCAGTTCAAGCACCAATCCTGAACTGAATCCTGAAAAGCACAAAGCATCTTCAAATATAATTGACTGCCTTCCCCTATTCCTTTGATTAGAATCCTCTTTCCTTTAATGAATCTATGTTGTAAATAATTGGAAGACATATCTAAAGCTCCTCAGCAATACTGAAAAGACACCTACGTAGTATGTTCTGCCCTTCTTAAAAAACAAGCATCTAATTTTAAAAATACTTATGATTTTAGAAGTGAGAATGAAATGCAGCATTCAATTAATTCTTGCCAAATGTGGAGCCTCATAGCTTTTGAAACAGAGCTGTTTTGGATAAATGAGTGATGTACTCACCTAATAAGAGCAGTCCCATTATAATTTCCTGAAGGTTCTCCAATCAGAACATGCTGGGATGAATGTGCTATCCCAACCACCGAAGAAGCTCCTTCATTACCCACAATAATGATGGTTGCAACACCTATGAAGAGAACAAAAGCTTCTCATGGTAAAACAAAGCTAACTAGTGAGGTATTTTTTTAGCATGTTTGGTGACACAAATGGTTAAGCACCAGCTTCCCGGGGAGCCCATGGAATCCCCAACCTTGGAGATATTCAGAATTTCAGTAGACAAGGCATTCAGTGACCTGATCTCATTGTGAAGGCAATTCAACAAGATGACCCCCCTAGATGGTCTCTTACAAACGAAATTATTCTATGCTTCTTACAGGTCTGAACCTGGTTTTGGTTTCTGCTTGTTTTTGTTAAACAATTCTTTACAGACAATGTTGATTATCTGAACACAAAAGTCTACGCCAACACTTGATTTAGACGGAAAAAATACGATCTAAAATTCTCTTTGATTTCTTCAGATAAGGAAAAAACTGAGGGAAAAATACTGACCTCCTTTTGTCACAGGAGCTCTGCTAGCTCGTTTCTTCTATGTTGTTTCTGGGGGGAGTTGGGTTTTATTTACGGGGGGGATGTTTGAGTCGATTCATGTGAAGATACACAATGCTGCACTAGCTTTTAAGAAATGTGTATTTTTTTCAGACCACTTCACTTCTTCACAGAATATCAGTTCTAACTATAACATTCAGCACATATTCGGCTCCTCTCTTTGACTTGTAGAACGAATCCTAAAAGACACATCTTCTTAGGACTCAGGGCGTGTAGCACACAGACAGCCGCGGCGCGAAAGCCGCGCCCACAGGACACAGAACCCGCCGCGCCTCGCCCCGAGCTCCCGCCGAAGCGGCGCCCCACTCGCCACGCCACCAGCTCTGCTTTTCAACGTCCCCCCGACTAACGGGAGCTGCACCGCTCCCAGAGGGACCGCCGGACCGCGCACGGGCGCTGCGCCGGAGGGAGACACGGCTCCAGACCGCCAGCCTTCGGCGCACCTGCCCGCAGGGTCACAAGCCTCCCGCCAGCTTCGCCAGCTCGGCGGGGGGGAACCGGAGACGAACGCCTCCGCGCCGCGCCGGCAAATCCCGCCCCCCCCGTTCCACCGGCACGGTCACCCCCGCCGCGGCCGCACTCACCTGCCGCCTCTTCCGCCGCTCCGCTCCCGCCAGGCGCTCGTGCTTTGGGCATGCGCGGTAGCGAGACCGCAGCACCCGCCCCTTGCCGCGTCCCGGTTGGCTGCCTAGGACACGTCAATCACCTCTCTCGCCGCCTAGCAGCGCTCGCGAGTCGGGCATGCGCAGTACGGAGACCTCAACGCCCGCCCCTCTGGCAACCTGATCGGCGGACAGAGTGGCGACTGACGTGCCTAGGCAGCCAACCAGCGCTCCGCCCCTCCAGCCCTCCAGCCCTCCCGCGCCAGCAGCCGCGTTGCAAAGGGAACAATAAACCGCGCTCCCCTGCTTTCCGCTGAAAAGGGGGGCGGCTGGGTCCCTGCAGCAGAAAAAACCCTTCCGTCCTGCATTGCCCTTCGCCAGTACAACTGCACAGCTGGGAACTCGGCAACGGCAAGCGGCCGTCTGACAGACGCACACTCGGAACTTGACTAGGCTGGCGATTTTGGCTGGCTTACACACACGGACTTGCACTTCTCTGAGGAAACAAATTCTTTTTTAAGCACAGCCTCTCCTTGGGGAAGAAAAAACGCCCCCTCCGTGCTCCCAAACACTAGGCAGCCGTGGGGAAACCACTGAAAGCCAAGACCGACAGCAGCAACGTCGAGTGCAATCTGGCTTCAATTCTGATCACGCACTTAATGGCCTCTCCCAGGCCTGCCAATGACTGCTCCTTTTCTGCAAGGACAAACTGAACGTCCTAAACTGAAGACTGCACGGAACACAGCTCCACTGGCAGCCAATTTGCCTCTTCTCTGGCTTCCACGGGGAATATCTTGTAGCGTCCTCCAACTCGCAAACGTTCTTCCTCAGTCCACGGCCCCAGACGCGGAATCTCCTGAGCAGCGAGCGGAAACTTCTCACCTATGGCAAATGCTTCACAGGGGCCCGAGGAAAGGCGCTCAGCAGCCGATCTACAAGAGAAACGAAACAGATCATGCCTTAAAGCGAAAGAGCAACAAGGCGTCACTGTGCAAGCTTGTCCCTGATCTACAGCTGAGAACGAATACTTGTGTGCTTGTCGGAGAGATTGTGTCTTGCCTGTAAGTGTCTGGGAGTTTGGGGCAGGTCAGTGTGGCTGGTTCGATAATCAACGTCTAGGATAGCTGCAGAGCGGTCCCTGTTGGTGTGGGGACAGTGTGCCTGTAGGTCGGTCTGTGTTCCTAGTGCCTGCTATATCGATCCGTCGCTCCACACGCGTGTGAGTCCATGTCTTTCACTCCACAAGCATGTGTGCTGATTTCGTCGCACGTGTGCATCTGTGCTAGTGTTGAGCTCAGCGGAGTGTGTCTCTCGACAACTTGGTGTGCGTTGGCTGTGCCTGTGTGTAACACAGCACAGCCACGACTGCCTCGGTGAAGAGAGACCAGGGAAATCATCTAGGCAGAGTCAACAAAGGAAAACCGAAGAGGGATTGACGTGTGCTCGACAGAGACGGATTCCCTGCGCTGACATTTCTCAGTAACGCCAGAAGAAAGCTGAGCGGTAGATCGACCGGAGAAATGCTTCCCTAGACGACATTTAGCGAATGAACTGCATTGTGCGCGGCTTTCGGGATTGTGCCTGAAAAGTGCGAAAACCAGCAGAGCCTGTGCTCAAAAGCGGGTGGCTGTGTGACTGCATTGATGCACCTTCCCGTGTCTGCGAGTGTATAGACGGCTGTTTCACGTTCACACAAGAGCACCTGGTCGGGTTTTTCTTCTGTGCGTGCACACGCGTTTCCCTTGTCTCTTCGGAACAGATGTAGCTCTCTGCATGCTGAACGACGTGGTAAAACGCGTCTGCCTATATTTTGGTTAACAATCGAAGGTGCGTGTTCCGTCAGCGACATTTCCGCAGACGACTCCCCAGAGCCAGTTCTGAAAGCTCTGCAGACCAGGACTGAATGTAGAACGAACCAATTGCACCGGTGCGCACAATCACATATTCTGAGGGACGTCATTTATGTCACAGCAGCACGAAGGTATTTGAGTTGAAGCACGAATCAGAAAAAATGTGTGGACCGAAGATCTGTTGGTATTTTCTCCGTACGGCACGCTTCGTGGTAGCTTACTTGCCGATCGCAGGCTTAGCGGTTTCTATACAGGAATCCATATAGGGAGAGAAAGAGAGTGCATCGGAAAACTTGCGTTTTCTGCGCTGGAACCTAGTTGCTACGCCTTCTGTTTGTCCACGTGAACACACACGATTCCCCACTGAAAACCAAGCAGAAACCGTTCCACAAGCTCCCAGGTAGGTGCACCCACCACCTCGTGCGCGCGAACGCAGCTAGAGAAAAGCACCTACCTTTTCACACACTGATGCTTAAGCAAACGTCTGGCCATACACAAGCACATATCCGCAAGCGCGCCCACTCCCATCTATGCACCGAGAGACGTAGGCGAAACGTGCTTAAATGCTTGAGGGGAAACAGGTGTGCATTGATGGTTGGCGTACTGCATCACGCATATGTGGCTGCACGAGAATATTCTTTTGGAGGGTACGTGCAGATACGTCCCTGTACGTGGACGACCGTGTGCGTGAAAGCATGTGTGTCTACAAACGATTGTCTGTCCACATGCGTGTGCCTTTTTGCAGGCTCCATTCGTGCTTAAGCGCGAGTGAGTGCACAGCTGCGCCGTTTGTTGGCAAGCTTCCGCGTGTTGCACGACGTTACCCAATCCTGCATTTCTCACGCGGACAGATGCACGGGAGCTCTGCTAGTAAAGGAGCAAAGACAGTCGTAGCCAGAACTGAATGCTGCTCTGAGCTACTTCTCACCCTTGGAAAATGCTTCACAGGGGCCCGAGGAAAGGCGCTCAGGAGCAGATCTTCAAGAGAAACGAAACAGATCATGCCTTAATGCGAAAGAGCAACAGGGCGTCACTGCGCAAGCTTCTCCCTGATCTACAGCTAAGAGCGAACACTTGTGTGCTTGTCGGAGAGATTGTGTCTTGCCTGGAATAGTCTGGGAGTTTGGGGCAGGTCAGTGTGGCTGGTTCGATAATCAACGTCTAGGATAGCTGCAGAGCGGTCCCTGTTGGTGTGGGGACAGTGTGCCTGTAGGTCAGTCTGTGTTCCTGGCGCCGGCTGTATCGATCCGTCGTTCCATACGCGTGTGAGTCCATGTCTTTCTCTCCACAAACTTGTGTGCTGATTTCGTCGCACATGTGCATCTGTGCTAGTGTTGAGCTCAACGGAGTATGTCTCTCGACATAGGTGTGCGTTGGCTGTGCCTGTGTGTAACGCATCTCAGTCACGACTGCCTCGGTGAAGAGAAACCAGGGAAATCATCTAGGCAGAGTCAACAAAGGAAAACCGAAGAGGGATTGACGTGTGCTCGACAGAGACGGATTCCCTGCACTGACATTTCTCAGTAACGCCAGAAGAAAGCTGAGCGGTAGATCGACCGGAGAAATGCTTCCCTAGACGACATTTAGCGAATGAACTGCATTGTGCGCGGCTTTCGGGATTGTGCCTGAAAAGTGCGAAAACCAGCAGAGCCTGTGCTCAAAAGCTGGTGGTTGTGTGACTGCATTGATGCACCTTCCCGTATCTGCGAGTGTACAGACGGCTGTTTCACGTTCACACAAAGGCACCTGGTCGGGTTTTTCTTCTGTGCGTGCACACGCGTTTCCCTTGTCTCTTCGGAACAGACGTAGCTCTCTGCATGATGAACGACGTGGTAAAACGCGTCTGCCTATTTTTTGGTTAACAATCGAGGATGTGTGTTCCGTCAGCGGCATTTCCGCAGAGGACTCCACAGAACCAGTTCTGAAAGCCCCGCACACCAGGACTGAATGCATAACCAAGCAATTGCACAGGTGCGCACAATCACATATTCTGACAGCCGTCTTTTATGCCACAGCAGCACGAAGGTATTTGCGTTCAAGCATGTATCAGAAACAATGTGTGGACCGAGGATCTGTGGGTGTTTTCTCCGTACGGCATGCTTCGTGGTAGCTTACTTGCCGATCGCAGTCTTAGCGGTTTCTATACACGACTCGGTATAGGGAGAGAAAGAGAGTGCATGGGAAAACTTGCGTTTTCTGAGCTGGAACCTAGTTGCTACGCCTTCTGTTTGTCCACGTGAACACACACGATTCCCCACTGAAAACCAAGCAGAAACCATTCCACAAGCTCCCAGCTAGGTGCACCCACCACCTCGTGCGCGCGAACGCAGCTAGAGAAAAGCACCTACCTTTTCACACACTAATGCCTAAGCAAACGCTTGGCCACACACATGCACATATCCTCAAGCGTACCCACTCCCATCTATGGACTGAATGACGTACGCAAAACGTGATGACATGCTTGAGGGTAAACAGGTGTGCGTGGATGGTTGGCGTACTGCATCACGCATACGTGGCTACACGAGAATATTCTTTTGGAGGGTACGTGCAGATACGTCCCTGTACTTGGACGACGGTGTGCGTGAAAGCGTGTGTGTCTACCAACGATTGTCTGTCCACATGCGTGTGCCTTTTTGCAGGCTCCATTCGTGCTTAAGCTGGAGTGAGTGCACAGCGGCACCGTGTTTTGGCAAGGTTCCGCGTGTTGCACGACGTTGCCCAGTCCTGCATTTCTCATGCGTACAGATGCACGGGAGCTCTGCTAGTAAAGGAGCAAAGACAGTCGTAGCCAGAACTGAATGCTGCTCCGAGCTACTTCTCACCTATGGCAAATCCTTCACAGTGGCGCAAGGAATAGTGTTCCGCAGCCGATGTACAAGAGAAACGAAACAGATCATGCCTTAATGCGAAAGAGCAACAGGGCGTCACTGCGCAAGCTTCTCCCTGATCTACAGCTAAGAGCGAATACTTGTGTGCTTGTCGGAGAGATTGTGTCTTGCCTGTAAGTGTCTGGGAGTTTGGGGCAGGTCAGTGTGGCTAGTTCGATAATCAACGTCTAGGATAGCTGCAGAGCGGTCTCTGTTGGTGTGAGGACAGTGTGCCTGGAAGTCAGTCTGTGTTCCTGGCGCCTGCTGTATCTATCCGTCGCTACACACGCGTGTGAGTCCATGTCTTTCTCTCCACAAGCATGTGTGCTGATCTCCTCGCACATGTGCATCTGTGCTAGTGTTGAGCTCAGCGGAGTGTGTCTCTTGACACTTGTTGTGCGTTGGCTGTGCCTGTGTGTAACACAGCACAGCCACGACTGCCTCGGTGAAGAGAGACCAGGGAAATAATCTAGGCAGAGTCAACAAAGGAAAACCGAAGAGGGATTGACGTGTGCTCGACAGAGACGGATTCCCTGCGCTGACATTTCTCAGTAACGCCAGAAGAAAGCTGAGCGGTAGATCGACCGGAGAAATGCTTCCCTAGACGACATTTAGCGAATGAATTGCCTTGTGCGCGGCTTTCGGGATTGTGCCTGAAAAGTGCGAAAACCAGCAGAGCCTGTGCTCAAAGCTGGTGGCTGTGTGACTGCATTGATGCACGTTCCCGTATCTGCGAGTGTATAGACGGCTGTTTCACGTTCGTACAAATACATCTCGTCGGGTTTTTCTTCTGTGCGTGCACACGCGTTTCCCTTGTCTCTTCGGAACACACGTAGCTCTCTGCATGCTGAACGACGTGGTAAAACGCGTCTGCCTATATTTTGGTAAACAATCGAGGGTGCGTGTTCCGTCAGCGGCATTTCCGCAGACCACTCCGCAGAGCCAGTTCTGAAAGCTCCGCACAACAGGACTGAATGTAGACCAAGCAATTGCACCGGTGCGCTCGTAACATATTCTGACGGACGTCTTTTATGCCATAGCATTACGAACGTATTTGCATTCAAGCAAGTATCACAAACAACGTGTGAACCGAGGATCTGTGGGTATTTTCTCCGTACGGCATGCTTCGTGGTAGCTTACTTGCCGATCGCAGGCTTAGCGGTTTCTATACAGGAATCCATATAGGGAGAGAAAGAGAGTGCATCGGAAAACTTGCGTTTTCTGCGCTGGAACCTAGTTGCTACGCCTTCTGTTTGTCCACGTGAACACACACGATTCCCCACTGAAAACCAAGCAGAAACCTTTTCACAAGCTCCCAGGTAGGCGCACTCACCACCTCGTGCCCGCGAACGCAGCTAGAGAAAAGCACCTAATTTTCCAGACTAATGCTTAAGAAAACGCCTGGCCACACACAAGCACACATCCGCAAGCGCGCCCACTCCGATCTATGCACAGAAAGACGTATGCGAAATGTACTGACATGCTTGAGGGTAAACAGGTGTGCATTGATGGTTGGGGTACTGCATCACGCATACGTGGCTGCATGAGAATATTCTTTTGGAGGGTACGTGCAGATACGTCCCTGTACTTGGACGACTGTGTGCATGGAAGCATGTGTGTCTACAAACGATTGTCTGTCCACATGCGTGTGCCTTTTTGCAGGCTCATTTCGTGCTCAAGCTGGAGTGAGTGCACAGCTGCGCCGTTTGTTGGCAAAGCTCCCCGTGTCGCACGACGTTGCCCAGTCCTTCATTTCTCACGCGGACAGATGCACGGGAACTCTGCTAGTAAAGGAGCAAAGACAGTCGTAGCCAGAACTGAATGCTGCTCCGAGCTACTTCTCACCCTTGGCAAATGCTTCACAGTGGCGCGAGGAATAGTGTTCCGCAGCCGATGGACAAGAGATACGAAAGAGATCATGCCTTAATGCGAAAGAGTAATAGGGCGTCACTGCGCAAGCTTGTCCCTGATCTATGGCTGAGAGCGAACACTTATGTGCTTGTCGGAGAGATTGTGTCTTGCCTGTAAGTGTCTGGGAGTCTGGCGCAGGTCAGTGTGGCTGGTTCGATAATCAACGTCTAGGATAGCTGCAGAGCGGTCCCTGTTGGTGTGGGGACAGTGTGCCTGTAGGTCAGTCTGTGTTCCTAGCGTCTGCTCTATCTATTCGTCGCTCCACACGCGTGTGAGTCCATGTTTTTCACTCCACAAGCATGTGTGCTGATTTCGTCGCACATATGCATCTGTGCTAGTGTTGAGCTCAGCGGAGTGTGTCTCTCGACATTGGTGTGCGCTGGCTGTGCCTGTGTGTAACACAGCACAGTCACGACTGTTCTGGCGAAGAGAAACCAGGGAAATTATCTAGGCAGAGTCAACAAAGGAAAAACGAAGAGGGATTGACGTGTGCTCGACAGAGACGGATTCCCTGCGCTGACATTTCTCAGTAACGCCAGAAGAAAGCTGAGCGGTAGATCGACCGGAGAAATGCTTCCCTAGACGACATTTAGCGAATGAACTGCATTGTGCGCGGCTTTCGGGATTGTGCCTGAAAAGTGCGAAAACCAGCAGAGCCTGTGCTCAAAAGCGGGTGGCTGTGTGACTGCATTGATGCACCTTCCCGTGTCTGCGAGTGTATAGACGGCTGTTTCACGTTCACACAAGAGCACCTGGTCGGGTTTTTCTTCTGTGCGTGCACACGCGTTTCCCTTGTCTCTGCATGCTGAACGATGTGGTAAAACGTGTCTGCCTATATTTTGGTTAACAATCGAGGATGTGTGTTCCGTCAGCGACATTTCCGCAGACGACTCCCCAGAGCCAGTTCTGAAAGCTCTGCAGACCAGGACTGAATGTAGAACGAACCAATTGCACAAGTGTGCGCAATCACATATTCTGACGGACGTCATTTATGCCGTAGCATTACGAACGTATTTGAGTTGAAGCACGTATCAGAAACAATGTGTGGACCGAAGATCTGTTGGTATTTTCTCCGTACGGCACGCTTCGTGGTAGCTTACTTGCCGATCGCAGGCTTAGCGGTTTCTATACAGAAATCCATATAGGGAAAGAAAGAGAGTGCATCGGAAAACTTGTCTTTTCTGCTCTGGAACCTAGTTGCTACGCCTTCTGTTTGTCCACGTGAACACACACGATTCCCCACTGAAAACCAAGCAGAAACCTTTCCACAAGCTCCCAAGTAGGCGCACCCACCACGTCGTGCCCGCGAACGCAGCTAGAGAAAAGCACCTTCCTTTTCACACACTGATGCTTAAGCAAACGCCTGTCCACACACAAGCACACATCCGCAAGCGCGCCCACTCCCATCTATGCACAGAAAGACGTACGCAAAACGTGCTGACATGCTTGAGAGTAAACAGGTGTGCGTTGATGGTTGGCGTACTGCATCACGCATACGTGGCTGCACGAGAATATTCTTTTGGAGGGTACGTGCAGATACGTCCCTGTACTTGGACGACGGTGTGCGTGAAAGCGTGTGTGTCTACCAACGATTTTCTGTCCACATGAGTGCGCCTTTTTGCAGGCTCCATTCGTGCTTAAGCTGGAGTGAGTGCACAGCTGCACCGTGTTTTGGCCAGGTTCCGCGTGTTGCACGACGTTGCCCAGTCCTGCATTTCTCATGCGTACAGATGCACGGGAGCTCTGCTAGTAAAGGAGCAAAGACAGTCGTAGGCAGAACTGAATGCTGCTCCGAGCTACTTCTCACCCTTGGCAAATCCTTCACAGTGGCGCAAGGAATAGTGTTCCGCAGCCGATGTACAAGAGAAACGAAACAGATCATGCCTTAATGCGAAAGAGCAACAGGGCGTCACTGTGCAAGCTTCTCCCTGATCTACAGCTGAGAGCGAATACTTGTGTGCTTGTCGGAGAGATTGTGTCTTGCCTGTAAGTGTCTGGGAGTTTCGCGCAGGTCAGTGTGGCTAGTTCGATAATCAACGTCTAGGATAGCTGCAGAGCGGTCTCTGTTGGTGTGAGGACAGTGTGCCTGGAAGTCAGTCTGTGTTCCTGGCGCCTACGGTATCTATCCGTCGCTCCACACGCGTGTGAGTCCATGTCTTTCTCTCCACAAGCATGTGTGCTGATTTCGTCGCACATGTGCATCTGTGTTAGTGTTGAGCTCAGCGGAGTGTGTCTCTTGACACTTGTTGTGCGTTGGCTGTGCCTGTGTGTAACACAGCACAGCCACGACTGCCTCGGTGAAGAGAAACCAGGGAAATCATCTAGGCAGAGTCAACAAAGGAAAACCGAAGAGGGATTGACGTGTGCTCGACAGAGACGGATTCCCTGCGCTGACATTTCTCAGTAACGCCAGAAGAAAGCTGAGCGGTAGATCGACCGGAGAAATGCTTCCCTAGACGACATTTAGCGAATGAACTGCATTGTGCGCGGCTTTCGGGATTGTGCCTGAAAAGTGCGAAAACCAGCAGAGCCTGTGCTCAAAAGCTGGTGGCTGTGTGACTGCATTGATGCACGTTCCCGTGTCTGAGAGTGTATAGACGGCTGTTTCACGTTCACACAAAGGCACCTGGTCGGGTTTTTCTTCTGTGCGTGCACACGCGTTTCCCTTGTCTCTTCGGAACACACGTAGCTCTCTGCATGCTGAACGACGTGGTAAAACGCGCCTGCCTATATTTTGGTAAACAATCGAGGGTGCGTGTTCCGTCAGCGGCATTTCCGCAGACCACTCCGCAGAGCCAGTTCTGAAAGCTCCGCACAACAGGACTGAATGTAGACCAAGCAATTGCACCGGTGCGCTCGTAACATATTCTGACGGACGTCTTTTATGCCATAGCATTACGAACGTATTTGCATTCAAGCAAGTATCACAAACAACGTGTGAACCGAGGATCTGTGGGTATTTTCTCCGTACGGCATGCTTCGTGGTAGCTTACTTGCCGATCGCAGGCTTAGCGGTTTCTATACAGGAATCCATATAGGGAGAGAAAGAGAGTGCATCGGAAAACTTGCGTTTTCTGAGCTGGAACCTAGTTGCTACGCCTTCTGTTTGTCCACGTGAACACACACGATTCCCCACTGAAAACCAAGCAGAAACCTTTTCACAAGCTCCCAGGTAGGCGCACTCACCACCTCGTGCCCGCGAACGCAGCTAGAGAAAAGCACCTAATTTTCCACACTAATGCTTAAGAAAACGCCTGGCCACACACAAGCACACATCCGCAAGCGCGCCCACTCCGATCTATGCACAGAAAGACGTATGCGAAATGTACTGACATGCTTGAGGGTAAACAGGTGTGCATTGATGGTTGGGGTACTGCATCACGCATACGTGGCTGCATGAGAATATTCTTTTGGAGGGTACGTGCAGATACGTCCCTGTACTTGGACGACTGTGTGCATGGAAGCATGTGTGTCTACAAACGATTGTCTGTCCACATGCGTGTGCCTTTTTGCAGGCTCATTTCGTGCTCAAGCTGGAGTGAGTGCACAGCTGCGCCGTTTGTTGGCAAAGCTCCCCGTGTCGCACGACGTTGCCCAGTCCTTCATTTCTCACGCGGACAGATGCAAGGGAACTCTGCTAGTAAAGGAGCAAAGACAGTCGTAGCCAGAACTGAATGCTGCTCCGAGCTACTTCTCACCCTTGGCAAATGCTTCACAGTGGCGCGAGGAATAGTGTTCCGCAGCCGATGGACAAGAGATACGAAAGAGATCATGCCTTAATGCGAAAGAGTAATAGGGCGTCACTGCGCAAGCTTCTCCCTGATCTATAGCTGAGAGCGAACACTTATGTGCTTGTCGGAGAGATTGTGTCTTGCCTGTAAGTGTCTGGGAGTCTGGCGCAGGTCAGTGTGGCTGGTTCGATAATCAACGTCTAGGATAGCTGCAGAGCGGTCCCTGTTGGTGTGGGGACAGTGTGCCTGTAGGTCAGTCTGTGTTCCTAGCGCCTGCTCTATCTATTCGTCGCTCCACACGCGTGTGAGTCCATGTCTTTCACTCCACAAGCATGTGTGCTGATTTCGTCGCACATATGCATCTGTGCTAGTGTTGAGCTCAGCGGAGTGTGTCTCTCGACATTGGTGTGCGCTGGCTGTGCCTGTGTGTAACACAGCACAGCCACGACTGTTCTGGCGAAGAGAAACCAGGGAAATTATCTAGGCAGAGTCAACAAAGGAAAACCGAAGAGGGATTGACGTGTGCTCGACAGAGACGGATTCCCTGCGCTGACATTTCTCAGTAACGCCAGAAGAAAGCTGAGCGGTAGATCGACCGGAGAAATGCTTCCCTAGACGACATTTAGCGAATGAACTGCATTGTGCGCGGCTTTCGGGATTGTGCCTGAAAAGTGCGAAAACCAGCAGAGCCTGTGCTCAAAAGCGGGTGGCTGTGTGACTGCATTGATGCACCTTCCCGTGTCTGCGAGTGTATAGACGGCTGTTTCACGTTCACACAAGAGCACCTGGTCGGGTTTTTCTTCTGTGCGTGCACACGCGTTTCCCTTGTCTCTGCATGCTGAACGATGTGGTAAAACGTGTCTGCCTATATTTTGGTTAACAATCGAGGGTGCGTGTTCCGTCAGCGGCATTTCCGCAGACCACTCCGCAGAACCAGTTCTGAAAGCCCCGCACACCAGGACTGAATGCATAACCAAGCAATTGCACAGGTGCGCACAATCACATATTCTGACAGCCGTCTTTTATGCCACAGCAGCACGAAGGTATTTGCGTTCAAGCATGTATCAGAAACGATGTGTGGACCGAGGATCTGTGGGTGTTTTCTCCGTACGGCATACTTCGTGGTAGCTTACTTGCCGATCGCAGGCTTAGCGGTTTCTATACACGACTCGGTATATACACTCGTGTATACACCACGTCGTGCCCGCGAACGCAGCTAGAGAAAAGCACCTTCCTTTTCACACACCGATGCCTAAGGAAACGCTTGGCCACACACATGCACACATCCGCAAGCGCGCCCACTCCCATCTATGGACTTAATGACGTACGCAAAACGTGATGACATGCTTGAGGGTAAACAGGTGTGCGTGGATGGTTGGCGTACTGCATCACGCATACGTGGCTGCACGAGAATATTCTTTTGGAGGGTACGTGCAGATACGTCCCTATACTTGGACGACCGTGTGCGTGAAAGCGTGTGTGCCTACAAACGATTGTCTGTCCACATGCGTGTGCCTTGATGCAGGCTCCATTCGTGCTTAAGCTGGAGTGAGTGCACAGCTGCACCGTGTTTTGGCCAGATTCCGCGTGTTGCACGACGTTGCCCAGTCCTGCATTTCTCACGCGGACAGATTCAAGGGAGCTCTGTATAGACGGCTGTTTCGTGTTCACACAAAGGCACCTGGTCGGGTGCATCCCAGATACAGCATCCCAGATTCAGCATCCCCGATACAGCTTCCCGGATACAGCATCCCAAATACAGCATCCTAGATACAGTATCCTAGATACGACATCCTAGATACGGCATCCTAGATACAGCATTCTAGATACAGTATCCCGGATACAACATCTCAGATACGCCATCCCAGATACAGCATCCCAGGTACAGCATCCCAGATACAGCATCCTAGATACAGCATCCTAGGTACAGCGTAATAGATACAGCATCCCAGATACAACATGTCGAGCTGTGCTCCTCTCCCACACCAAGTGCTGATCGTGGGGCTCAGGGTGAGGGGGGGCAGCGAGGGGGTCCGTGGACTGGAATAAGTTTTGTTCGGGGTTTTTCAAACGCCTCTGCTGACACGTCGTATAAAAACCGATTGCTGCAGTGCTAAGGAATGAACAGGAGGATGAGCAACAGACTGCAGAAACTGCTTGCGTTTTGGTTTATTGAAAAATTCGTATTGAACTCAAAAAGCAATACGATCTTGCAGTGGTCTTCTAATACCTAGTGACAGCTTTTAATGTACTGGTTTGGAACTTTGAGATGAGATTTGAGATGAAGGGCTGTTCCATTGTGGAATATTGCAGGAGTAAATTTCAGGCATTTCAGCATGCCTGGCAGATCTGCAGCTTGATAAAGACCTCAGGCTGTTTGGTTTAATCAGACTTTTGTAGATCCCACCTTCACTGGTCAAAGCACCGGCTGCCAATGTGTTTTCTGGTGTTGTCACTTCTTTCTGACCAAAGACGGCAGAGGCAGCAGCTCTACTGGTGGTGTCTGTTTGATTGAAACATGGGGATCTACAGGAACTTTAACCCGAAAGTTCAGGAAGCTGTGGTCCGTGGTCTATCTTTGTAATGTTTGTAGATTCTTCTGCAACGTTTGTGAGTGTGAACTGCTGTGCAGGTAGAAGGAAGAAAGGTGTGTGAGCTAAAGCAGCAGGAAGGCTGCAGCCATGTAAGCCGGGGGTGCAAGCGGCACGAAACGGGCTGCAGCGGCGGAGCCCTCGGTCCCGGGCCGTCCCGGGCAGGCGCAGCCCGAGCGCTCCCGGCCCCGCTGCCGCTGCCCGGCCGGGGCCGGGGCCGCGCTGCGGGCGGACAGCGCCGCTCTGCGGCCGCCGGCGGCTCCGGGCCGGGAGGGGGGGCGGGGCCCGGTGGCGGGCGCGGACGGGATTGGCTCCTGCGCCGGATGGGCGGGGCCATGCTGCGTAAGTGCGGGGGCGGAGGAGTGCGTGCCGCCGGTGCGGCAGCGGGAGGAGCGCGCGAGGAGCGGCGGGGCCGGCGGTGAGCGAGGGGCGGGCGGACACCGGGGAGACCGGCCGGGGCCGCCCCGGTCCCGGCTGAGGGGGGAGGCTGGAGGGGGAGGGACGGGCTGGTTTGGGCAGGAGGAAGACGAGGGGCAGGCAGCCGCAACAGCGCGGCCCCGGGCCGGGCCGAGCAAGGGGCGAGGGGGAAACACGCGGGCGGCTGTGAGGGAAGGGAGCCCCGGGCTGAGCGCTGCGCGGGGCTCGGGCGGGGCCGTGGGGCGAAGGGGGGAGCCCGTGATGCCACAGGGCAGAGGGAGGAAGGCGAGCGGGAGGGGGCGGTGCCGGGGCGGTGCCAGGGGGCGCGAGGGGCGGGGGCGACGCTGCCGCGGGGAGGGGCCGGGAACGGGGGGAGCGGCGGAGGAGCCTGAGGGCGGGACGGCGCGGAAGGAGCTTGGGCGGGAAAGGCTGAGGGACCTCAGGGAGGGGGTGACATCGGGGGGGCTTGGGCAGGAAAGGCTGAGGGACCTCAGGGAGGGGGTGACATCGGGTGGGCTTTGGCAGGAAAGGCTGAGGGACCTCAGGGAGGGGGTAACATCGGGGGGGCTTTGGCGGGAAAGGCTGAGGGACCTCGGGGAGGGGGTGACATCGGGGGGCCTTTGGCGGGAAAGGGTGAGGGACCTCAGGGAGGGGGTGACATTGGGGAGGCTTTGGCGGGAAAGGCTGATGGACCTCGGGGAGGGGGTGACATCGAGGGGGCTTTGGCGAGAAAGGCTGAGGGACCTCGGGGAGGGGGTGACATCGGGGGGCCTTTGGCGGGAAAGGCTGAGGGACCTCAGGGAGGGCGTGACATCGGGGAGGCTTTGGCGGGAAAGGCTGAGGGACCTCGGGGAGGAGATGGCATCGGGGAGGCTGCAGGGGGCAATGCTGAGGGAGCTCAGGACGGGATGGCACTCAGGTCTGGTTTCAAAGGGAAATGCTGAGGTACCTTGAGGAATGGACGCTGGGCTGGGAACTATGAACACATCAGACTGGTTAAGAGAGTGTTCATGACAGAAATTTGTGCAGTGAAGTATTCCAGCAAAGAGCGGGAGAAGAGCCAAACTTAGATCAGGCCTCCTAGGACGCCTGCGGGTTTGGGGACAGGGATGACGAGGTTGTTAATCCGGTCCTAACCGTTTCTTTCTCTGTCCCTCTCTTGCAGCACCTGACTGAATGGAGGAGCAAGTGGATGGGAAGTTCCTGCGCCACACACAGATCACATTTATCGCTCTCGCCCTCAGAGACCCGGAGATCCAAACCGTTCGCATCGTGCCTTGAAGCAGCCTGTGCTCATGCGCTTCTCCCAGGGAGAAGGCGGAATGGCAGTGACTGGCCACGTTAAGCCACAGGGTGCACACTGTGCAGCTGTCAAGCCCAGCTCTGCGTTAGCTCACACGTGCGGTTTTGCGCCGCACACGCACATTTGAGTTGTCGCTGGTTGTTGCAGCGTTTGGCTTTGGTGAGGACAGCGTGTGTTTGTCAGCAGTTGGTGTAGGTGGGATCTGGAGGACAAAGCGATATTTCCGTGCCAGAGCTGGTTGGTGTTTGCATGGTATTGTGGCGGTTGTTCCCGCAGGCGATGAGTGCTGGAGTATTATTGCAGGATGAGGGGATTTTGGAGGCTTGTCTGTGAGATGCACTAGAGGCAGCAGTTGAAAGCGAAAGGCTGAGATTTGGAGGGTTTGTTGGTGGGTTTTGGACGGTTGTCAGCTGAAGAGTTGGCTGTTTGCAGGTGAGGTGTAGGGCAGAGGGTGAAGCTGACTTTGCCTGGGCGGCGCAACTGGCTGGGTGTGCAGAGCTGAGGAGAGCGGGCTGCTGCGGGTGACCCTAAAGCTGGAGAACCAGCCGGCAGCTCCAGACGGTCCCGCTGCCGGGCAGGGCCGTGCAGGCCAGTGCCCTGGGGCACAGCGACGTGACCCTCCGCAAGTACCAAAGAGCAGGTGAGGACCGTGGGCACTTGTACTGAGCTGTGACATCTCTAACCCGTGACATTGGGGTCCAGCCTGAGCAGGGCACCTGCGGAAGCTGTGCTGCAGCTCCTTGAGCTGCAGAGCTGAGGGGAAGGGCTGTGCGAGGGGCTGGTGCCAAGGCAAGGTGGGCGCGCTGTGGGGTGTGGGGAGGTGTCAGCCCCGGACTCAGCCCCTGTCTGACTGTAGTGCCCTTGGGCTAGTGTAGCTCAGTCCTCTGTGTGTTTCTCTTCAGGGGGAGCAGCATGCAAAGGAAAAGCAAGGAAGGAGGTGAACCCATGAGGAAGAGTGATGGATAAAGAGGGTTGGAGCGCACCTGCCAGTCAAGAGGGATCAAGAAAGAAGACACCAGTGGTGGAACCGCAGGTCAGGAGAGCTCAAGGAGGGAGAAAGGTGACTGTGGCTGTATGGGTTTTTCTAGCACACACACCAATGAAAACAGTTTGGATAATAAAAGAAATATATGCAAAACCAATAATTAAAGGCAGAGAATGTTTATATGCTATGTATGGGGTAGACCTGAAGGTATATTTCTTCCTACAACGAAGGAGAATTCGCAATACATGCTGCTGTCAGCAACGACCAGTAAGCGACAAGACTCTATTTACTGATGCTTCTGGTCGCTCACATAAAGTTGTAATTACATGGCTAAACTCAGATACCCAGTGCTGCAAACGCAAGGTAGAAAAAGAGACCAAGAGTCAAACAAGTTCTTGAGCTGCCAGCTGTTAGGATCGCTTTGAGGTGTTCTGTAACAAGCCTTTGAATGTTGTAACTGGCTCATATTATGCGGCTGGCATACTTAACCACCTGGAAGCTTCTTTTCTTAAGGAAGAGGATAATCCTCTTTTGATGGCTGAATTGAGAATGCTATGGTTTCTAATAAATCATAGACATCATAGGTATTATGCAGTGCACACCCGCTCTCGCAGTGGCCCTTCCAGGACCACTTGCGGAAGGCAGTAGGAGGGCCGATGCACGAGCTGTGCCGCTCACTGTGCCTAAAGCCTTGGAGCAAGCTAAATGATCGCATAAATTCTTTCACCAGAGTGCAAAGGCGTTAAAACGACAACTTCAAATTACAGTGGATCAGGCCAGGAGCGTTCTTATGTCCTGCCCTGATTGCCAACAGTTGGCACCCGCGCCATCCACAGAGGGTGTTAATCCAGGAGGGGTTACTGCCAATGAAGTACGGCCAGCGGATGTAACGCATTGTTCTGAATTGGGTAAATACGTACGTGTTTCTGTAGACGCTCATTCCAGATTTCTCGTTGCTGCTGCACGCGCTGGTGAAAGAGCACGAGACGTCTGTAACATTGTTTGGCATGTTTTGCTGTTTGAGGAGTTCCATGATCTGTAAAACCAGAGGAAAGCGGAACGCACACTCGATTAGAGGAGCGATCCCCCAGCGCGCTGTAATAGAAGTGCCTGCTTTTTAACACTTTCAAAAGAGTGTTAAAGAGTCTGTTTGATGACTTTTCGGTATCATTTCTGGCGACGAGGATGGGATAATCTGCCTGACCTCCCGTGGATCCCAGGATCTCTGGGACCTTGTGCCGGCACCGGGGAATTCCTGGAAGGGACCACAGCTCCTCGGACCAGCTCGGGACGCGGGTAAAACCCCATCAATGAGATAAGGCACTTTCATTGTCTGGTTGGGTTGGCACGCTGCCTGCGCGAGACGTGGGCGACACCAGCGCGTTGGGTCTGCGCATTCGCGTCTGCGCATTTTGGTAAACTGGGTAACTTAAAAAAAGAAAGAAATAAAAAATTAAAGAGGAAAATGAGAAAACAATAAATTAAAGAGAAAAACGAGGGAACAGCAATTTGATAAAGGTACCTTTAATGATTTTGCTGTTTGTGCCTTAGCAATTGTATAATTGTTTCTGGCTTTAGTGGTTTGTTGTTGTTGTTACTTGTGTCTTGGGGGATTTTATAGTCCAGTACTTAGGGTTCACCAATTGTCTGTTATTGTGATTGTGAAGTAGGTAGTGGACAATCGGCAGGAGGATTCGTGAGAAATCCCCCCCAGGCTGTGTTTTCTGACATTGGAAAAGGATCGTTTGCTGTTCAACAGGGCGTCAACCAGGGAGAATCTGATTGAATATTGTAATTAATGGTGGCCACTGTAAATAATATTAATATGCTTCACAGGTCTAGGTGGGTATACTTTGAGATCTGTAGTATAGTAATGTGCTACATGTAATATGTAGTAAGATATCTATTTTAAATCATATATTGCCTATTACATAAGGCATGTTACACAATACATGATGTTACATATGCATTGTCTTTGTCCCCTTCAGATCCATTTGTTTTGAAAAAGGATAATCAGGGAAAGAAATGCAAACCAGTAAAAGGTTTGTTGAAGAACAGCTATTGGTGTAGAATACACAGAGAACATGAGATCAAAATTGTCCCTCGGTCAGTCCAGGGTGGGATCCTGATATCCTTATATCGGGGCACAGGCTGCATTGGTATCGCCAGTGCATTTTATACGGGATTAGACACGCTGCGCCTAAAGCTGTAAATACGCCAAAACCTTCTGAGATTAAACAGGATCGTGAGGAGTCTCCCACGGAGTTTTTACACCCTCTTAAACCGACAGCTCAGTAATATATTAATGTAGATCCTGACTTGGAGAACAGAGAATGAGAATTCTTAGTTGACTGGGAGCTCATTATTCTGTGTTAAACACTATGCAGGGAATATTAAGTAGCGATTCTGTAACAGTTATGGGAGCCACAAAAATTGCGAAACACGGCCCTTTAACCTGCTGCTTAGAATGTTTGTATGTGGAGTCTGTACTTATTGATGTGTGTCTTCTCTTGTGCACAACGAATGGTTGAAAAAAGCTTTAATGGTGCAATGGCTGTGCAGTGACACACTGCTATGGCTGCAATTGTTAAACAAAGAAGGGGAGATGTGGCAGGGTTGTGACATCAGGCCCGTGAGAAATTGCAAGAGTCACAGTGTGAGAACAAGTGCTGGTGGAACAACACAAGCAGCAAGGACTGTGTGGGACATAAACCATCAGGGACAGAGGGATTGGTACATCAGGGACAGAGGGACTGATACGGGGTTGGTACATGAGGGACAGAGGGATTGATACGCGGTGGGTACATCAGGGACAGAGGGATTGATACAGGATCGGTACATCAAGGACAGAGGTCCGCGATGTTTCAAATGCAAACCTGAGTTTGTATTAAATGTCTCTCTGCATCTTAAAGAGAGTCTGTGCCTCATCTGCTACACCCCTTTATCTGTTTCCCAAATTACGATTTAGACTGTATTTACCGTTGTAAAAACAAAGCTTTCCCCCCTTAATGTTTGTCACGTGTTGTAGTTAGAATTAATAGAGATATTGGAGCCCATCGTAGCTAAACTGGAAAAAGACAGCAGCCGTGTGTATTTTTAAATAAAGACTAAATCAAGTGTGCTAGCTCATTATCTTTAAGCGTTTTACTGTGATCACCTCTCTCCCAAGGTTTTGTGTCTGTTGTAACAAGGCCTGACACCCACGGCCACAGTGGATGAATGACCATGGGCACAACACCAGGAACCTGCCTGTTCGTGTCCAGGATATCCACTCCAGCAGACACGTTTTAATTGGTACTTGCATTATGGATTAGATGCAACAAAAATCCATACTTTCTTTTGTCCTTTGCTATAGAGGAGGGGGTTGAACTTTTCTATAGCAGATTCAATCACTTGTTGTAAAGCAATGAAATAAATAACTTAGGCTTTTTCTATGGATAAACAACGTTTAATTCAATTCCTTAATTGTATTCCTTAAACACTTGTTCGTTAGACCATAAGCAAAACAGCGCTGGGTGTTAGTTCGTTAGTAGGCCCTTATTACGTGGTTGGTTAACCCTGAAAATGTTAGCTCCCTCTATCAATATAACCTCATAAACAAGTTTCAAAATTTTTATGTAGAACTTACCCACCTTTTCCTTTTTGCAGGTTCAGAGCCCGAGCCTCATTTGGTTGTATCTGTAAACATCAAACGTCTCAGCACCAATCACAACTGCATTTCTCACAGACAGAAGTGCCTGATCTCCACAGCTTGCCTGGCAGTGCAGAGAGCAGGAAGTGCGGTGAGTCCTGGGCCTTTGGGGACATTTCACCCTGTTTTGTGTCCCAGTCCCTCCCTGCTCCCTCCTCTTTCCTGCTGTGCCCTTCTTCCTCTTCATCTCTTCTCCCTCTGGCCCTCTGCTGCTTCCTCACCTATTCCCCCACCCTTCTGAATCTCTGTGCAGGGTTTCTCGTATCTCCCTCTCCGTCTCCACCCCTCTGTGTTCTCATCATCCCCGGTTTCTCTTTGTCGTCATTCTTGTCTGTTGCTCTGTCCCGCTCCGTGCCCCATCATTTCTCACTGTATCCCTCTGTCCTGCTCCCTGCGCCTATTCCTGCCCCTCTTCTTTTTTACTCCCTCTTCCTCTTGCTGCCCACCCCAGGATTTTTTCCCAATCTCTATCCTGCCCCAACCCTTATTGTTCTTTCTCTCTCCTGCTCCCTCTCTGTCTTTCTGCCTGTCTGCCCTTTCCCTGCTGCTTCTTTCTCCATCTCTGTCCAGACTACTGCCCCTTTTCCTTCTTGATGTCTTTCTGTCCTGTTTGTCTTTCTGTCTTCCTTGCCTGTTCCCAGCCCCATCCCCTCTCGCTGTATCTTCCCTGTCCACCTGGCTCTGCCTTTTCTTTGTCTTCTCATCCTCTTTCCTGCTCCTCAGCCCTCTTTTCCTCTTCCTCCAGCTCATTGCTGCATGTTTTCCCTTTCCAGTCTCTTCATTTTGATCTAAACTTTGCTTTGTTTCTCAGTCCCTTTGTTCTCTTCCCTTCCTGTTGCCTCTCAGTGGGCAGTGACGACCTGGTTCAGAGACAGCACGGCGACCACATCCCAGGTCGCTCGGTCCATCAGCACACAGACGCCACTGTAGTGGAAAGCAAATGGCGTTTATTAACAAGTAACACAGCGTTATATACCTTAGGTTTACAACGTCACGTCCATCTGCTTACCTCACATACTCCTACCTATTTAGGGAGGGGCTACTATCTTTCTGTACAGCGCGAGATCTTCCGGCCTCCAGACCCTAACTACCTACAGGTATGCGACACAACACCCCTAGACACCGTTTGTGTCACAAACGCCCCTGGACAGGGTGTGTCTCACAAACCCCATTGGACAGCATGTGTCACAAGCCCCCCTGGAAACTGTGTGTGTCCAAAATATCCCTGGACAGCGTGTGTGTGACAAACCTCCCTGGACAGCGTGTGTGTGACAAACCCCCCTGGACAGTGTGTGTGTCACAAAAACCCTTAGACAGGGTGTGTGTCACAAACCCCATTGGAGACTGTGTCTCTCACAAACCCCATTGGACAGGGTGTGTATCACAAACCCCATTGGACAGCGTGTGTGTCACAACCCCCCCTGGGCAGCGTGTGTGTCACAACCCCCATTGGACAGCGTGTGTGTCACAAACCCCATTGGACAGCGTGTGTGTCACAAACCCCATTGGAAAGAGTGTGTGTCACAAACACCCCTGGACAGTGTGTGTGTCACAAATGCCCCTGGACAGCCTGTGTGTCACAAACCCCATTGGACAGGGTGTGTGTCAGAAACCCCATTGAACAGGATGTGTGTCACAAACACACCTCGACACTTTTTGTGTCAAAAACGTTTCTGGTCAGGGTGTGTGTCACAAACGCCCCTGGACAGCGTGTGTCTCACAAATCCCATTGGACAGCGCGTGTGTCACAAACCCCATTGGACAGGGTGTGTGTCACAAACACCCCTGGACACCCTTTGTGTCACAGCTGCCCCTGGACTGGGTGTGTGTCACAAACCCCATTGGACAGTGTGTGTGTCACAAACCCCATTAGACATTGTGTGTGTCACAAACACCCCTGGACACCCTTTGTGTCAAAAACAACCCTGGACACCCTTTGTGTCACAAACGCCCCTGGACAGTGTGTGTGTCACCAACCCCATTGGACAGAGTGTGTATGTCGCAAACCCCATTGGAGAGTGTGTGTGTCACAAACCCCATTGGACAGGCTGTGTGTCACAAACCCCATTGGACAGTGTGTGTGTCACAAACACCCCTGGACAGTGTGTGTGTCACAAACGCCCCTGTAAAGTATGTGTATCACAAACACCCTTGGACAGAGTGCGTCTCACAAACCCCATTAGACAGGGTGTGTGTCACAAACACCCTGGACACCGTTTGCGTCACAAACGTTTCTGGACAGAGTGTGTGTCACAAACCCCATTGGAGAGTGTGTGTGTCACAAACCCCATTGGACAGCATGTGTGTCTCGAAACCCATTGGACAGTGTGTGTTTCACAAACCCCATTGGACAGGTTGTGTGTCACAAACACCCCTGGACACCGTTTTTGTCACAAACGCCCCTGGACAGGGTGTGTTTCACAAACCCAATGGGACAGCGTGTGTGTAACAAACCCCATTGGACAGGGTATGTGTCACAAACACCCCTGGACAGTGTGTGTGTCACAAATGCCCCTGGACAGCCTGTGTGTCACAAACCCCATTGGACAGGGTGTGTGTCAGAAACCCCATTGAACAGGATGTGTGTCACAAACACACCTCGACACTTTTTGTGTCAAAAACGTTTCTGGTCAGGGTGTGTGTCACAAACGCCCCTGGACAGCGTGTGTCTCACAAATCCCATTGGACAGCGCGTGTGTCACAAACCCCATTGGACAGGGTGTGTGTCACAAACACCCCTGGACACCCTTTGTGTCACAACTGCCCCTGGACTGGGTGTGTGTCACAAACCCCATTGGACAGTGTGTGTGTCACAAACCCCATTAGACATTGTGTGTGTCACAAACACCCCTGGACACCCTTTGTGTCAAAAACAACCCTGGACACCCTTTGTGTCACAAACGCCCCTGGACAGTGTGTGTGTCACCAACCCCATTGGACAGAGTGTGTATGTCGCAAACCCCATTGGAGAGTGTGTGTGTCACAAACCCCATTGGACAGGCTGTGTGTCACAAACCCCATTGGACAGTGTGTGTGTCACAAACACCCCTGGACAGTGTGTGTGTCACAAACGCCCCTGTAAAGTATGTGTATCACAAACACCCTTGGACAGAGTGCGTCTCACAAACCCCATTAGACAGGGTGTGTGTCACAAACACCCTGGACACCGTTTGCGTCACAAACGTTTCTGGACAGAGTGTGTGTCACAAACCCCATTGGAGAGTGTGTGTGTCACAAACCCCATTGGACAGCATGTGTGTCTCGAAACCCATTGGACAGTGTGTGTTTCACAAACCCCATTGGACAGGTTGTGTGTCACAAACACCCCTGGACACCGTTTTTGTCACAAACGCCCCTGGACAGGGTGTGTTTCACAAACCCAATGGGACAGCGTGTGTGTAACAAACCCCATTGGACAGGGTATGTGTCACAAACACCCCTGGACACCGTTTGTGTCACAAACGTTTCTGTACAGGGTGTGTTTCAGAAACCCCATTGGACAGTGTGTGTGTCACAAATGCCATTGCACAGCGTGCATGTCATAAACTCCATTGGACAGTGTGTGTTCCACAAATCCCATTGGACAGGTTGTGTGTCACAAACACCCATGGACACCGTTTCGGTCACAAACACCCCTGGAGAGGCTGTGAGTCACCAACGCCCCTGGACAAGGTGTGTCACAAACCCCATTGGACAGGGTGTGTGTCACAAACCGTGTTGGAGTTTGTGTGCGTCACAAACCCCATTGCACATTGTGTGTGTAACAAACCCCATTGGACAGTGTGTGTGTCACAAACCCCATTAGACAGTGTGTGTTTCACAAACCCCATTGGACAGGTTGTGTGTCACAAACACGCCTGGACACCGTTTGTGTCACAAACGCCCCTGGACAGGGTGTGTGCAACATACCCCATTGGACAGTGTGTGTGTCACAAACCCCATTGGACAGCTTTTGAGTCACAAACACCCTTGGACACCGTTTCTGTCACAAACGCCCCTGGACAGGGTGTGTGTCACAAACGCCCCTGGACAGCGTGTCTGTCACAAACCCCATTGGACAGCGTGTCTGTAACAAACCCCATTGGACTGGGTGTGTGTCACAAACACACCTGGACAGCGTGTGTGTCACAAACGCCGCTGGACAGAGTGTGTGTCACAAACCCCATTGGACAGCTTGTGTGTCACAAACCCCACTGGAGAGGGTGTGTGTCACAAACACCCCTGGACACCGTTTGTGTCAAAAACGTTTCTGGTCAGGGTGTGTGTCTCAAACCTCATTGGTCAGCGTGTGTGTCACAAACCCCATTGGACAGTGTGTGTTTCACAATCCCCATTGGACAGGTTTTGTGTCACAAATCCCATTGGACAGTGTGTGTGTAACAAACGCCCCTGAACAGAGTGTGTGTCACAAACACCCCTAGACAGCATGTGTGTCACAAACCCCCCATGGACATCGCGTGTGTCACAACTCTCCCTGGACAGTGTGTGTATCACAAAAACCAATGGACAATGTGTGTCTCACAGACCCCATTGGACAGGGTATGTGTCACAAACACCATTAGACATCATGTGTCACAACCTCCCTCGAAATTGTGTGTGTCACAAACACCCCTGAACACTGTTTTGTCAAAACGCCCCTGGAGAGGATGTGTGTCAAAAACCCCATTGGAAAGTGTGTGTGTCACAAACCCCATTGGACTACATGTGTATCACAACCCCCCCTAAACCGTCTGTGTGTGTCACAAAGCCCATTGGACATTGTGTGTGTCACAAACCCCATGGGACAGCGTGTGTGTCACAATCCCCCTTGGACAGTGTTTGTGTCACAAACACCTCTGGGCAGCTTTTGTGTCACAAACCCCATTGGACATTTCGTGTGTCACAAACCCCTTTGGACAGTGTGTGTGTCATAAACCCCATTGAACACTGTGTGTGTCACAAACCCTATTGGACAGCGTGTGTGTCACAACCCCCCGTGGAAACTGTGTGTGTAACAAACACCCCTGGACAGGGTTTGTGTCACAAACCCCATTGGACACTGTGTGTGTCACAAACCCCATTGCACAAGGTGTCTGTCAGAAACACCCCTGGACACCGTGTGTGTCACAAATGCCCCTGGACAGGGTGTGTGTCACAAATCCCATTGTACAGCATGTGTGACAAAAACCCCACTGGACAGCGTGCATGTTACAAACCCCATTGGACATTGTGTATGTCACAAACCCCATGAGACAGCGTGTGTGTCACAATCCCCCTTGGACAGTGTTTGTGTCACAAACACCTCTGGACAGCTTTTGTCTCAGAAACCCCATTGGACAGTGTGTGTGTCACAAACCCCATTGGACAGCCTATATGTCCCAAGCACCGCTGGACAGCTTGTGTCACAACTCCTAAAGGAAACTGTGTGTGTGACAAACACCCCTGGACTGACTGTGTGTCACAAACCCTATTGGAGAGTGTGTGTGTCACAAACCCCATTGGAGAGCGTGTGTGTGACAACCCCCCCTGGACATCGTGTGTGTCACAGCTCTCCCTGGACAGTGTGTGTATCACAAAAACCAGTGGACAGTGTGTGTGTCACAGACCCCATTGGACAGGGTGTGTGTCACAAACACCCCTGGACATCTTTTTTGTCACAAAAGCCCCTAGACTGTTAGTGTGTCACAAAACCCCATTATAAAGTGTGTGTGTAACAAACCCTATTAGACAGCGTGTGTGTCACAAACACCCCTGGACAACGTTTGTGTCACAAACGCCCCTGCACAGCGCCTGTGTCACAAACCCCATTGCACAGCGTGTGTGTCAGAAACCCCATAGGACAGCGTGTGTGTCAGAAACACACCTGGGCACCTTTTGTGTCACAAACGCCCCTGGACTGGGTGTGTGTCACAAACCCCATTGGAGAGTGTATGTGTCACAAACCCCATTAGACAGTGTGTGTGTCACAAAGACCCCTGGACACCGTTTATGTCACAAACGCCCTTTGACAGTATGTGTGTCACAAACCCCATTGGAGAGTGTGTATGTCACAATCGCCCCTGGACAGCCTGTGTGTCATAAACCCCATTGGACAGTGTGTGTGTCACAAACCCCATTGGACAGTGTGTGTGAAACAAACCCCATTGGACAGCGTATGTGTCACAAGCACCCCTGGACAGCTTGTGTCACAACCCCCCAAGGAAACTGTGTGTGTCACAAACACCCCTGGACTGACTGTGTGTCACAAACCCTACTGGAGAGTATGTCTGTCACAAACCCCATTGGACAGCGTGTGTGTCACAAACCCCCCTGGACATCATGTGTGTCACAACTCTCCCTGGACATTGTGTGTATCACAAAAACCACTGGACAGTGTGTGTATCACAGACCCATTGGACAGGGTGTGTGTCACAAACACCTCTGGACATCTTTTGTGTCACAAACGCCCCTGGACTGTTAGTGTGTCACAAAACCTCATTGTAAAGTGTGTGTGTCACAAATCCCATTAGACAACGTGTGTGTGAGAAACCCCATAGGACAGCGTGTGTCTCAGAAACACCCCTGGCAGCGTGTTTGTCCCAAACGCCCCTGCACAGGGTGTGTATCACAAACACCCCTGAACAGAGTGTGTGTCACAAACCCCATTGCACTTTGTGTGTCTCACAAAGCCCATTGGACAGTGTGTGTGTCACAAACGCCCCTGGACAGCGTGTCTATCAGAAAAACCAATGGACAGTGTGTGTGTCACAAACCCATTGGACAGCCGTTGTTTCACAAACCCCATTGCACAGGGTGTGTGTAACAAAGAATCCTGGACGCCGTTTGTGTTAGAAACGCCCCTGGACAGCGTGTGTGTCACAAACTCCATTGGAGAGTGTATGTGTCACAAACCCCATTGGACAGAGTGTGTCACAAGCCCCCCTGGAAACTGTGTGTGTCCAAAATATCCCTGAACAGCGTTTGTGTCACAAACCCCATTGGACAGCGTGTGTGTCACGAACCCCATTGGACAGTGTGTGTCACCATCCCCCCTGAACAGTGTGTATGTCACAAACCTCATTGGAGAGCGTGTATGTGACAAACCTCTTTGGATATTGTGTGTGTCACAAACCCCATTGCACAGCGTGTGTGTCACAAACCCCATTGGACAGTGTGTTTGACACAAACCCCATTGGACAGGTTGTGTGTCACAAACAACCCTGGACACCGTTTGTGTCAGAAACGCCGCTGGACAGGGTGTGTGTCACAAATGCCCCTGGACAGCCTGTGTGTCACAAACCCCATTGGACAGCGTGTGTGTCACAAACCCCATTGGACAGGGTGTGTGTCACAAACACACCTCGACATCTTTTGTGTCACAAACGCCCCTGGACAGGGTGTGTGTCTCACAAACCCCATTCAACAGCGTGTGTTTCACAAACCCCATTGGACAGGGTGTGTGTCACAAACACACCTGGACACCTTCTGTGTCACAACTGCCCCTGGACTGGGTGTGTGTCACAAACCCCATTGGACAGTGTGTGTGTCACAAACCCCATTAGACATTGTGTGTGTCACAAACACCCCTGGACACCCTTTGTGTCACAAACGCCCCTGGACAGCATGTGTGTCACCAGCCCCATTGGACAGAGTGTGTATGTCGCAAACCCCATTGAAGAGTGTCTGTGTCACAAACCCCATTAGACAGCGTGTATGTCACAAACACCCCTGGACACAGTTTGTGTCAGAAACGCCCCTGGACAGCGTGTGTGTCACAAACCCCATTGGATAGTATGTGTGACACAAACCTCATTGGACAGTGTGTGTGACACAAACCCCATTGGACAGGTGGTGTGTCACAAACAACCCTGGACACTGTTTGTGTCAGAAACGCCCCTGGACAGTGTGTCTGTCGCAAACCCCATTGGACAACGTGTGTGACACAAACCCCCCTAAACAGTGTGTGTGTCACAAACCCCATTGAACACCGTGTTTGGTACAAACGCCATTGGACAGCGTGTGTGTCACAAACCCATTGGACAGCCGTTGTTTCACAAATCGCATTGCACAGGGTGTGTGTAACAAAGACCCCTGGAAGCCGTTTGTGTTAGAAACGCCCCTGGACAGCGTGTCTGTCACAAACTCCATTGGAGAGTGTCTGTGTCACAAACCCCATTGAACAGAGTGTGTCACAACCTCCCCTGGAAACTGTGTGTGTCACAAACACCCCTGGACAACGTGTATGTCACAAACGCCCCTAGATAGGGTGTGTGTCACAAAACCCATGGGAGAGTGTATGTGTCACAAACCCCATTGGACAGTGTGTGTCACAAACCCCCCTGGACAGTGTGTGTGTAACAAACCCCATTGGAGAGCGTGTGTGTCACAAACCCCATTGGACAACGTGTGTCACAACCTCCCCTGGACAGCGTGTGTGTCACAAACCCCACTGGACAGCGTGTGTCACAAACACCCCTGGACAGTGTGTGTGTCACAAACGCCCCTGGACCCGGGGTTTGTCACATACCCCTTTGGACAGTGTGCATGTCACAAACCCCATTGAACAACGTGTGACTCACAAAGCCCATTGGACACTGCCTGTGTCACAAACCTCATTGGCAACGTGTGTGTCATGAACACCATTGGACAGAGTGTGTGTCACAAACACCCCTGAACAGAATGCGTGTTCACAAACCCCATTGCAAATTGTGTGTGTCAGAAACCCCATTAGACAGCATTTATGTCACAAACCCCCTTGGACAGTGTATGTTTCAAAAACCCCCTTGGACAGCGTGTGTGTCACAAACCCCATTGGACAGGGTGTGTGTCACAAACACCCCTGGACACCGTTTGTGTCAAAAACATTTCTGGTCAGAGTGTGTTTCACAAACCTCATTGGACAGAGTGTGTATGTCGCAAACCCCATTGGAGAGTGTGTGTGTCACAAACTCCATTGGACAGGGTGTGTGTCACAAACGCCCCTGGACAACGTGTCTATCAGAAAAACCAATGGACAGTGTGTGTGTCACAAACCCATTGGACAGCCGTTGTTTCACAAACCCCATTGCACAGGGTGTGTGTAACAAAGAGCCCTGGACGCCGTTTGTGTTAGAAACACCCCTGGACAGCGTGTGTTTCACAAACTCCATTGGAGAGTGTATGTGTCACAAACCCCATTGGACAGCGTGTGTCACAAGCCCCCCTGGAAACTGTGTGTGTCCAAAATTCTGGACAGCGTTTGTGTCACAAACCCCCCTGGACAGTGTGTGTGTCACAAACCCCATTGGAGAGCGTGTATGTCACAAACCTCATTGGATATTGTGTGTGTCACAAACCCCATTGCACAGCGTGTGTGTCACAAACCCCATTGGACAGTGTGTTTGACACAAACCTCATTGGACAGGTTGTGTTTCACAAACAACCCTGGACACCGTTTGTGTCAGAAACGCCGCTGGACAGGGTGTGTGTCACAAATGCCCCTGGACAGCCTGTGTGTCACAAACCCCATTGGACAGCGTGTGTGTCACAAACCCCATTGGACAGGGTGTGTGTCACAAACACACCTCGACACCTTTTGTGTCACAAACGCCCCTGGACAGGGTCTGTGTCACAAACGCCCCTGGACAGCATGTGTCTCACAAACCCCATTCAACAGCGTGTTTTTCACAAACCCAATTGGACAGGGTGTGTGTCACAAACACGCCTGGACACCTTTTGTGTCACAACTGCCCCTGGACTGGGTGTGTGTCACAAACCCCATTGGACAGTGTGTGTGTCACAAACCCCATTGGACATTGTGTGTGTCACAAACACCCCTGGACTGACTGTGTGTCACAAACCCTATTGGAGACTATGTCTGTCACAAACCCCATTGGACAGCGTGTGTGTCACAAACCCCCCTGGACATCATGTGTGTCACAACTCTCCCTGGACATTGTGTGTATCACAAAAACCACTGGACAGTGTGTGTATCACAGACCCATTGGACAGGGTGTGTGTCACAAACGCCCCTGGACAGCGTGTCTGTCACAAACCCCATTGGACTGGGTGTGTGTCACAAACACACCTGGACAGCGTGTGTGTCAGAAACGCCGCTGGACAGAGTGTGTGTCCCCAACCCCATTGGACAACTTGTGTGTCACAAACCCCATTGGACAGGGTGTGTGTCACAAACACCCCTGGACATTGTTTGTTTCAAAAACGTTTCTGGTCAGAGTGTGTGTCACAAACCCCATTGAACAGAGTGTGTATGTCGCAAACCCCGTTGGAGAGTGTGTGTGTCACAAACCCCATTGGACAGGGTGTGTGTCACAAACACCCCTGGACAGAGTGCGTCTCACAAACCCCATTGCACTTTGTTAGTATCAGAAAGCCCATTCAACAGCGTGTGTCTCACAAACCCCATTAGACAGGGTGTGTGTCACAAACACCCTGGACACCGTTTGCGTCACAAACGTTTCTGGACAGGGTGTTTGTCACAAACCCCATTGGACAGCGTGTGTGTCTCAAAACCCATTGGATACTGTGTGTTTCACAAACCCCATTGGACAGGTTGTGTGTCACAAACACCCCTGGACACCGTTTTTGTCACAAACGCCCCAGGACAGGGTGTGTTTCACAAACCCAGTTGGACAGCGTGTGTGTCACAAACCCCATTGGACAGGGTATGTGTCACAAACACCCCTGGACACCGTTTGTGTCACAAACGTTTCTGTACAGGATGTGTTTCAGAAACCCCATTGGACAGTGTGTGTGTCGCAAATCCCATTGCACAGCGTGCATGTCATAAACTCCATTGGACAGTGTGTGTTCCACAAATCTCATTGGACAGGTTGTGTTTCACAAACACCCATGGACACCGTTTCGGTCACAAACACCCCTGGAGAGGCTGTGAGTCACCAACGCCCCTGGACAAGGTGTGTCCAAAATATCCCTGGACAGGGTGTGTGTCACAAACCGTGTTGGAGTTTGTGTGTGTCACAAACCCC
This sequence comes from Nesoenas mayeri, assembly GCF_963082525.1. Classification (NCBI taxonomy): domain Eukaryota; kingdom Metazoa; phylum Chordata; class Aves; order Columbiformes; family Columbidae; genus Nesoenas; species Nesoenas mayeri. The sequence continues at coordinate 303,921 of NW_027660036.1, forward strand.
ATTGCACATTGTGTGTGTAACAAATCCCATTGGACAGCCTGTGTGTCACAAACCCCATTGGACAGTGTGTGTGTCACAAACTCCATTGGACAGTGTGTGTTTCACATACCCCATTGGACAGGTTGTGTGTCACAAACACGCCTGGACACCGTGTGTGTCACAAACGCCCCTGGACAGGGTGTGTGCAACATACCCCATTGGACAGTGTGTGTGTCACAAACCCCATTGGACAGCTTTTGAGTTACAAACACCCTTGGACACCGTTTGTGTCACAAACGCCCCTGGACAGGGTGTGTGTCACAAACACCTCTGGACAGCGTGTCTGTCACAAACCCCATTGGACAGCGTGTCTGTCACAAACCCCATTGGACTGGGTGTGTGTCACAAACACACCTGGACAGCGTGTGTGTTACAAACGCCGCTGGACAGAGTGTGTGTCACAAACCCCATTAGACAGCTTGTGTGTCACAAACCCCACTGGACAGGGTGTGTGTCACAAACACCCCTGGACACCATTTGTGTCAAAAACGTTTCTGGTCAGAGTGTGTGTCACAAATCTCATTGGACAACCTGTGTGTCACAAACCCCATTGGACAGTGTGTGTTTCACAATTCCCATTGGACAGGTTTTGTGTCACAAACCCCATTGGACAGGGTGTTTGTCACAAACGCCCCAGAACAGGGTGTTTGTCACAAACGCCCCTAGACAGCGTGTGTGTCACAAACTCCCCATTGACATCGTGTGTGTCACAACTCTCCCTGGACAGTGTGTGTATCACAAAAACCAATGGACAGTGTGTGTCTAACAGACCCCATTGGACAGGGTGTGTGTAACAAACAGCCCTGGACATCTTTTATGTCACAAACGCCCCTGGACTGTTAGTGTGTCACAAAACCCCATTGTAGAGTGTGTGTGTCACAAACCCCATTAGACAGTGTGTGTGTCACGAACCCCATTGGATAGTGTGTGTCACAAACCCCAGTGGACAGCCTGTGTGTCACAAACCCCATTGGACAGTGTGTTTGACACAAACCCCATTGGACAGGTTGTGTGTCACAAACAACCCTGGACACCGTTTGTGTCAGAAACGCCCCTGGACAGGGTGTGTGTCACAAATGCCCCTGGACAGCCTGTGTGTCACAAACCCCATTGGACAGCGTGTGTGTCACAAACCCCATTAGACAGGGTGTGTGTCACAAACACACCTGGACACCTTTTGTGTCACAAACGCCCCTGGACTGGGTGTGTGTCACAAACCCCATTGGAGAGTGTGTGTGTCACAAACCCCATTAGACAGCGTGTGTGTCACAAAGACCCCTGGACACCGTTTATGTCACAAACGCCCCTGGACAGTATGTGTGTCACAAACCCCATTGGAGAGTGTGTATGTCACAAACGCCCCTGGACAGCCTGTGTGTCATAAACCCCATTGGACAGTGTGTGTGTCACAAACCCCATTGGACAGTGTGTGTGACACAAACCCCATTGGACAGCGTATGTGTCACAAGCACCCCTGGACAGCTTGTGTCACAACCCCCCAAGGAAACTGTGTGTGTCACAAACACCCCTGGACTGACTGTGTGTCACAAACCCTATTGGAGACTATGTCTGTCACAAACCCCATTGGACAGCGTGTGTGTCACAAACCCCCCTGGACATCATGTGTGTCACAACTCTCCCTGGACATTGTGTGTATCACAAAAACCACTGGACAGTGTGTGTATCACAGACCCATTGGACAGGGTGTGTGTCACAAACGCCCCTGGACAGCGTGTCTGTCACAAACCCCATTGGACTGGGTGTGTGTCACAAACACACCTGGACAGCGTGTGTGTCAGAAACGCCGCTGGACAGAGTGTGTGTCCCCAACCCCATTGGACAGCTTGTGTGTCACAAACCCCATTGGACTGACTGTGTGTCACAAACACCCCTGGACATTGTTTGTGTCAAAAACGTTTCTGGTCAGAGTGTGTGTCACAAACCCCATTGGACAGAGTGTGTATGTCGCAAACCCCATTGGAGAGTGTGTGTGTCACAAACCCCATTGGACAGGGTGTGTGTCACAAACACCCCTGGACAGAGTGCGTCTCACAAACCCCATTGCACTTTGTTAGTATCAGAAAGCCCATTGGACAGCGTGTGTCTCACAAACCCCATTAGACAGGGTGTGTGTCACAAACACCCTGGACACCGTTTGCGTCACAAACGTTTCTGGACAGGGTGTTTGTCACAAACCCCATTGGACAGCGTGTGTGTCTCAAAACCCATTGGACAGTGTGTGTTTCACAAACCCCATTGGACAGGTTGTGTGTCACAAACACCCCTGGACACTGTTTTTGTCACAAACGCCCCTGGACAGGGTGTGTTTCACAAACCCAGTTGGACAGCGTGTGTGTCACAAACCCCATTGGACAGAGTATGTGTCACAAACACCCCTGGACACCGTTTGTGTCACAAACGTTTCTGTACAGGGTGTGTTTCAGAAACCCCATTGAACAGTGTGTGTGTCAGAAATGCCATTGTACAGCGTGCATGTCATAAACTCCATTGGACAGTGGGTGTTCCACAAATCCCATTGGACAGGTTGTATGTCACAAACACCCATGGACACCGTTTCTGTCACAAACACCCCTGGAGAGGCTGTGAGTAACCAACGCCCCTGGACAAGGTGTGTCACAAATGCCCCTGGAAAGGGGGCATGTCACAAACCGTGTTTGAGTTTGTGTGTGTCACAAACCGCATTGGACAGCGTGTCTGTCACAAACCCCATTGGACAGCGTGTGTCACAACCCCCCCTGGACAGCGTGTGTGTCACAAACCCCACTGGAGAGTGTGTGTGTCACAAACCCCATTGGAGAGCGTGTGTGTCACAAACCCCATTGGACAGCGTGTGTCACAAACACCCCTGGACAGTGTGTGTGTCACAAACGCCCCTGGACAGGGGGTTTGTCACGTACCCCATTGGACAGTGTACATGTCACAAACCCCATTGAACAACGTGTGACTCACAAAGCCCATTGGACACTGCCTGTGTCACAAACCTCATTGGCAACGTGTGTGTCATAAACACCATTGGACAGGGTGTGTGTCACAAACACCCCTGAACAGAATACGTGTTTCACAAACCCCATTGCAAATTGTGTGTGTCAGAAACCCCATTAGACAGCATTTATGTCACAAACCCCCTTGGACAGTGTGTGTTTCAAAAACCCCCTTGGACAGCGTGTCTGTCACAAACCCCCCTGGACAGCGTGTGTGTCACAACTCTCCCTGGACAGTGTGTGTATCACAAAAACCAATGGACAGTGTGTGTGTCGCAGACACCATTGGACACGGTGTGTGTCACAAACGCCCCCGGACTGCAATTGTGTCACAAAACCCCATTGGACAGTGTGTGTTTCACAAACCCCATTGGACAGCTTGTGTTTCACAAACGTCCCTGGACAGGGTGTGTATCACAAACCCCATTGGACAGCTTGTGTGTCACAAACACACCTGGACAGCGTGTGTGACAGAAACGCCGCTGGACAGAGTGTGTGTCCCCAACCCCATTGGACAACTTGTGTGTCACAAAACCCATTGGACAGGGTGTGTGTCACAAACACCCCTGGACACCGTTTGTGTCAAAAACGTTTCTGGTCAGAGTGTGTGTCACAAACCCCATTGGACAGAGTGTGTATGTCGCAAACCCCATTGGAGAGTGTGTGTGTCACAAACCCCATTGGACAGGGTGTGTGTCACAAACACCCCTGGACAGAGTGCGTCTCACAAACCCCATTGCACTTTGTTAGTATCAGAAAGCCCATTGGACAGCGTGTGTCTCACAAACCCCATTAGACAGGGTGTGTGTCACAAACACCCTGGACACCGTTTGCGTCACAAACGTTTCTGGACAGGGTGTTTGTCACAAACCCCATTGGACAGCGTGTGTGTCTCAAAACCCATTGGATACTGTGTGTTTCACAAACCCCATTGGACAGGTTGTGTGTCACAAACACCCCTGGACACCGTTTTTGTCACAAACGCCCCAGGACAGGGTGTGTTTCACAAACTCAATTGGACAGCGTGTGTGTCACAAACCCCATTGGACAGGGTATGTGTCACAAACACCCCTGGACACCGTTTGTGTCACAAACGTTTCTGTACAGGATGTGTTTCAGAAACCCCATTGGACAGTGTGTGTGTCGCAAATCCCATTGCACAGCGTGTATGTCATAAACTCCATTGGACAGTGTGTGTTCCACAAATCTCATTGGACAGGTTGTGTTTCACAAACACCCATGGACACCGTTTCTGTCACAAACACCCCTGGAGAGGCTGTGAGTCACCAACGCCCGTGGACAAGGTGTGTCACAAATGCCCGTGGACAGGGTGTGTGTCACAAACCGTGTTGGAGTTTGTGTGTGTCACAAACCCCATTGCACATTGTGTGTGTAACAAATCCCATTGGACAGCCTGTGTGTCACAAACCCCATTGGACAGTGTGTGTGTCACAAACCCCATTGGACAGTGTGTGTTTCACATACCCCATTGGACAGGTTGTGTGTCACAAACACGCCTGGACACCGTGTGTGTCACAAACGCCCCTGGACAGGGTGTGTGCAACATACCCCATTGGACAGTGTGTGTGTCACAAACCCCATTGGACAGCTTTTGAGTTACAAACACCCTTGGACACCGTTTGTGTCACAAACGCCCCTGGACAGGGTGTGTGTCACAAACGCCTCTGGACAGCGTGTCTGTCACAAACCCCATTGGACAGCGTGTCTGTCACAAACCCCATTGGACTGGGTGTGTGTCACAAACACACCTGGACAGCGTGTGTGTTACAAACGCCGCTGGACAGAGTGTGTGTCACAAACCCCATTGGACAGCTTGTGTGTCACAAACCCCACTGGACAGGGTGTGTGTCACAAACACCCCTGGAAACCATTTGTGTCAAAAACGTTTCTGGTCAGAGTGTGTGTCACAAATCTCATTGGACAACCTTTGTGTCACAAACCCCATTGGACAGTGTGTGTTTCACAATTCCCATTGAACAGGGTGTTTGTCACAAACGCCCCAGAACAGGGTGTGTGTCACAAACGGCCCTGGACAACGTGTGTGTCACAAACCCCCCATGGACATCGTGTGTGTCGCAACTCTCCCTGGACAGTGTGTGTATCACAAAAACCAATGGACAGTGTGTATCTCACAGACCCCATTGGACAGGGTGTGTGTAACAAACAGCCCTGGACATCTTTTATGTCACAAACGCCCCTGGACTGTTAGTGTGTCACAAAACCCCATTGTAGAGTGTGTGTGTCACAAACCCCATTAGACAGTGTGTGTGTCACGAACCCCTTTGGACAGTGTGTGTCACAAACCCCAGTGGACAGCCTGTGTGTCACAAACCCCATTGGACAGTGTGTTTGACACAAACCTCATTGGACAGGTTGTGTGTCACAAACAACCCTGGACACCGTTTGTGTCACAAACGCCGCTGGACAGGGTGTGTGTCACAAATGCCCCTGGACAGCCTGTGTGTCACAAACCCCATTGGACAGCGTGTGTGTCACAAACCCCATTGGACAGGGTGTGTGTCACAAACACACCTGGACATCTTTTGTGTCACAAACGCCCCTGGACTGGGTGTGTGTCACAAACCCCATTGGAGAGTGTGTGTGTCACAAACCCCATTGGACAGTGTGTGTGTCACAAAGACCCCTGGACACCCTTTGTGTCACAAACGTTTCTGTACAGGGTGTGTTTGAGAAACCCCATTGGACAGTGTGTGTGTCACAAATCCCATTGCACAGCGTGCATGTCATAAACTCCATTGGACAGTGTGTGTTCCACAAATCCCATTGGACAGGTTGTGTGTCACAAACACCCATGGACACCGTTTCTGTCACAAACACCCCTGGAGAGACTGTGAGTCACCAACGCCCCTGGACAAGGTGTGTCACAAATGCCCCTGGACAGGGTGTGTGTCACAAACCGTGTTGGAGTTTGTGTGTGTCACAAACCCCATTGCACATTGTGTGTGTAACAAATCCCATTGGACAGCGTGTGTGTCACAAACCCCATTGGACAGTGTGTGTGTCACAAACCCCATTGGACAGCTTTTGAGTCACAAACACCCTTGGACACCGTTTGTGTCACAAACGCCCCTGGACAGGGTGTGTGTCACAAATGCCCCTGGACAGCGTGTCTGTCACAAACCCCATTGGACAGCGTGTCTGTCACAAACCCCATTGGACTGGGTGTGTGTCACAAACGCCGCTGGACAGAGTGTGTGTCACAAACCCCATTGGACAGCTTGTGTGTCACAAACCCCATTGGACAGGGTGTGTGTCACAAACACCCCTAGACACCGTTTGTGTCAAACACGTTTCTGGTCAGGGTGTGTGTCACAAACCTCATTGGACAGCGTGTGTGTCACAAACCCCATTGGACAGTGTGTGTTTCACAATCCCCATTGGACAGGTTTTGTGTCACAAACCCCATTGGAGAGGGTGTTTGTCACAAACGCCTCAGAACAGGGTGTGTCACAAATGCCCCTGGACAGCGTGTGTGTCACAAACCCCTCATGGACATCGTGTGTGTCACAACTCTCCCTGGACAGTGTGTGTATCACAAAAACCAATGGACAGTGTGTGTCTCACAGACCCCATTGGATAGGGTGTGTGTCACAAACACCCCTGGACATCTTTTATGTCACAAACGCCCCTGGACTGTTAGTGTGTCACAAAACCCCATTGTAGAGTGTGTGTGTCACAAACCCCATTAGACAGTGTGTGTGTCACGAACCCCATTGGACAGTGTGTGTCACAAACCCCAGTGGACAGCCTGTGTGTCACAAACCCCATTGGACAGTGTGTTTGACACAAACCCCATTGGACAGGTTGTGTGTCACAAACAACCCTGGACACCGTTTGTGTCAGAAACGCCCCTGGACAGGGTGTGTGTCACAAATGCCCCTGGACAGCCTGTGTGTCACAAACCCCATTGGCAACGTGTGTGTCACAAACCCCATTGGACAGGGTGTGTGTCACAAACACACCTGGACACCTTTTGTGTCACAAACGCCCCTGGACTGGGTGTGTGTCACTAACCCCATTGGAGAGTGTGTGTGTCACAAACCCCATTGGACAGCGTGTCTGTCACAAACCCCATTGGACTGGGTGTGTGTCACAAACGCCGCTGGACAGAGTGTGTGTCACAAACCCCATTGGACAGCTTGTGTGTCACAAACCCCATTGGACAGGGTGTGTGTCACAAACACCCCTAGACACCGTTTGTGTCAAACACGTTTCTGGTCAGGGTGTGTGTCACAAACCTCATTGGACAGCGTGTGTGTCACAAACCCCATTGGACAGTGTGTGTTTCACAATCCCCATTGGACAGGTTTTGTGTCACAAACCCCATTGGAGAGGGTGTTTGTCACAAACGCCTCAGAACAGGGTGTGTCACAAATGCCCCTGGACAGCGTGTGTGTCACAAACCCCTCATGGACATCGTGTGTGTCACAACTCTCCCTGGACAGTGTGTGTATCACAAAAACCAATGGACAGTGTGTGTCTCACAGACCCCATTGGATAGGGTGTGTGTAACAAACACCCCTGGACATTTTTTATGTCACAAACGCCCCTGGACTGTTAGTGTGTCACAAAACCCCATTGTAGAGCGTGTATGTCACAAACCTCATTGGATATTGTGTGTGTCACAAACCCCATTGCACAGCGTGTGTGTCACAAACCCCATTGGACAGTGTGTTTGACACAAACCTCATTGGACAGGTTGTGTTTCACAAACAACCCTGGACACCGTTTGTGTCAGAAACGCCGCTGGACAGGGTGTGTGTCACAAATGCCCCTGGACAGCCTGTGTGTCACAAACCCCATTGGACAGCGTGTGTGTCACAAACCCCATTGGACAGGGTGTGTGTCACAAACACACCTCGACACCTTTTGTGTCACAAACGCCCCTGGACAGGGTCTGTGTCACAAACGCCCCTGGACAGCATGTGTCTCACAAACCCCATTCAACAGCGTGTTTTTCACAAACCCAATTGGACAGGGTGTGTGTCACAAACACGCCTGGACACCTTTTGTGTCACAACTGCCCCTGGACTGGGTGTGTGTCACAAACCCCATTGGACAGTGTGTGTGTCACAAACCCCATTGGAGAGCGTGTATGTCACAAACCTCATTGGATATTGTGTGTGTCACAAACCCCATTGCACAGCGTGTGTGTCACAAACCCCATTGGACAGTGTGTTTGACACAAACCTCATTGGACAGGTTGTGTTTCACAAACAACCCTGGACACCGTTTGTGTCAGAAACGCCGCTGGACAGGGTGTGTGTCACAAATGCCCCTGGACAGCCTGTGTGTCACAAACCCCATTGGACAGCGTGTGTGTCACAAACCCCATTGGACAGGGTGTGTGTCACAAACACACCTGGGCACCTTTTGTGTCACAAACGCCCCTGGACAGGGTCTGTGTCACAAACGCCCCTGGACAGCATGTGTCTCACAAACCCCATTCAACAGCGTGTTTTTCACAAACCCAATTGGACAGGGTGTGTGTCACAAACACGCCTGGACACCTTTTGTGTCACAACTGCCCCTGGACTGGGTGTGTGTCACAAACCCCATTGGACAGTGTGTGTGTCACAAACCCCATTGGACATTGTGTGTGTCACAAACACCCCTGGACTGACTGTGTGTCACAAACCCTATTGGAGACTATGTCTGTCACAAACCCCATTGGACAGCGTGTGTGTCACAAACCCCCCTGGACATCATGTGTGTCACAACTCTCCCTGGACATTGTGTGTATCACAAAAACCACTGGACAGTGTGTGTATCACAGACCCATTGGACAGGGTGTGTGTCACAAACGCCCCTGGACAGCGTGTCTGTCACAAACCCCATTGGACTGGGTGTGTGTCACAAACACACCTGGACAGCGTGTGTGTCAGAAACGCCGCTGGACAGAGTGTGTGTCCCCAACCCCATTGGACAACTTGTGTGTCACAAACCCCATTGGACAGGGTGTGTGTCACAAACACCCCTGGACATTGTTTGTTTCAAAAACGTTTCTGGTCAGAGTGTGTGTCACAAACCCCATTGAACAGAGTGTGTATGTCGCAAACCCCGTTGGAGAGTGTGTGTGTCACAAACCCCATTGGACAGGGTGTGTGTCACAAACACCCCTGGACAGAGTGCGTCTCACAAACCCCATTGCACTTTGTTAGTATCAGAAAGCCCATTCAACAGCGTGTGTCTCACAAACCCCATTAGACAGGGTGTGTGTCACAAACACCCTGGACACCGTTTGCGTCACAAACGTTTCTGGACAGGGTGTTTGTCACAAACCCCATTGGACAGCGTGTGTGTCTCAAAACCCATTGGATACTGTGTGTTTCACAAACCCCATTGGACAGGTTGTGTGTCACAAACACCCCTGGACACCGTTTTTGTCACAAACGCCCCAGGACAGGGTGTGTTTCACAAACCCAGTTGGACAGCGTGTGTGTCACAAACCCCATTGGACAGGGTATGTGTCACAAACACCCCTGGACACCGTTTGTGTCACAAACGTTTCTGTACAGGATGTGTTTCAGAAACCCCATTGGACAGTGTGTGTGTCACAAATCCCATTGCACAGCGTGCATGTCATAAACTCCATTGGACAGTGTGTGTTCCACAAATCTCATTGGACAGGTTGTGTTTCACAAACACCCATGGACACCGTTTCGGTCACAAACACCCCTGGAGAGGCTGTGAGTCACCAACGCCCCTGGACAAGGTGTGTCCAAAATATCCCTGGACAGGGTGTGTGTCACAAACCGTGTTGGAGTTTGTGTGTGTCACAAACCCCATTGCACATTGTGTGTGTAACAAATCCCATTGGACAGCCTGTGTGTCACAAACCCCATTGGACAGTGTGTGTGTCACAAACTCCATTGGACAGTGTGTGTTTCACATACCCCATTGGACAGGTTGTGTGTCACAAACACGCCTGGACACCGTGTGTGTCACAAACGCCCCTGGACAGGGTGTGTGCAACATACCCCATTGGACAGTGTGTGTGTCACAAACCCCATTGGACAGCTTTTGAGTTACAAACACCCTTGGACACCGTTTGTGTCACAAACGCCCCTGGACAGGGTGTGTGTCACAAACACCTCTGGACAGCGTGTCTGTCACAAACCCCATTGGACAGCGTGTCTGTCACAAACCCCATTGGACTGGGTGTGTGTCACAAACACACCTGGACAGCGTGTGTGTTACAAACGCCGCTGGACAGAGTGTGTGTCACAAACCCCATTAGACAGCTTGTGTGTCACAAACCCCACTGGACAGGGTGTGTGTCACAAACACCCCTGGACACCATTTGTGTCAAAAACGTTTCTGGTCAGAGTGTGTGTCACAAATCTCATTGGACAACCTGTGTGTCACAAACCCCATTGGACAGTGTGTGTTTCACAATTCCCATTGGACAGGTTTTGTGTCACAAACCCCATTGGACAGGGTGTTTGTCACAAACGCCCCAGAACAGGGTGTTTGTCACAAACGCCCCTAGACAGTGTGTGTGTCACAAACTCCCCATTGACATCGTGTGTGTCACAACTCTCCCTGGACAGTGTGTGTATCACAAAAACCAATGGACAGTGTGTGTCTAACAGACCCCATTGGACAGGGTGTGTGTAACAAACAGCCCTGGACATCTTTTATGTCACAAACGCCCCTGGACTGTTAGTGTGTCACAAAACCCCATTGTAGAGTGTGTGTGTCACAAACCCCATTAGACAGTGTGTGTGTCACGAACCCCATTGGATAGTGTGTGTCACAAACCCCAGTGGACAGCCTGTGTGTCACAAACCCCATTGGACAGTGTGTTTGACACAAACCCCATTGGACAGGTTGTGTGTCACAAACAACCCTGGACACCGTTTGTGTCAGAAACGCCCCTGGACAAGGTGTGTGTCACAAATGCCCCTGGACAGCCTGTGTGTCACAAACCCCATTGGACAGCGTGTGTGTCACAAACCCCATTAGACAGGGTGTGTGTCACAAACACACCTGGACACCTTTTGTGTCACAAACGCCCCTGGACTGGGTGTGTGTCACAAACCCCATTAGAGAGTGTGTGTGTCACAAACCCCATTAGACAGCGTGTGTGTCACAAAGACCCCTGGACACCGTTTATGTCACAAACGCCCCTGGACAGTATGTGTGTCACAAACCCCATTGGAGAGTGTGTATGCCACAAACGCCCCTGGACAGCCTGTGTGTCATAAACCCCATTGGACAGTGTGTGTGTCACAAACCCCATTGGACAGTGTGTGTGACACAAACCCCATTGGACAGCGTATGTGTCACAAGCACCCCTGGACAGCTTGTGTCACAACCCCCCAAGGAAACTGTGTGTGTCACAAACACCCCTGGACTGACTGTGTGTCACAAACCCTATTGGAGACTATGTCTGTCACAAACCCCATTGGACAGCGTGTGTGTCACAAACCCCCCTGGACATCATGTGTGTCACAACTCTCCCTGGACATTGTGTGTATCACAAAAACCACTGGACAGTGTGTGTATCACAGACCCATTGGACAGGGTGTGTGTCACAAACGCCCCTGGACAGCGTGTCTGTCACAAACCCCATTGGACTGGGTGTGTGTCACAAACACACCTGGACAGCGTGTGTGTCAGAAACGCCGCTGGACAGAGTGTGTGTCCCCAACCCCATTGGACAGCTTGTGTGTCACAAACCCCATTGGACTGACTGTGTGTCACAAACACCCCTGGACATTGTTTGTGTCAAAAACGTTTCTGGTCAGAGTGTGTGTCACAAACCCCATTGGACAGAGTGTGTATGTCGCAAACCCCATTGGAGAGTGTGTGTGTCACAAACCCCATTGGACAGGGTGTGTGTCACAAACACCCCTGGACAGAGTGCGTCTCACAAACCCCATTGCACTTTGTTAGTATCAGAAAGCCCATTGGACAGCGTGTGTCTCACAAACCCCATTAGACAGGGTGTGTGTCACAAACACCCTGGACACCGTTTGCGTCACAAACGTTTCTGGACAGGGTGTTTGTCACAAACCCCATTGGACAGCGTGTGTGTCTCAAAACCCATTGGACAGTGTGTGTTTCACAAACCCCATTGGACAGGTTGTGTGTCACAAACACCCCTGGACACTGTTTTTGTCACAAACGCCCCTGGACAGGGTGTGTTTCACAAACCCAGTTGGACAGCGTGTGTGTCACAAACCCCATTGGACAGAGTATGTGTCACAAACACCCCTGGACACCGTTTGTGTCACAAACGTTTCTGTACAGGGTGTGTTTCAGAAACCCCATTGAACAGTGTGTGTGTCAGAAATGCCATTGTACAGCGTGCATGTCATAAACTCCATTGGACAGTGGGTGTTCCACAAATCCCATTGGACAGGTTGTATGTCACAAACACCCATGGACACCGTTTCTGTCACAAACACCCCTGGAGAGGCTGTGAGTAACCAACGCCCCTGGACAAGGTGTGTCACAAATGCCCCTGGAAAGGGGGCATGTCACAAACCGTGTTTGAGTTTGTGTGTGTCACAAACCGCATTGGACAGCGTGTCTGTCACAAACCCCATTGGACAGCGTGTGTCACAACCCCCCCTGGACAGCGTGTGTGTCACAAACCCCACTGGAGAGTGTGTGTGTCACAAACCCCATTGGAGAGCGTGTGTGTCACAAACCCCATTGGACAGCGTGTGTCACAAACACCCCTGGACAGTGTGTGTGTCACAAACGCCCCTGGACAGGGGGTTTGTCACGTACCCCATTGGACAGTGTACATGTCACAAACCCCATTGAACAACGTGTGACTCACAAAGCCCATTGGACACTGCCTGTGTCACAAACCTCATTGGCAACGTGTGTGTCATAAACACCATTGGACAGGGTGTGTGTCACAAACACCCCTGAACAGAATACGTGTTTCACAAACCCCATTGCAAATTGTGTGTGTCAGAAACCCCATTAGACAGCATTTATGTCACAAACCCCCTTGGACAGTGTGTGTTTCAAAAACCCCCTTGGACAGCGTGTCTGTCACAAACCCCCCTGGACAGCGTGTGTGTCACAACTCTCCCTGGACAGTGTGTGTATCACAAAAACCAATGGACAGTGTGTGTGTCGCAGACACCATTGGACACGGTGTGTGTCACAAACGCCCCCGGACTGCAATTGTGTCACAAAACCCCATTGGACAGTGTGTGTTTCACAAACCCCATTGGACAGCTTGTGTTTCACAAACGTCCCTGGACAGGGTGTGTATCACAAACCCCATTGGACAGCTTGTGTGTCACAAACACACCTGGACAGCGTGTGTGACAGAAACGCCGCTGGACAGAGTGTGTGTCCCCAACCCCATTGGACAACTTGTGTGTCACAAAACCCATTGGACAGGGTGTGTGTCACAAACACCCCTGGACACCGTTTGTGTCAAAAACGTTTCTGGTCAGAGTGTGTGTCACAAACCCCATTGGACAGAGTGTGTATGTCGCAAACCCCATTGGAGAGTGTGTGTGTCACAAACCCCATTGGACAGGGTGTGTGTCACAAACACCCCTGGACAGAGTGCGTCTCACAAACCCCATTGCACTTTGTTAGTATCAGAAAGCCCATTGGACAGCGTGTGTCTCACAAACCCCATTAGACAGGGTGTGTGTCACAAACACCCTGGACACCGTTTGCGTCACAAACGTTTCTGGACAGGGTGTTTGTCACAAACCCCATTGGACAGCGTGTGTGTCTCAAAACCCATTGGATACTGTGTGTTTCACAAACCCCATTGGACAGGTTGTGTGTCACAAACACCCCTGGACACCGTTTTTGTCACAAACGCCCCAGGACAGGGTGTGTTTCACAAACTCAATTGGACAGCGTGTGTGTCACAAACCCCATTGGACAGGGTATGTGTCACAAACACCCCTGGACACCGTTTGTGTCACAAACGTTTCTGTACAGGATGTGTTTCAGAAACCCCATTGGACAGTGTGTGTGTCGCAAATCCCATTGCACAGCGTGTATGTCATAAACTCCATTGGACAGTGTGTGTTCCACAAATCTCATTGGACAGGTTGTGTTTCACAAACACCCATGGACACCGTTTCTGTCACAAACACCCCTGGAGAGGCTGTGAGTCACCAACGCCCGTGGACAAGGTGTGTCACAAATGCCCGTGGACAGGGTGTGTGTCACAAACCGTGTTGGAGTTTGTGTGTGTCACAAACCCCATTGCACATTGTGTGTGTAACAAATCCCATTGGACAGCCTGTGTGTCACAAACCCCATTGGACAGTGTGTGTGTCACAAACCCCATTGGACAGTGTGTGTTTCACATACCCCATTGGACAGGTTGTGTGTCACAAACACGCCTGGACACCGTGTGTGTCACAAACGCCCCTGGACAGGGTGTGTGCAACATACCCCATTGGACAGTGTGTGTGTCACAAACCCCATTGGACAGCTTTTGAGTTACAAACACCCTTGGACACCGTTTGTGTAACAAACGCCCCTGGACAGGGTGTGTGTCACAAACGCCTCTGGACAGCGTGTCTGTCACAAACCCCATTGGACAGCGTGTCTGTCACAAACCCCATTGGACTGGGTGTGTGTCACAAACACACCTGGACAGCGTGTGTGTTACAAACGCCGCTGGACAGAGTGTGTGTCACAAACCCCATTGGACAGCTTGTGTGTCACAAACCCCACTGGACAGGGTGTGTGTCACAAACACCCCTGGAAACCATTTGTGTCAAAAACGTTTCTGGTCAGAGTGTGTGTCACAAATCTCATTGGACAACCTTTGTGTCACAAACCCCATTGGACAGTGTGTGTTTCACAATTCCCATTGAACAGGGTGTTTGTCACAAACGCCCCAGAACAGGGTGTGTGTCACAAACGGCCCTGGACAACGTGTGTGTCACAAACCCCCCATGGACATCGTGTGTGTCGCAACTCTCCCTGGACAGTGTGTGTATCACAAAAACCAATGGACAGTGTGTATCTCACAGACCCCATTGGACAGGGTGTGTGTAACAAACAGCCCTGGACATCTTTTATGTCACAAACGCCCCTGGACTGTTAGTGTGTCACAAAACCCCATTGTAGAGTGTGTGTGTCACAAACCCCATTAGACAGTGTGTGTGTCACGAACCCCTTTGGACAGTGTGTGTCACAAACCCCAGTGGACAGCCTGTGTGTCACAAACCCCATTGGACAGTGTGTTTGACACAAACCTCATTGGACAGGTTGTGTGTCACAAACAACCCTGGACACCGTTTGTGTCAGAAACGCCCCTGGACAGGGTGTGTGTCACAAATGCCCCTGGACAGCCTGTGTGTCACAAACCCCATTGGACAGCGTGTGTGTCACAAACCCCATTGGACAGGGTGTGTGTCACAAACACACCTGGACATCTTTTGTGTCACAAACGCCCCTGGACTGGGTGTGTGTCACAAACCCCATTGGAGAGTGTGTGTGTCACAAACCCCATTGGACAGTGTGTGTGTCACAAAGACCCCTGGACACCCTTTGTGTCACAAACGTTTCTGTACAGGATGTGTTTCAGAAACCCCATTGGACAGTGTGTGTGTCACAAATCCCATTGCACAGCGTGCATGTCATAAACTCCATTGGACAGTGTGTGTTCCACAAATCTCATTGGACAGGTTGTGTTTCACAAACACCCATGGACACCGTTTCGGTCACAAACACCCCTGGAGAGGCTGTGAGTCACCAACGCCCCTGGACAAGGTGTGTCCAAAATATCCCTGGACAGGGTGTGTGTCACAAACCGTGTTGGAGTTTGTGTGTGTCACAAACCCCATTGCACATTGTGTGTGTAACAAATCCCATTGGACAGCCTGTGTGTCACAAACCCCATTGGACAGTGTGTGTGTCACAAACCCCATTGGACAGCTTTTGAGTCACAAACACCCTTGGACACCGTTTGTGTCACAATCGCCCCTGGACAGGGTGTGTGTCACAAATGCCCCTGGACAGCGTGTCTGTCACAAACCCCATTGGACAGCGTGTCTGTCACAAACCCCATTGGACTGGGTGTGTGTCACAAACGCCGCTGGACAGAGTGTGTGTCACAAACCCCATTGGACAGCTTGTGTGTCACAAACCCCATTGGACAGGGTGTGTGTCACAAACACCCCTAGACACCGTTTGTGTCAAACACGTTTCTGGTCAGGGTGTGTGTCACAAACCTCATTGGACAGCGTGTGTGTCACAAACCCCATTGGACAGTGTGTGTTTCACAATCCCCATTGGACAGGTTTTGTGTCACAAACCCCATTGGAGAGGGTGTTTGTCACAAACGCCTCAGAACAGGGTGTGTCACAAATGCCCCTGGACAGCGTGTGTGTCACAAACCCCTCATGGACATCGTGTGTGTCACAACTCTCCCTGGACAGTGTGTGTATCACAAAAACCAATGGACAGTGTGTGTCTCACAGACCCCATTGGATAGGGTGTGTGTCACAAACACCCCTGGACATCTTTTATGTCACAAACGCCCCTGGACTGTTAGTGTGTCACAAAACCCCATTGTAGAGTGTGTGTGTCACAAACCCCATTAGACAGTGTGTGTGTCACGAACCCCATTGGACAGTGTGTGTCACAAACCCCAGTGGACAGCCTGTGTGTCACAAACCCCATTGGACAGTGTGTTTGACACAAACCCCATTGGACAGGTTGTGTGTCACAAACAACCCTGGACACCGTTTGTGTCAGAAACGCCCCTGGACAGGGTGTGTGTCACAAATGCCCCTGGACAGCCTGTGTGTCACAAACCCCATTGGACAGCGTGTGTGTCACAAACCCCATTGGACAGGGTGTGTGTCACAAACACACCTGGACACCTTTTGTGTCACAAACGCCCCTGGACTGGGTGTGTGTCACAAACCCGATTGGAGAGTGTGTGTGTCACAAACCCCATTGGACAGCGTGTGTGTCACAAACCCCATTGGACTGGGTGTGTGTCACAAACGCCGCTGGACAGAGTGTGTGTCACAAACCCCATTGGACAGCTTGTGTGTCACAAACCCCATTGGACAGGGTGTGTGTCACAAACACCCCTAGACACCGTTTGTGTCAAACACGTTTCTGGTCAGGGTGTGTGTCACAAACCTCATTGGACAGCGTGTGTGTCACAAACCCCATTGGACAGTGTGTGTTTCACAATCCCCATTGGACAGGTTTTGTGTCACAAACCCCATTGGAGAGGGTGTTTGTCACAAACGCCTCAGAACAGGGTGTGTCACAAATGCCCCTGGACAGCGTGTGTGTCACAAACCCCTCATGGACATCGTGTGTGTCACAACTCTCCCTGGACAGTGTGTGTATCACAAAAACCAATGGACAGTGTGTGTCTCACAGACCCCATTGGATAGGGTGTGTGTAACAAACACCCCTGGACATCTTTTATGTCACAAACGCCCCTGGACTGTTAGTGTGTCACAAAACCCCATTGTAGAGTGTGTGTGTCACAAACCCCATTAGACAGTGTGTGTGTCACGAACCCCATTGGACAGTGTGTGTCACAAACCCCAGTGGACAGCCTGTGTGTCACAAACCCCATTGGACAGTGTGTTTGACACAAACCCCATTGGACAGGTTGTGTGTCACAAACAACCCTGGACACCGTTTGTGTCAGAAACGCCCCTGGACAGGGTGTGTGTCACAAATGCCCCTGGACAGCCTGTGTGTCACAAACCCCATTGGACAGCGTGTGTGTCACAAACCCCATTGGACAGGGTGTGTGTCACAAACACACCTGGACACCTTTTGTGTCACAAACGCCCCTGGACTGGGTGTGTGTCACAAACCCCATTGGAGAGTGTGTGTGTCACAAACCCCATTGGACAGCGTGTGTGTCACAAAGACCCCTGGACACCGTTTATGTCACAAACGCCCCTGGACAGTATGTGTGTCACAAACCCCATTGGAGAGTGTGTATGTCACAAACGCCCCTGTACAGCCTGTGTGTCACAAACCCCATTGGACAGTGTGTGTGTCACAAACCCCATTGGACAGTGTGTGTGACACAAACCCCATTGGACAGCGTATGTGTCACAAGCACCCCTGGACAGCTTGTGTCACAACCCCCCAGGGAAACTGTTTGTGTCACAAACACCCCTGGACTGACTGTGTGTCACAAACCCTATTGGAGAGTATGTCTGTCACAAACCCCATTGGACAGCGTGTGTGTCACAAACCCCCCTGGACATCATGTGTGTCACAACTCTCCCTGGACATTGTGTGTATCACAAAAACCACTGGACAGTGTGTGTGTCACAGACCCCATTGGACAGGGTGTGTGTCACAAACATCCCTGGACGTCTTTTGTGTCACAAACGCCCCTGGACTGTTAGTGTGTCACAAAACCTCATTGTAAAGTGTGTGTCACAAATCCCATTAGACAGCGTGTGTGTGAGAAACCCCATAGGGCAGCGTGTGTCTCAGAAACACCCCTGGCAGCGTGTTTGTCCCAAACGCCCCTGCACAGGGTGTGTATCACAAACACCCCTGAACAGAGTGTGTGTCACAATCCCCATTGCACTTTGTGTGTCTCACAAAGCCCATTGGACAGTGTGTGTGTCACAAACGCCCCTGGACAGCGTGTCTATCAGAAAAACCAATGGACAGTGTGTGTGTCACAAACCCATTGGACAGCCGTTGTTTCACAAACCCCATTGCACAGGGTGTGTGTAACAAAGAGCCCTGGACGTCGTTTGTGTTAGAAACGCCCCTGGAGAGCGTGTGTGTCACAAACTCCATTGGAGAGTGTATGTGTCACAAACCCCATTGGACAGCGTGTGTGTCACAAACTCCATTGGACAGCATGTGTCACAAGCCCCCCTGGAAACTGTGTGTGTCCAAAATATCCCTGGACAGCGTTTGTGTCACAAACCTCATTGGACAGCGTGTGTGTCACGAACCCCATTGGACAGTGTGTGTCACAAACCTCCCTGAACAGTGTGTGTGTCACAAACCCCATTGGAGAGCGTGTATGTCACAAACCTCATTGGAATTGTGTGAGTCACAAACCCCATTGCACAGCGTGTGTGTCACAAACCCCATTGGACAGTGTGTTTGACACAAACCCCATTGGACAGGTTGTGTGTCACAAACAACCCTGGACACCGTTTGTGTCAGAAACACCGCTGGACAGGGTGTGTGTCACAAATGCCCCTGGACAGCCTGTGTGTCACAAACCCCATTGGATAGCGTGTGTGTCACAAACCCCATTGGACAGGGTGTGTGTCACAAAAACACCTCGACACCTTTTGTTTCACAAACGCCCCTGGACAAGGTCTGTGTCACAAACGCCCCTGGACAGCGTGTGTCTCACAAACCCCATTCAACAGCGTGTGTTTCACAAACCCCCATTGGACAGGGTGTGTGTCACAAACACGCCTGGACACCTTTTGTGTCACAACTGCCCCTGGACTGGGTGTGTGTCACAAAACCCATTGGACAGTGTGTGTGTCACAAACCCCATTAGACATTGTGTGTGTCACAAACACCCTTGGACACACTTTGTGTCACAAACGCCCCTGGACAGCATGTGTCTCACCAGCCCCGTTGGACAGAGTGTGTATGTCGCAAACCCCATTGGAGAGTGTCTGTGTCATAAACCCCATTACACAGCGTGTATGTCACAAACACCCCTGGACACAGTTTGTGTCAGAAACGCCCCTGGACAGCGTGTGTGTCACAAACCCCATTGGATAGTCTGTGTGTCACAAACCCCATTGGACAGTGTGTGTGACACAAACCCCATTGGACAGGTGGTGTGTCACAAACACCCCTGGACACTGTTTGTGTCAGAAACGCCCCTGGACAGTGTGTCTGTCAGAAACCCCATTGAACACCGTGTTTGGTACAAACGCCATTGGACAACGTGTGTGTCACAAACCCATTGGACAGTCGTTGTTTCACAAACCCCATTGCACAGGGTGTGTGTAACAAAGACCCCTGGAAGCCGTTTGTGTTAGAAACGCCCCTGGACAGCGTGTCTGTCACAAACTCCATTGGAGAGTGTGTGTGTCACAAACCCTTTGGACAGAGTGTGTCACAACCTCCCCTGGAAACTGTGTGTGTCACAAACACCCCTGGACAACGTGTATGTCACAAACGCCCCTAGATAGGGTGTGTGTCACACAACCCATTGGAGAGTGTATGTGTCACAAACCCCATTGGACAGTGTGTGTCACAAACCCCCCTGGACAGTGTGTGTGTCACAAACCCCATTGGAGAGCGTGTGTGTCACAAACCCCATTGGACAGCGTGTGTCACCACCCCCTCTGGACAGCGTGTGTGTCATAAACCCCATTGGAGAGTGTGTGTGTCACAAACCCCATTGGAGAGCGTGTGTGTCACAAACCCCATTGGACACCGTGTGTCACAAACACCCCTGGACAGTGTGTGTGTCACAAACGCCCCTGGACAGGGTGTTTGTCACATACCCCTTAGGACAGTGTGCATGTCACAAAACCCATTGAACAACGTGTGACTCACAAAGCCCATTGGACACTGCCTGTGTCACAAACCTCATTGGAAACGTGTGTCATAAACACCATTGGACAGGGTGTGTGTCACAAACGCCCCTGGACAGCGTGTCTGTTACAAACCCCATTGGACTGGGTGTGTGTCACAAACACACCTGGACAGCGTGTGTATCAGAAACGCCGCTGGACAGAGTATGTGTCACCAACCCCATTGGACAGCTTGTGTGTCACAAACCCCGTTGGACAGGGTGTGTGTCACAAACACCCCTGGACACGGTTTGTGTCAAAAACGTTTCTGGTCAGGGTGTGTGTCACAAACCCCATTGGACAGAGTGTGTATGTCGCAAACCTCATTGGACAGTGTGTGTGTCACAAACCCCATTGGACAGGGTGTGTGTCACAAACACCCCTGGACAGTGTGTGCGTTACAAACGCCCCTGTAAAGTATGTGTATCACAAACACCCCTGGACAGAGTGCGTCTCACAAACCCCATTGCACTTTGTTAGTATCAGAAATCCCATTAGACAGGGTATGTGTCACAAACACCCTGGACACCGTTTGCGTCACAAACGTTTCTGGACAGGGTGTTTGTCACAAACCCCATTGGACAGTGTGTGTTTCACAAACTCCATTGGACAGGTTGTGTGTCACAAACACCCTTGGACATTGTTTTTGTCACAAACGCCCCTGAACAGGGTGTGTTTCACAAACCCAATTGGACAGTGTGTGTGTCACAAACCCCATTGGACAGGGTATGTGTCACAAACACCCCTGGACACCGTTTGTGTCACAAACGTTTCTGTACAGGGTGTGTTTCAGAAACCCCATTGGACAGTGTGTGTGTCACAAATGCCATTGCACAGCGTGCATGTCATAAACTCCATTGGACAGTGTGTGTTCCACAAATCCCATTGGACAGGTTGTGTGTCACAAATCCCCATGGACACCTTTTCGGTCACAAACACCCCTGGAGAGGCTGTGAGTCACCAACGCCCCTGGACAAGGTGTGTCACAAATGCCCCTGGACCGGGTGTGTGTCACAAACCGTGTTGAAGTTTGTGTGTGTCACAAAACTCATTGCACATTGTGTGTGTAACAAATCCCATTGGACAGCCTGTGTGTCACAAAACCCATTGGAGAGTGTGTGTGTCACAAACCCCATTAGACAGTGTGTGTTTCACAAAACCTATTGGACAGATTGTGTGTCACAAACACGCCTGGACGCCGTTTGTGTCACAAGCGCCCCTGGACAGGGTGTGTGCAACATACCCCATTGGACAGTGTGTGTGTCACAAACTCCATTGGACAGCTTTTGAGTCACAAATACCCTTGGACACCGTTTGTGTCACAAATGCCCCTGGATAGGGTGTGTGTCACACACCGTGTTTGAGTTTGTGTGTGTCACAAACCCCATTGCACTTTGTGTGTGTAAAAAATGCCATTGGACAGCCTGTGTGTCACAATCTCCATTGGACAGTGTGTGTGTCACAAACCCCATTAGACAGTGTGTGTTTCACAAACCCCATTGGACAGGTTGTGTGTCACAAACAAGCCTGGACACCGTTTGTGTCACAAACGCCCTTGGACAGAGTGTGTGCAACATATCCCATTGGACAGTGTGTGTGTCACAAACCCCATTGGACAGCTTTCGAGTCACAAACACCCTTGGAGACCGTTTGTGTCACAAACACCCCTGGACAGCGTGTCTGTCACAGACCCCATTGGACTGGGTGTGTGTCACAAACACACCTGGACAGCGTGTGTGTCACAAACGCCACTGGACAGAGTGTGTGTCACAAACCCCATTGGTCAGCTTGTGTGTCACAAACCCCACTGGACAGGGTGTGTGTCACAAACGCCCCTGAACAGGGTGTGTGTAACAAACGCCCCTGGACAGCGTGTGTGTCACAAACCCCCCATGGACATCGTGTGTGTCACAACTCTCCCTGGACAGTGTGTGTATCACAAAAACCAATGGACAGTGTGTGTCTCACATACACCATTGGACAGGATGTGTGTCACAAACAGCCCTGGACATCTTTTATGTCACAAACGCCCCTGGACTGTTAGTGTGTCACAAAACCCCATTGTAGAGTGTGTGTGTCACAAACCCCATTAGACAGTGTGTTTGACACAAACCCCATTGGACAGGTTGTGTGTCACAAACAACCCTGGACACCGTTTGTGTCAGAAACGCCCCTGGACAGGGTGTGTGTCACAAATGCCCCTGGACAGCCTGTGTGTCACAAACCCCATTGGACAGCGTGTGTGTCACAATCTCCATTGGACAGGGTGTGTGTCACAAACATACCTGGGCACCTTTTATGTCACAAACGCCCCTGGACTGTTAGTGTGTCACAAACCCCATTAGACAGTGTGTGTGTCACGAACCCCATTGGACAGTGTGTGTCACAATCCCCAGTGGACAGCCTGTGTGTCACAAACCCCATTGGACAGTGTGTTTGACACAAACCCCATTGGACAGGTTGTGTGTCACAAACAACCCTGGACACCGTTTGTGTCAGAAACTCCCCTGGACAGGGTGTGTGTCACAAATGCCCCTGGACAGCCTGTGTGTCACAAACCCCATTGGACAGCGTGTGTGTCACAAACCCCATTAGACAGTGTGTGTTTCACAAACCCCATTGGACAGGTTGTGTGTCACAAACACGCCTGGACACCGTTTGTGTCACAAACGCCCCTGGACACGGTGTGTGCAACATACCGCATTGGACAGTGTGTGTGTCACAAACCCCATTGGACAGCTTTTGAGTCACAAACACCCTTGGACAGCGTTTTGTCACAAAGTCCCTTGGACAGGGTGTGTGTCACAAACGCCCCTGGACAGCCTGTGTGTCACAAACCCCATTGGACATCGTGTCTGTCACAAACCCCATTGGACTGGGTGTGTGTCACAAACACACCTGGACAGCGTGTGTGTCACAAACGCCGCTGGACAGGGTGTGTGTCACAAACCCCATTGGACAGCTTGTGTGTCACAAACCTCACTGGAAATGGTGTGTGTCACAAACACCCCTGGACACCGTTTGTGTCAAAAACTTTTCTGGTCAGGGTGTGTGTCACAAACCTCATTGGACAGCATGTGTGTCACAAACCCCATTGGACAGTGTGTGTTTCACAATCCCCATTGGACAGGTTTTGTGTCACAAACCCCATTGGACAGGGTGTTTGTCACAAACGCCCCTGAACAGGGTGTGTATTGCAAACGCCTCTGGACAGCGTGTGTGTCACAAACCCCCCCATGGACGTCGTGTGTGTCACAACTCTCCCTGGACAGTGTGTGTATCACAAAAACCAATGGACAGTGTGTGTCTCACAGACCCCATTGGACAGGGTGTGTGTCACAAACGCCCCTGGACTGTTAGTGTGTCACAAAACCCCATTGTAGAGTGTGTGTGTCACAAACCCCATTGGACAGTGTGTTTGACACAAACCCCATTGGACAGGTTGTGTGTCACAAACAACCCTGGATACCGTTTGTGTCAGAAACGCCCCTGGACAGGGTGTGTGTCACAAATGCCCCTGGACAACCTGTGTGTCACAAACCCCATTGGACAGGGTGTTTGTCAAAAACGCTCCAGAACAGGGTGTGTCACAAACGCCCCTGGACAGCGTGTGTGTCACAACTCTCCCTGGGCAGTGTGTGTATCACAATAACCAATGGACAGTGTGTGTCTCACAGACCCCATTGGACAGGGTGTGTGTCACAAACACCCCTGGACATCTTTTATGTCACAAACGCCCCTGGACTGTTAGTGTGTCACAAAACCCCATTGTAGAGTGTGTGTGTCACAAACCCCATTAGACAGTGTGTGTATCACGAACCCCTTTGGACAGTGTGTGTCACAAACCCCAGTGGACAGCCTGTGTGTCACAAACCCCATTGGACAGTGTGTTTGACACAAACCCCATTGGACAGGTTGTGTGTCACAAACAACCCTGAACACCGTTTGTGTCAGAAATGCCCCTGGACAGGGTGTGTGTCACAAATGCCCCTGGACAGCCTGTGTGTCACAAACCCCATTGGACAGCATGTGTGTGACAAACCTCATTAGACAGTGTGTGTTTCACAAAACCCATTGGACAGGTTGTGTGTCACAAACAAGCCTGGACACCGTTTGTGTCACAAACGCCCCTGGACAGGGTGTGTGCAACATACCCCATTGGACAGTGTGTGTGTCACAAACCCCATTGGACAGCTTTTGAGTCACAAACACCCTTGGACAACGTTTGTGTCACAAACGCCCCTGGACAGGGTGTGTGTCACAAACCCCATTGGACAGCGTGTGTGTCACAAACCCCATTGGACAGGGTGTGTGTCACAAACACACCTCGACACCTTTTGTGTAACAACTGCCCCTGGACTGGGAGTGTGTCACAAACCCATTGGACAGTGTGTGTGTCACAAGCCCCATTAGACATCGTGTGTGTCACAAAAACCCCTGGACACCCTTTGTGTCACAAACGCCCCTGGACAGCGTGTGTGTCACCAACCCCATTGGACAGAGTGTGTATGTCGCAAACCCCATTGGAGAGTGTGTGTGTCACAAACCTCCTTGGACAGCGTGTGTCACAAACCCCCCTGGACATTGTGTGTGTCACAAACCACATTGGAGATTTTGTGTGTCACAAACTACATTGGACAGCGTGTGTGTCACAAACCCCATTGGACAGGGTGTGTGTCACAAAAAGCCCTGGACACCATTTGTGTAACAAACGCCTCTAGACAGTGTGTGTGTGTCACAAACCCCATTGGCCAGTGTGTGTGTCACAATCCTCATTGGATAGCCTGTGTGTCACAATCCCCTTTGGACAGCCTGTGTGTCACAAACCCCCGTAAACAGTGTTTCTGTCACAAAGCGAATTGAACACCGTGTGTCGTACAAACGCCATTGGATAGCGTGTGTGTCACAAACCCATTGGACAGCCGTTGTTTCACAAACCCCATTGGACAGGGTGTGTGTCACAAACACCCCTGGAAGCCGTTTGTGTCACAAATGCCACTGAACAGCGTGTGTGTCACAAACTCCATTGGAAAGTGTGTGTGTCACAAACCCCATTGGACAGCATCTATGTCACAAACCCCATTGGACAGTGTGTGTGTCACAAACCCGATTGGACAGCCTGTGTGTCACAAACCCCATTGGACAGCGTGTGTGTCACAAACTCACTTCGGACAACGTGTGTGTCACAAACACAACTGGAAAGTTGTGTCACAACCCCCCATGGAAACTGTGTGTGTCACAAACACCCCTTGACTGACTGTGTGTCACAAACCCTATTGGAGAGTGTGTGTTTCACAAACCCCATTGCACAGCGTGTGTGTCACAAACCCCCCTGGACATCATGTGTGTCACAACTCTCCCTGGACAGCGTGTGTGTCACAACTCTCCCTGGACAGTGTGTGTATCACAAAAACCAATGGACAGTGTGTGTGTCGCAGACACCATTGGACACGGTGTGTGTCACAAACACCCCTGGACTGCGATTGTGTCACAAAACCCCATTGGATAGTGTGTGTTTCACAAACCCCATTGGACAGCTTGTGTTTCACAAACACCCTTGGACACCGTTTGTGTCACAAACGCCCCTGGACACGGAGTGTGTCACAA
Source organism: Nesoenas mayeri (assembly GCF_963082525.1). NCBI lineage: Eukaryota > Metazoa > Chordata > Aves > Columbiformes > Columbidae > Nesoenas > Nesoenas mayeri. Next base: position 330,130 of record NW_027660036.1, read on the forward strand.
ACGCCCCTGGACGGCGTGTCTGTCACAAACCCCATTGGACAGCGTGTCTGTCACAAACCCCATTGGACTGGGTGTGTGTCACAAACACACCTGGACAGCGTGTGCGTCAGAAACGTCGTTGGACAGTGTGTGTGTCACCAACCACATTGGACAGCTAGTGTGTCACAAACCCCATTGGACAAGGTGTGTGTCACAAACACCCCTGGACACCGTTTGTGTAAAAAACGTTTCTGGTCAGGGTGTGTGTCACAAACCCCATTGGACAGAGTGTGTATGTCGCAAACCCCATTGGAGAGTGTGTGTGTCACAAACCCCATTGGACAGGGTGTGTGTCACAAACACCCCTGGACAGTGTGTGTGTCAGAAATGCCCCTGTAAAGTATGTGTATCACAAACACCCCTGGACAGAGTGCGTCTCACAAACCCCATTGCACTTTGTTAGTATCAGAAAGCCCATTGGACAGCGTGTGTCTCACAAACCCCATTAGACAGGGTGTGTGTCACAAACACCCCTGGACACCGTTTGCGTCACAAACGTTTCTGGACAGGGTGTGTGTCACAAACCTCATTGGACAGCGTGTGTGTCACAAATCCCATTGGACAGTGTGTGTTTCACAATCCCCGTTGGACAGGTTTTGTGTCACAAACCCCATTGGACAGGTTGTTTGTCACAAACGCCCCTGAACAGGGTGTGTGTCACAAACGCCCATGGACAGCTTGTGTGTCACAAACCCCGCATTGACATCGTTTGTGTCACAACTCTCCCTGGACAGTGTGTGTATCACAAAAACCAATGGACAGTGTGTGTCTCACAGACCCCATTGGACAGGGTGTGTGTCACAAACACCCCTGGACATCTTTTATGTCGCAAACGCCCCTGGACTGTTAGTGTGTCACAAAACCCCATTGTAGAGTGTGTGTGTCACAAACCCCATTAGACAGTGTGTGTGTCACGAACCCCATTGGACAGTGTGTGTCACAAACACCCCTGAACAGTGTGTGTGTCACAAACCCCATTGGACAGTGTGTTTGACACAAACCCCATTGGACAGGTTGTGTGTCACAAACAACCCTGGACACCGTTTGTGTCAGAAAAGCCCCTGGACAGGGTGTGTGTCACAAATGCCCCTGAACATCGTGTGTGTCACAAACCCCATTGGAGAGTGTGTATGTCACAAACGCCCCTGGATAGCCTGTGTGTCACAAACCCCATTGGACAGTGTGTGTGTCACAAACCCCATTGCACTTTGTGTGTCTCACAAACCTCATTGGACAGTGTGTGTGTCACAAACACCCCTGGACAGCGTGTGTATCAGAAAAACCAATGGACAGTGTGTGTGTCACAAACCCATTGGACAGCCGTTGTTTCAAAAACCTCATTGCACAGGGTGTGTGTAACAAAGACCCCTGGACGCCGTTTTTGTTAGAAACGCCCCTGGACAGCGTGTGTGTCACAAAGTCCATTGGAGAATGTATGTCTAACAAACCCCATTGGACAGCGTGTGTGTCACAAACCCCATTGCACAGCATGTGTCACAAGCCCCCCTGGAAACTGTGTGTGTCCAAAATATCCCTGGACAGCGTGTGTGTCACAAACCCCATTGGACAGCATGTGTGTCACGAACCCCATTCGAGAGCGTGTGTGTCACAAACCCCCCTGAACAGTGTGTGTGTCACAAACCCCATTGGAGAGCGTGTATGTCACAAACCTCATTGGATATTGTGTGTGTCACAAACCCCATTGCACAGCGTGTGTGTCACAAACCCCATTGGACAGTGTGTTTGACACAAACCCCATTGGACAGATTGTGTGTCACAAACAACCCTGGACTCCGTTTGTGTCAGAAACGCCCCTGGACAGGGTGTGTGTCACAAATGCCCCTGGACAGCCTGTGTGTCACAAACCCCATTGGACAGCGTGTGTGTGACAAACCCCATTGGACAGGGTGTGTGTCACAAACACACCTCGACACCTTTTGTGTGACAAACGCCCCTGGACAGGGTCTGTGTTACAAACGCCCCTGGACAGCGTGTGTCTCACAAACCCCATTCAACAGCGTGTGTTTCACAAACCCCATTGGACAGGGTGTGTGTCACAAACACGCCTGGACACCTTTTGTGTCACAACTGCCCCTGGACTGGGTGTGTGTCACAAACCCCATTGGACAGTGTGTGTGTCACAAACCCCATTAGACATTGTGTGTGTCACAAACACCCCTGGACACCCTTTGTGTCACAAACGCCCCTGGACAGCATGTGTGTCACCAACCCCATTGGACAGAGTGTGTATGTCGCAAACCCCATTGGAGAGTGTGTGTGTCACAAACCCCATTAGACAGCGTGTATGTCACAAACACCCCTGGACACAGTTTGTGTCACAAACGCCCCTGGACAGCGTGTGTGTCACAAACCCCATTGGATAGTCTGTGTGTCACAAACCCCATTGGACAGTTTGTGTGACACAAACCCCCCTAAACAGTGTGTGTGTCACAAACCCCATTGAACGCCGTGTTTCGTAGAAACGCCATTGGACAGCGTGTGTGTCACAAACCCTTTGGAAAGTCGTTGTTTCACAAACCCCATTGCACAGGATGTGTGTAACAAAGACCCCTGGAAGCCGTTTATGTTAGAAACACCCCTGGACAGCGTGTCTGTCACAAACTCCATTGGAGAGTGTCTGTGTCACAAAACTCATTGGACACAGTGTGTCACAACCTCCCCTGGAAACTGTGTGTGTCACAAACACCCCTGGACAACGTGTATGTCACAAACGCCCCTAGATAGGGTGTGTGTCACAAAACCCATTGGAGAGTGTATGTGTCACAAACCCCATTGGACAGTGTGTGTCACAAACCCCCCTGGACAGTGTGTGTGTCACAAACCCCATTGGAGAGCGTGTGTGTCACAACCCCCCCTGGACAGCGTGTGTGTCACAAACCCCATTGGAGAGTGTCTGTGTCACAAACCCCATTGGAGAGCGTGTGTGTCACAAACCCCATTGGACAACGTGTGTCACAAACACCCCTAGACAGTGTGTGTGTCACAAACGCCCCTGGACAGGGTGTTTGTCACATACCCCATTGGACAGTGTGCATGTCACAAACCCCATTGAACAACGTGTGACTCACAAAGCCCATTGGACACTGCCTGTGTCACAAACCTCATTGGCAACGTGTGTGTCATAAACACCATTGGACAGGGTGTGTGTCACAAACACCCCTGAACAGAATGCGTGTTCACAAATCCCATTGCAAATTGTGTGTGTCAGAAACCCCATTAGACAGCATTTATGTCACAAACCCGCTTGGACAGTGTGTGTTTCAAAAACCCCCTTGGACAGCGTGTGTGTCACAAACCCCCCTGGACAGCGTGTGTGTCACAACTCTCCCTGGACAGTGTCTGTATCACAAAAACCAATGGACAGTGTGTGTGTCACAAACACGCCTGGACACCGTTTGTGTCACAAACGCCCCTGGACAGGGTGTGTGCAATATACCCTATTGGACAGTGTGTGTGTCACAAACCCCATTGGACAGCTTTTGAGTCACAAACACCCTTGGACACCGTTTGTGTCACAAACGCCCCTGGACAGGGTGTGTGTCACAAACGCCCCTTGACAGCGTGTCTGTCACAAACCACATTGGACAGCGTGTCTGTCACAAACCCCATTGGACTGGGTGTGTGTCACAAACACACCTGGACAGCGTGTGTGTCAGAAACGCCGCTGGACAGAGTGTGTGTCACCAACCCCATTGGACAGCTTGTGTGTCACAAACCCCATTGGACAGGGTGTGTGTCACAAACACCCCTGGACACCGTTTGTGTCAAAAACGTTTCTGGTCAGAGTGTGTGTCACAAACCCCATTGGACAGAGTGTGTATGTCGCAAACCCCATTGGAGAGTGTGTGTGTCACAAACCCCATTGGACAGGGTGTGTGTCACAAACACCCCTGGACAGTATGTGTGTCACAAACGCCACTGTAAAGTATGTGTATCACAAACACCCCTGGACAGAGTGCGTCTCACAAACCCCATTGCACTTTGTTAGTATCAGAAAGCCCATTGGACAGCGTGTGTCTCACAAACCCCATTAGACAGGGTGTGTGTCACAAACACCCTGGAGACCGTTTGCGTCACAGACGTTTCTGGACAGGGTGTTTGTCACAAACCCCATTGGACAGTGTGTGTGTCACAAACCCCATTGGAGAGCGTGTGTGTGACAACCCCCCCTGGACATCGTGTGTGTCACAGCTCTCCCTGGACAGTGTGTGTATCACAAAAACCAGTGGACAGTGTGTGTGTCACAGACCCCATTGGACAGGGTGTGTGTCACAAACACCCCTGGACATCTTTTTTGTCACAAAAGCCCCTAGACTGTTAGTGTGTCACAAAACCCCATTATAAAGTGTGTGTGTCACAAACCCCATTAGACAGCGTGTGTGTCACAAACACCCCTGGACACCGTTTTTGTCACAAACGCCCCTGCACAGCGCGTGTGTCACAAACCCCATTGCACAGTGTGTGTGTCAGAAACCCCATAGGACAGCGTGTGTGTCAGAAACACCCCTGGCAGTGTGTGTGTCACAAACGCCCCTGCACAGAGTGTATATCACAAACACCCCTGAACAGAGTGTGTGTCACAAACCCCATTGCACTTTGTGTGTCTCACAAAGTCCATTGGACATTGTGTGTGTCACAAAACCCCCTGGACAGTGTGTGTATCAGAAAAACCAATGGACAGTGTGTGTGTCACAGACCCCATTGGACAGGGTGTGTGTCAAAACCCCAGTGGACAGCCTGTGTGTCACAAACCCCATTGGACAGGTGGTGTGTCACAAACACCCCTGGACACTTTTTGTGTCAGAAACGCCCCTGGACAGCGTGTCTGTCACAAACCCCATTGGACAGCGTGTTTGGTACAAATGCCATTGGACACCGTGTGTGACAAAAACCCATTGGACAGCCGTTGTTTAACAAACCCCATTGCACAGGGTGTGTATAACAAAGACCCCTGGACGCCGTTTGTGTTAGAAAGGCCCCTGGATAGCGTGTGTGTCACAAACTCCATTGGAAACTGTATGTGTCACAAACCCCATTGGACAGCGTGTCTGTCACAAACCCCATTGGACAGCATGTGTCACAAGCCCCCCTGGAAACTGTGTGTGTCCAAAATATCCCTGGACAGCGTGTGTGTCATAAACCCCATTGGTCTCTGTGTGTCACAAACACTCATGGACATCGTTTGTGTCACAAACGCCCCTGGACTGAGCGTGTGTCACAAACCCCACTTTAGAGTGTGTGTGTCACAAACCCCATTAGACAGTGTGTATGTCACAAACAGCCCTGGACACCGTTTGTGTCACAAACGCCCCTGGACAGTGTGTGTGTCACAAACCCCATTGGACAGCGTGTGTGTCACGAACCCCATTGGACAGGTGGTGTGTCACAAACAACCCTGGACACCGTTTGTGTCAGAAACGCCATTGGACAGCGTGTGTGTCACAAACCCCATTGGACAGCGTGTGTGTCACAAACCCCATTGGACAGAGTGTGTGTCACAAACAACCCTGGACACCGTTTGTGTCAGAAACGCCCTTGGACAGCGTGTGTGTCACAAACCCCATTGGACAGCGTGTGTGTCACAAACCCCATTGGACAGGGTGTGTGTCACAAACACACCTCGACACCTTTTGTGTAACAACTGCCCCTGGACTGGGAGTGTGTCACAAACCCATTGGACAGTGTGTGTGTCACAAGCCCCATTAGACATCGTGTGTGTCACAAAAACCCCTGGACACCCTTTGTGTCACAAACGCCCCTGGACAGCGTGTGTGTCACCAACCCCATTGGACAGAGTGTGTATGTCGCAAACCCCATTGGAGAGTGTGTGTGTCACAAACCTCCTTGGACAGCGTGTGTCACAAACCCCCCTGGACATTGTGTGTGTCACAAACCACATTGGAGATTTTGTGTGTCACAAACTACATTGGACAGCGTGTGTGTCACAAACCCCATTGGACAGGGTGTGTGTCACAAAAAGCCCTGGACACCATTTGTGTAACAAACGCCTCTAGACAGTGTGTGTGTGTCACAAACCCCATTGGCCAGTGTGTGTGTCACAATCCTCATTGGATAGCCTGTGTGTCACAATCCCCTTTGGACAGCCTGTGTGTCACAAACCCCCGTAAACAGTGTTTCTGTCACAAAGCGAATTGAACACCGTGTGTCGTACAAACGCCATTGGATAGCGTGTGTGTCACAAACCCATTGGACAGCCGTTGTTTCACAAACCCCATTGGACAGGGTGTGTGTCACAAACACCCCTGGAAGCCGTTTGTGTCACAAATGCCACTGAACAGCGTGTGTGTCACAAACTCCATTGGAAAGTGTGTGTGTCACAAACCCCATTGGACAGCATCTATGTCACAAACCCCATTGGACAGTGTGTGTGTCACAAACCCGATTGGACAGCCTGTGTGTCACAAACCCCATTGGACAGCGTGTGTGTCACAAACTCACTTCGGACAACGTGTGTGTCACAAACACAACTGGAAAGTTGTGTCACAACCCCCCATGGAAACTGTGTGTGTCATAAACACCCCTTGACTGACTGTGTGTCACAAACCCTATTGGAGAGTGTGTGTTTCACAAACCCCATTGCACAGCGTGTGTGTCACAAACCCCCCTGGACAGCGTGTGTGTCACAACTCTCCCTGGACAGCGTGTGTGTCACAACTCTCCCTGGACAGTGTGTGTATCACAAAAACCAATGGACAGTGTGTGTGTCGCAGACACCATTGGACACGGTGTGTGTCACAAACACCCCTGGACTGCGATTGTGTCACAAAACCCCATTGGATAGTGTGTGTTTCACAAACCCCATTGGACAGCTTGTGTTTCACAAACACCCTTGGACACCGTTTGTGTCACAAACGCCCCTGGACACGGAGTGTGTCACAAACGCCCCTGGACGGCGTGTCTGTCACAAACCCCATTGGACAGCGTGTCTGTCACAAACCCCATTGGACTGGGTGTGTGTCACAAACACACCTGGACAGCGTGTGCGTCAGAAACGTCGCTGGACAGTGTGTGTGTCACCAACCACATTGGACAGCTAGTGTGTCACAAACCCCATTGGACAAGGTGTGTGTCACAAACACCCCTGGACACCGTTTGTGTAAAAAACGTTTCTGGTCAGGGTGTGTGTCACAAACCCCATTGGACAGAGTGTGTATGTCGCAAACCCCATTGGAGAGTGTGTGTGTCACAAACCCCATTGGACAGGGTGTGTGTCACAAACACCCCTGGACAGTGTGTGTGTCAGAAATGCCCCTGTAAAGTATGTGTATCACAAACACCCCTGGACAGAGTGCGTCTCACAAACCCCATTGCACTTTGTTAGTATCAGAAAGCCCATTGGACAGCGTGTGTCTCACAAACCCCATTAGACAGGGTGTGTGTCACAAACACCCCTGGACACCGTTTGCGTCACAAACGTTTCTGGAGAGGGTGTGTGTCACAAACCTCATTGGACAGCGTGTGTGTCACAAACCCCATTGGACAGTGTGTGTTTCACAATCCCCGTTGGACAGGTTTTGTGTCACAAACCCCATTGGACAGGTTGTTTGTCACAAACGCCCCTGAACAGGGTGTGTGTCACAAACGCCCATGGACAGCTTGTGTGTCACAAACCCCGCATTGACATCGTTTGTGTCACAACTCTCCCTGGACAGTGTGTGTATCACAAAAACCAATGGACAGTGTGTGTCTCACAGACCCCATTGGACAGGGTGTGTGTCACAAACACCCCTGGACATCTTTTATGTCGCAAACGCCCCTGGACTGTTAGTGTGTCACAAAACCCCATTGTAGAGTGTGTGTGTCACAAACCCCATTAGACAGTGTGTGTGTCACGAACCCCATTGGACAGTGTGTGTCACAAACACCCCTGAACAGTGTGTGTGTCACAAACCCCATTGGACAGTGTGTTTGACACAAACCCCATTGGACAGGTTGTGTGTCACAAACAACCCTGGACACCGTTTGTGTCAGAAAAGCCCCTGGACAGGGTGTGTGTCACAAATGCCCCTGAACAGCCTGTGTGTCACAAACCCCATTGGACAGGGTGTGTGTCACAAACACCCCTGGACACCTTTTGTGTCACAAACGCCCCTGGACGGTATGTGTGTCACAAACCCCATTGGAGAGTGTGTATGTCACAAACGCCCCTGGATAGCCTGTGTGTCACAAACCCCATTGGACAGTGTGTGTGTCACAAACCCCATTGCACTTTGTGTGTCTCACAAACCTCATTGGACAGTGTGTGTGTCACAAACACCCCTGGACAGCGTGTGTATCAGAAAAACCAATGGACAGTGTGTGTGTCACAAACCCATTGGACAGCCGTTGTTTCAAAAACCTCATTGCACAGGGTGTGTGTAACAAAGACCCCTGGACGCCGTTTTTGTTAGAAACGCCCCTGGACAGCGTGTGTGTCACAAAGTCCATTGGAGAATGTATGTCTAACAAACCCCATTGGACAGCGTGTGTGTCACAAACCCCATTGCACAGCATGTGTCACAAGCCCCCCTGGAAACTGTGTGTGTCCAAAATATCCCTGGACAGCGTGTGTGTCACAAACCCCATTGGACAGCATGTGTGTCACGAACCCCATTGGAGAGCGTGTGTGTCACAAACCCCCCTGAACAGTGTGTGTGTCACAAACCCCATTGGAGAGCGTGTATGTCACAAACCTCATTGGATATTGTGTGTGTCACAAACCCCATTGCACAGCGTGTGTGTCACAAACCCCATTGGACAGTGTGTTTGACACAAACCCCATTGGACAGATTGTGTGTCACAAACAACCCTGGACTCCGTTTGTGTCAGAAACGCCCCTGGACAGGGTGTGTGTCACAAATGCCCCTGGACAGCCTGTGTGTCACAAACCCCATTGGACAGCGTGTGTGTGACAAACCCCATTGGACAGGGTGTGTGTCACAAACACACCTCGACACCTTTTGTGTGACAAACGCCCCTGGACAGGGTCTGTGTTACAAACGCCCCTGGACAGCGTGTGTCTCACAAACCCCATTCAACAGCGTGTGTTTCACAAACCCCATTGGACAGGGTGTGTGTCACAAACACGCCTGGACACCTTTTGTGTCACAACTGCCCCTGGACTGGGTGTGTGTCACAAACCCCATTGGACAGTGTGTGTGTCACAAACCCCATTAGACATTGTGTGTGTCACAAACACCCCTGGACACCCTTTGTGTCACAAACGCCCCTGGACAGCATGTGTGTCACCAACCCCATTGGACAGAGTGTGTATGTCGCAAACCCCATTGGAGAGTGTGTGTGTCACAAACCCCATTAGACAGCGTGTATGTCACAAACACCCCTGGACACAGTTTGTGTCACAAACGCCCCTGGACAGCGTGTGTGTCACAAACCCCATTGGATAGTCTGTGTGTCACAAACCCCATTGGACAGTTTGTGTGACACAAACCCCCCTAAACAGTGTGTGTGTCACAAACCCCATTGAACGCCGTGTTTCGTAGAAACGCCATTGGACAGCGTGTGTGTCACAAACCCTTTGGAAAGTCGTTGTTTCACAAACCCCATTGCACAGGATGTGTGTAACAAAGACCCCTGGAAGCCGTTTATGTTAGAAACACCCCTGGACAGCGTGTCTGTCACAAACTCCATTGGAGAGTGTCTGTGTCACAAAACTCATTGGACACAGTGTGTCACAACCTCCCCTGGAAACTGTGTGTGTCACAAACACCCCTGGACAACGTGTATGTCACAAACGCCCCTAGATAGGGTGTGTGTCACAAAACCCATTGGAGAGTGTATGTGTCACAAACCCCATTGGACAGTGTGTGTCACAAACCCCCCTGGACAGTGTGTGTGTCACAAACCCCATTGGAGAGCGTGTGTGTCACAACCCCCCCTGGACAGCGTGTGTGTCACAAACCCCATTGGAGAGTGTCTGTGTCACAAACCCCATTGGAGAGCGTGTGTGTCACAAACCCCATTGGACAACGTGTGTCACAAACACCCCTAGACAGTGTGTGTGTCACAAACGCCCCTGGACAGGGTGTTTGTCACATACCCCATTGGACAGTGTGCATGTCACAAACCCCATTGAACAACGTGTGACTCACAAAGCCCATTGGACACTGCCTGTGTCACAAACCTCATTGGCAACGTGTGTGTCATAAACACCATTGGACAGGGTGTGTGTCACAAACACCCCTGAACAGAATGCGTGTTCACAAATCCCATTGCAAATTGTGTGTGTCAGAAACCCCATTAGACAGCATTTATGTCACAAACCCGCTTGGACAGTGTGTGTTTCAAAAACCCCCTTGGACAGCGTGTGTGTCACAAACCCCCCTGGACAGCGTGTGTGTCACAACTCTCCCTGGACAGTGTCTGTATCACAAAAACCAATGGACAGTGTGTGTGTCACAAACACGCCTGGACACCGTTTGTGTCACAAACGCCCCTGGACAGGGTGTGTGCAATATACCCTATTGGACAGTGTGTGTGTCACAAACCCCATTGGACAGCTTTTGAGTCACAAACACCCTTGGACACCGTTTGTGTCACAAACGCCCCTGGACAGGGTGTGTGTCACAAACGCCCCTTGACAGCGTGTCTGTCACAAACCACATTGGACAGCGTGTCTGTCACAAACCCCATTGGACTGGGTGTGTGTCACAAACACACCTGGACAGCGTGTGTGTCAGAAACGCCGCTGGACAGAGTGTGTGTCACCAACCCCATTGGACAGCTTGTGTGTCACAAACCCCATTGGACAGGGTGTGTGTCACAAACACCCCTGGACACCGTTTGTGTCAAAAACGTTTCTGGTCAGAGTGTGTGTCACAAACCCCATTGGACAGAGTGTGTATGTCGCAAACCCCATTGGAGAGTGTGTGTGTCACAAACGCCCCTGTAAAGTATGTGTATCACAAACACCCCTGGACAGAGTGCGTCTCACAAACCCCATTGCACTTTGTTAGTATCAGAAAGCCCATTGGACAGCGTGTGTCTCACAAACCCCATTAGACAGGGTGTGTGTCACAAACACCCTGGACACCGTTTGCGTCACAAACGTTTCTGGACAGGGTGTTTGTCACAAACCCCATTGGACAGTGTGTGTGTCACAAACCCCATTGGACAGCATGTGTGTCTCAAAACTCATTGGACAGTGTGTGTTTCACAAACCCTATTGGACAGGTTGTGTGTCACAAACACCCCTGGACACCGTTTTTGTCACAAACGCCTCTGGACAGGGTGTATTTCACAAACCCAATTGGACAGCGTGTGTGTCACAAACCCCATTGGACAGAATATGTGTCACAAACACCCCTGGACACCGTTTGTGTCACAAACGTTTCTGTACAGGATGTGTTTCAGAAAACCCATTGGACAGTGTGTGTGTCACAAATGCCATTGCACAGCGTGCATGTCATAAACTCCATTGGACAGTGTGTGTATCACAAAAACCAATGGACAGTGTGTGTGTCGCAGACACCATTGGACACGGTGTGTGTCACAAACGCCCCCGGACTGCGATTGTGTCACAAAACCCCATTGGACAGTGTGTGTTTCACAAACCCCATTGGACAGCTTGTGTTTCACAAACACCCTTGGACACCGTTTGTGTCACAAACGCCCCTGGACAGGGTGTGTGTCACAAACGCCCCTGGACAGCATGTCTGTCACAAACCCCATTGGACAGGCTATGTGTCACAAAAACACCTGTACAGCGTGTGTGTCAGAAACGCCGCTGGACAGAGTGTGTGTCACAGAGCCCATTGGACAGGGTGTGTGTCACAAACACGCCTGGACACTGTTTGTGTCACAAACGCCCCTGGACAGGGTGTGTGCAACATACCCCATTGGAGAGTGTGTGTGTCACAAACCCCATTGGACAGCTTTTGAGTCACAAACACCCTTGGACACCGCTTGTGTCACAAACGCCCCTGGACAGGGTGTGTGTCACAAACGCCCCTGAACAGCGTGTCTGTCACAAACCCCATTGGACAGCTTGTGTGTCACAAACCCCACTGGACAGGGTGTGTGTCACAAACACCCCTGGACACCGTTTGTGTCAAAAACGTTTCTGGTCAGGGTGTGTGTCACAAATCTCATTGGACAGCGTGTGTGTCACAAAACCCATTGGACAGTGTGTGTTTCACAATCCCCATTGGACAGGTTTTGTGTCACAAACCCCATTGGACAGGGTGTTTGTCACAAACGCCCCAGAACAGGGTGTGTCACAAACGCCCCTGGACAGCGTGTGTGTCACAAAACCCCCATGGACATCGTGTGTGTCACAACTCTCCCTGGACAGTGTGTGTATCACAAAAACCAATGGACAGTGTGTGTCTCACAGACCCCATTGGACAGGGTGTGTGTCACAAACACCCCTGGACATCTTTTATGTCACAAACGCCCCTGGACTGTTAGTGTGTCATAAAAACCCATTGTCGAGTGTGTGTGTCACAAACCCCATTAGACAGTGTGTGTGTCACGAACCCCATTGGACAGTGTGTGTCACAAACCCCAGTGGACAGCCTGTGTGTCACAAACCCCATTGGACAGTGTGTTTGACACAAACCCCATTGGACAGGTTGTGTGTCACAAACAACCCTGGACACCGTTTGTGTCACAAACGCCCCTGGACAGGGTGTGTGTCACAAATGCCCCTGGACAGCCTGTGTGTCACAAACCCCATTGGACAGCGTGTGTGTCACAAACCCCATTGGACAGGGTGTGTGTCACAAACACACCTGGACACCTTTTGTGTCACAAACGCCCCTGGACTGGGTGTGTGTCACAAACCCCATTGGAGAGTGTGTGTGTCACAAACCCCATTAGACAGCGTGTGTGTCACAAAGACCCCTGGACACCGTTTATGTCACAAACGCCCCTGGACAGTCTGTGTGTCACAAACCTCATTGGACAGTGTGTATGTCACAAACGCCCCTGGACACCCTTTGTGTCACAAACCCCATTGGACAGTGTGTGTGTCACAAACCCCATTGGACAGTGTGTGTGACACAAACCCCATTGGACAGCGTATGTGTCACAAGCACCCCTGGACAGCTTGTGTCACAACCCCCCACGGAAACTGTGTGTGTCAGAAACATCCCTGGACTGACTGTGTGTCACAAACCCTATTGGAGACTATGTCTGTCACAAACCCCATTGGACAGCGTGTGTGTCACAAACCCCCCTGGACATCATGTGTGTCACAACTCTCCCTGGACATTGTGTGTATCACAAAAACCACTGGACAGTGTGTGTATCACAGACCCATTGGACAGGGTGTGTGTCACAAACGCCCCTGGACAGCGTGTCTGTCACAAACCCCATTGGACAGCGTGTTTCACAAACTCCATTGGAATGGGTGTGTGTCTCAAACACACCTGGACAACGTGTGTGTCACAAACGCCGCTGGACAGAGTGTGTGTCACAAACCCCATTGGACAGGGTGTGTGTAACAAACACCCCTGGACATCTTTTATGTCACAAACGCCCCTGGACTGTTAGTGTGTCACAAAACCCCATTGTAGAGTGTGTGTGTCACAAATCCCATTAGACAGCGTGTGTGTGAGATACCCCATAGGACAGCGTGTGTCTCAGAAACACCCCTGGCAGCGTGTTTGTCCCAAACGCCCCTGCACAGGGTGTGTATCACAAACACCCCTGAACAGAGTGTGTGTCACAAACCTCATTGCACTTTGTGTGTCTCACAAAGCCCATTGGACAGTGTGTGTGTCACAAACGCCCCTGGACAGCGTGTCTATCAGAAAAACCAATGGACAGTGTGTGTGTCACAAACCCATTGGACAGCCGTTGTTTCACAAACCTCATTGCACAGGGTGTGTGTAACAAAGAACCCTGGAAGCCGTTTGTGTTAGAAACGCCCCTGGACAGCGTGTGTGTCACAAACTCCATTGGAGAGTGTATGTGTCACAAACCCCATTGGACAGAGTGTGTCACAAGCCCCCCTGGAAACTGTGTGTGTCCAAAATATCCCTGGACAACGTTTGTGTCACAAACCCCATTGGACAGTGTGTTTGACACAAACCCCATTGGACAGATTGTGTGTCACAAACAACCCTGGACTCCGTTTGTGTCAGAAACGCCCCTGGACAGGGTGTGTGTCACAAATGCCCCTGGACAGCCTGTGTGTCACAAACCCCATTGGACAGCGTGTGTGTCACAAACCCCATTGGACAGGGTGTGTGTCACAAACACACCTCGACACCTTTTGTGTGACAAACGCCCCTGGACAGGGTCTGTGTTACAAACGCCCCTGGACAGCGTGTGTCTCACAAACCCCATTCAACAGCGTGTGTTTCACAAACCCCATTGGACAGGGTGTGTGTCACAAACACGCCTGGACACCTTTTGTGTCACAACTGCCCCTGGACTGGGTGTGTGTCACAAACCCCATTGGACAGTGTGTGTGTCACAAACCCCATTAGACATTGTGTGTGTCACAAACACCCCTGGACACCCTTTGTGTCACAAACGCCCCTGGACAGCATGTGTGTCACCAACCCCATTGGACAGAGTGTGTATGTCGCAAACCCCATTGGAGAGTGTGTGTGTCACAAACCCCATTAGACAGCGTGTATGTCACAAACACCCCTGGACACAGTTTGTGTCACAAACGCCCCTGGACAGCGTGTGTGTCACAAACCCCATTGGATAGTCTGTGTGTCACAAACCCCATTGGACAGTTTGTGTGACACAAACCCCCCTAAACAGTGTGTGTGTCACAAACCCCATTGAACGCCGTGTTTCGTAGAAACGCCATTGGACAGCGTGTGTGTCACAAACCCTTTGGAAAGTCGTTGTTTCACAAACCCCATTGCACAGGATGTGTGTAACAAAGACCCCTGGAAGCCGTTTATGTTAGAAACACCCCTGGACAGCGTGTCTGTCACAAACTCCATTGGAGAGTGTCTGTGTCACAAAACTCATTGGACACAGTGTGTCACAACCTCCCCTGGAAACTGTGTGTGTCACAAACACCCCTGGACAACGTGTATGTCACAAACGCCCCTAGATAGGGTGTGTGTCACAAAACCCATTGGAGAGTGTATGTGTCACAAACCCCATTGGACAGTGTGTGTCACAAACCCCCCTGGACAGTGTGTGTGTCACAAACCCCATTGGAGAGCGTGTGTGTCACAACCCCCCCTGGACAGCGTGTGTGTCACAAACCCCATTGGAGAGTGTCTGTGTCACAAACCCCATTGGAGAGCGTGTGTGTCACAAACCCCATTGGACAACGTGTGTCACAAACACCCCTAGACAGTGTGTGTGTCACAAACGCCCCTGGACAGGGTGTTTGTCACATACCCCATTGGACAGTGTGCATGTCACAAACCCCATTGAACAACGTGTGACTCACAAAGCCCATTGGACACTGCCTGTGTCACAAACCTCATTGGCAACGTGTGTGTCATAAACACCATTGGACAGGGTGTGTGTCACAAACACCCCTGAACAGAATGCGTGTTCACAAATCCCATTGCAAATTGTGTGTGTCAGAAACCCCATTAGACAGCATTTATGTCACAAACCCGCTTGGACAGTGTGTGTTTCAAAAACCCCCTTGGACAGCGTGTGTGTCACAAACCCCCCTGGACAGCGTGTGTGTCACAACTCTCCCTGGACAGTGTCTGTATCACAAAAACCAATGGACAGTGTGTGTGTCACAAACACGCCTGGACACCGTTTGTGTCACAAACGCCCCTGGACAGGGTGTGTGCAATATACCCTATTGGACAGTGTGTGTGTCACAAACCCCATTGGACAGCTTTTGAGTCACAAACACCCTTGGACACCGTTTGTGTCACAAACGCCCCTGGACAGGGTGTGTGTCACAAACGCCCCTTGACAGCGTGTCTGTCACAAACCACATTGGACAGCGTGTCTGTCACAAACCCCATTGGACTGGGTGTGTGTCACAAACACACCTGGACAGCGTGTGTGTCAGAAACGCCGCTGGACAGAGTGTGTGTCACCAACCCCATTGAACAGCTTGTGTTTCACAAACCCCATTGGACAGGGTGTGTGTCACAAACACCCCTGGACACCGTTTGTGTCAAAAACGTTTCTCGTCAGAGTGTGTGTCACAAACCCCATTGGACAGAGTGTGTATGTCGCAAACCCCATTGGAGAGTGTGTGTGTCACAAACCCCATTGGACAGGGTGTGTGTCACAAACACCCCTGGACAGTATGTGTGTCACAAACGCCACTGTAAAGTATGTGTATCACAAACACCCCTGGACAGAGTGCGTCTCACAAACCCCATTGCACTTTGTTAGTATCAGAAAGCCCATTGGACAGCGTGTGTCTCACAAACCCCATTAGACAGGGTGTGTGTCACAAACACCCTGGAGACCGTTTGCGTCACAAACGTTTCTGGACAGGGTGTTTGTCACAAACCCCATTGGACAGTGTGTGTGTCACAAACCCCATTGGAGAGCGTGTGTGTGACAACCCCCCCTGGACATCGTGTGTGTCACAGCTCTCCCTGGACAGTGTGTGTATCACAAAAACCAGTGGACAGTGTGTGTGTCACAGACCCCATTGGACAGGGTGTGTGTCACAAACACCCCTGGACATCTTTTTTGTCACAAAAGCCCCTAGACTGTTAGTGTGTCACAAAACCCCATTATAAAGTGTGTGTGTCACAAACCCCATTAGACAGCGTGTGTGTCACAAACACCCCTGGACACCGTTTTTGTCACAAACGCCCCTGCACAGCGCGTGTGTCACAAACCCCATTGCACAGTGTGTGTGTCAGAAACCCCATAGGACAGCGTGTGTGTCAGAAACACCCCTGGCAGTGTGTGTGTCACAAACGCCCCTGCACAGAGTGTATATCACAAACACCCCTGAACAGAGTGTGTGTCACAAACCCCATTGCACTTTGTGTGTCTCACAAAGTCCATTGGACATTGTGTGTGTCACAAAACCCCCTGGACAGTGTGTGTATCAGAAAAACCAATGGACAGTGTGTGTGTCACAGACCCCATTGGACAGGGTGTGTGTCAAAACCCCAGTGGACAGCCTGTGTGTCACAAACCCCATTGGACAGGTGGTGTGTCACAAACACCCCTGGACACTTTTTGTGTCAGAAACGCCCCTGGACAGCGTGTCTGTCACAAACCCCATTGGACAGCGTGTTTGGTACAAATGCCATTGGACACCGTGTGTGACAAAAACCCATTGGACAGCCGTTGTTTAACAAACCCCATTGCACAGGGTGTGTATAACAAAGACCCCTGGACGCCGTTTGTGTTAGAAAGGCCCCTGGATAGCGTGTGTGTCACAAACTCCATTGGAAACTGTATGTGTCACAAACCCCATTGGACAGCGTGTCTGTCACAAACCCCATTGGACAGCATGTGTCACAAGCCCCCCTGGAAACTGTGTGTGTCCAAAATATCCCTGGACAGCGTGTGTGTCATAAACCCCATTGGTCTCTGTGTGTCACAAACACTCATGGACATCGTTTGTGTCACAAACGCCCCTGGACTGAGCGTGTGTCACAAACCCCACTTTAGAGTGTGTGTGTCACAAACCCCATTAGACAGTGTGTATGTCACAAACAGCCCTGGACACCGTTTGTGTCACAAACGCCCCTGGACAGTGTGTGTGTCACAAACCCCATTGGACAGCGTGTGTGTCACGAACCCCATTGGACAGGTGGTGTGTCACAAACAACCCTGGACACCGTTTGTGTCAGAAACGCCATTGGACAGCGTGTGTGTCACAAACCCCATTGGACAGCGTGTGTGTCACAAACCCCATTGGACAGAGTGTGTGTCACAAACAACCCTGGACACCGTTTGTGTCAGAAACGCCCTTGGACAGCGTGTGTGTCACAAACCCCATTGGACAGCGTGTGTGTCACAAACCCCATTGGACAGGGTGTGTGTCACAAACACACCTCGACACCTTTTGTGTAACAACTGCCCCTGGACTGGGAGTGTGTCACAAACCCATTGGACAGTGTGTGTGTCACAAGCCCCATTAGACATCGTGTGTGTCACAAAAACCCCTGGACACCCTTTGTGTCACAAACGCCCCTGGACAGCGTGTGTGTCACCAACCCCATTGGACAGAGTGTGTATGTCGCAAACCCCATTGGAGAGTGTGTGTGTCACAAACCTCCTTGGACAGCGTGTGTCACAAACCCCCCTGGACATTGTGTGTGTCACAAACCACATTGGAGATTTTGTGTGTCACAAACTACATTGGACAGCGTGTGTGTCACAAACCCCATTGGACAGGGTGTGTGTCACAAAAAGCCCTGGACACCATTTGTGTAACAAACGCCTCTAGACAGTGTGTGTGTGTCACAAACCCCATTGGCCAGTGTGTGTGTCACAATCCTCATTGGATAGCCTGTGTGTCACAATCCCCTTTGGACAGCCTGTGTGTCACAAACCCCCGTAAACAGTGTTTCTGTCACAAAGCGAATTGAACACCGTGTGTCGTACAAACGCCATTGGATAGCGTGTGTGTCACAAACCCATTGGACAGCCGTTGTTTCACAAACCCCATTGGACAGGGTGTGTGTCACAAACACCCCTGGAAGCCGTTTGTGTCACAAATGCCACTGAACAGCGTGTGTGTCACAAACTCCATTGGAAAGTGTGTGTGTCACAAACCCCATTGGACAGCATCTATGTCACAAACCCCATTGGACAGTGTGTGTGTCACAAACCCGATTGGACAGCCTGTGTGTCACAAACCCCATTGGACAGCGTGTGTGTCACAAACTCACTTCGGACAACGTGTGTGTCACAAACACAACTGGAAAGTTGTGTCACAACCCCCCATGGAAACTGTGTGTGTCATAAACACCCCTTGACTGACTGTGTGTCACAAACCCTATTGGAGAGTGTGTGTTTCACAAACCCCATTGCACAGCGTGTGTGTCACAAACCCCCCTGGACAGCGTGTGTGTCACAACTCTCCCTGGACAGCGTGTGTGTCACAACTCTCCCTGGACAGTGTGTGTATCACAAAAACCAATGGACAGTGTGTGTGTCGCAGACACCATTGGACACGGTGTGTGTCACAAACACCCCTGGACTGCGATTGTGTCACAAAACCCCATTGGATAGTGTGTGTTTCACAAACCCCATTGGACAGCTTGTGTTTCACAAACACCCTTGGACACCGTTTGTGTCACAAACGCCCCTGGACACGGAGTGTGTCACAAACGCCCCTGGACGGCGTGTCTGTCACAAACCCCATTGGACAGCGTGTCTGTCACAAACCCCATTGGACTGGGTGTGTGTCACAAACACACCTGGACAGCGTGTGCGTCAGAAACGTCGCTGGACAGTGTGTGTGTCACCAACCACATTGGACAGCTAGTGTGTCACAAACCCCATTGGACAAGGTGTGTGTCACAAACACCCCTGGACACCGTTTGTGTAAAAAACGTTTCTGGTCAGGGTGTGTGTCACAAACCCCATTGGACAGAGTGTGTATGTCGCAAACCCCATTGGAGAGTGTGTGTGTCACAAACCCCATTGGACAGGGTGTGTGTCACAAACACCCCTGGACAGTGTGTGTGTCAGAAATGCCCCTGTAAAGTATGTGTATCACAAACACCCCTGGACAGAGTGCGTCTCACAAACCCCATTGCACTTTGTTAGTATCAGAAAGCCCATTGGACAGCGTGTGTCTCACAAACCCCATTAGACAGGGTGTGTGTCACAAACACCCCTGGACACCGTTTGCGTCACAAACGTTTCTGGAGAGGGTGTGTGTCACAAACCTCATTGGACAGCGTGTGTGTCACAAACCCCATTGGACAGTGTGTGTTTCACAATCCCCGTTGGACAGGTTTTGTGTCACAAACCCCATTGGACAGGTTGTTTGTCACAAACGCCCCTGAACAGGGTGTGTGTCACAAACGCCCATGGACAGCTTGTGTGTCACAAACCCCGCATTGACATCGTTTGTGTCACAACTCTCCCTGGACAGTGTGTGTATCACAAAAACCAATGGACAGTGTGTGTCTCACAGACCCCATTGGACAGGGTGTGTGTCACAAACACCCCTGGACATCTTTTATGTCGCAAACGCCCCTGGACTGTTAGTGTGTCACAAAACCCCATTGTAGAGTGTGTGTGTCACAAACCCCATTAGACAGTGTGTGTGTCACGAACCCCATTGGACAGTGTGTGTCACAAACACCCCTGAACAGTGTGTGTGTCACAAACCCCATTGGACAGTGTGTTTGACACAAACCCCATTGGACAGGTTGTGTGTCACAAACAACCCTGGACACCGTTTGTGTCAGAAAAGCCCCTGGACAGGGTGTGTGTCACAAATGCCCCTGAACAG
This sequence comes from Nesoenas mayeri, assembly GCF_963082525.1. Taxonomy (NCBI): domain Eukaryota; kingdom Metazoa; phylum Chordata; class Aves; order Columbiformes; family Columbidae; genus Nesoenas; species Nesoenas mayeri. Next base: position 350,549 of record NW_027660036.1, read on the forward strand.
CCTGTGTGTCACAAACCCCATTGGACAGGGTGTGTGTCACAAACACCCCTGGACACCTTTTGTGTCACAAACGCCCCTGGACGGTATGTGTGTCACAAACCCCATTGGAGAGTGTGTATGTCACAAACGCCCCTGGATAGCCTGTGTGTCACAAACCCCATTGGACAGTGTGTGTGTCACAAACCCCATTGCACTTTGTGTGTCTCACAAACCTCATTGGACAGTGTGTGTGTCACAAACACCCCTGGACAGCGTGTGTATCAGAAAAACCAATGGACAGTGTGTGTGTCACAAACCCATTGGACAGCCGTTGTTTCAAAAACCTCATTGCACAGGGTGTGTGTAACAAAGACCCCTGGACGCCGTTTTTGTTAGAAACGCCCCTGGACAGCGTGTGTGTCACAAAGTCCATTGGAGAATGTATGTCTAACAAACCCCATTGGACAGCGTGTGTGTCACAAACCCCATTGCACAGCATGTGTCACAAGCCCCCCTGGAAACTGTGTGTGTCCAAAATATCCCTGGACAGCGTGTGTGTCACAAACCCCATTGGACAGCATGTGTGTCACGAACCCCATTCGAGAGCGTGTGTGTCACAAACCCCCCTGAACAGTGTGTGTGTCACAAACCCCATTGGAGAGCGTGTATGTCACAAACCTCATTGGATATTGTGTGTGTCACAAACCCCATTGCACAGCGTGTGTGTCACAAACCCCATTGGACAGTGTGTTTGACACAAACCCCATTGGACAGATTGTGTGTCACAAACAACCCTGGACTCCGTTTGTGTCAGAAACGCCCCTGGACAGGGTGTGTGTCACAAATGCCCCTGGACAGCCTGTGTGTCACAAACCCCATTGGACAGCGTGTGTGTCACAAACCCCATTGGACAGGGTGTGTGTCACAAACACACCTCGACACCTTTTGTGTGACAAACGCCCCTGGACAGGGTCTGTGTTACAAACGCCCCTGGACAGCGTGTGTCTCACAAACCCCATTCAACAGCGTGTGTTTCACAAACCCCATTGGACAGGGTGTGTGTCACAAACACGCCTGGACACCTTTTGTGTCACAACTGCCCCTGGACTGGGTGTGTGTCACAAACCCCATTGGACAGTGTGTGTGTCACAAACCCCATTAGACATTGTGTGTGTCACAAACACCCCTGGACACCCTTTGTGTCACAAACGCCCCTGGACAGCATGTGTGTCACCAACCCCATTGGACAGAGTGTGTATGTCGCAAACCCCATTGGAGAGTGTGTGTGTCACAAACCCCATTAGACAGCGTGTATGTCACAAACACCCCTGGACACAGTTTGTGTCACAAACGCCCCTGGACAGCGTGTGTGTCACAAACCCCATTGGATAGTCTGTGTGTCACAAACCCCATTGGACAGTTTGTGTGACACAAACCCCCCTAAACAGTGTGTGTGTCACAAACCCCATTGAACGCCGTGTTTCGTAGAAACGCCATTGGACAGCGTGTGTGTCACAAACCCTTTGGAAAGTCGTTGTTTCACAAACCCCATTGCACAGGATGTGTGTAACAAAGACCCCTGGAAGCCGTTTATGTTAGAAACACCCCTGGACAGCGTGTCTGTCACAAACTCCATTGGAGAGTGTCTGTGTCACAAAACTCATTGGACACAGTGTGTCACAACCTCCCCTGGAAACTGTGTGTGTCACAAACACCCCTGGACAACGTGTATGTCACAAACGCCCCTAGATAGGGTGTGTGTCACAAAACCCATTGGAGAGTGTATGTGTCACAAACCCCATTGGACAGTGTGTGTCACAAACCCCCCTGGACAGTGTGTGTGTCACAAACCCCATTGGAGAGCGTGTGTGTCACAACCCCCCCTGGACAGCGTGTGTGTCACAAACCCCATTGGAGAGTGTCTGTGTCACAAACCCCATTGGAGAGCGTGTGTGTCACAAACCCCATTGGACAACGTGTGTCACAAACACCCCTAGACAGTGTGTGTGTCACAAACGCCCCTGGACAGGGTGTTTGTCACATACCCCATTGGACAGTGTGCATGTCACAAACCCCATTGAACAACGTGTGACTCACAAAGCCCATTGGACACTGCCTGTGTCACAAACCTCATTGGCAACGTGTGTGTCATAAACACCATTGGACAGGGTGTGTGTCACAAACACCCCTGAACAGAATGCGTGTTCACAAATCCCATTGCAAATTGTGTGTGTCAGAAACCCCATTAGACAGCATTTATGTCACAAACCCGCTTGGACAGTGTGTGTTTCAAAAACCCCCTTGGACAGCGTGTGTGTCACAAACCCCCCTGGACAGCGTGTGTGTCACAACTCTCCCTGGACAGTGTCTGTATCACAAAAACCAATGGACAGTGTGTGTGTCACAAACACGCCTGGACACCGTTTGTGTCACAAACGCCCCTGGACAGGGTGTGTGCAATATACCCTATTGGACAGTGTGTGTGTCACAAACCCCATTGGACAGCTTTTGAGTCACAAACACCCTTGGACACCGTTTGTGTCACAAACGCCCCTGGACAGGGTGTGTGTCACAAACGCCCCTTGACAGCGTGTCTGTCACAAACCACATTGGACAGCGTGTCTGTCACAAACCCCATTGGACTGGGTGTGTGTCACAAACACACCTGGACAGCGTGTGTGTCAGAAACGCCGCTGGACAGAGTGTGTGTCACCAACCCCATTGGACAGCTTGTGTGTCACAAACCCCATTGGACAGGGTGTGTGTCACAAACACCCCTGGACACCGTTTGTGTCAAAAACGTTTCTGGTCAGAGTGTGTGTCACAAACCCCATTGGACAGAGTGTGTATGTCGCAAACCCCATTGGAGAGTGTGTGTGTCACAAACGCCCCTGTAAAGTATGTGTATCACAAACACCCCTGGACAGAGTGCGTCTCACAAACCCCATTGCACTTTGTTAGTATCAGAAAGCCCATTGGACAGCGTGTGTCTCACAAACCCCATTAGACAGGGTGTGTGTCACAAACACCCTGGACACCGTTTGCGTCACAAACGTTTCTGGACAGGGTGTTTGTCACAAACCCCATTGGACAGTGTGTGTGTCACAAACCCCATTGGACAGCATGTGTGTCTCAAAACTCATTGGACAGTGTGTGTTTCACAAACCCTATTGGACAGGTTGTGTGTCACAAACACCCCTGGACACCGTTTTTGTCACAAACGCCTCTGGACAGGGTGTATTTCACAAACCCAATTGGACAGCGTGTGTGTCACAAACCCCATTGGACAGAATATGTGTCACAAACACCCCTGGACACCGTTTGTGTCACAAACGTTTCTGTACAGGATGTGTTTCAGAAAACCCATTGGACAGTGTGTGTGTCACAAATGCCATTGCACAGCGTGCATGTCATAAACTCCATTGGACAGTGTGTGTATCACAAAAACCAATGGACAGTGTGTGTGTCGCAGACACCATTGGACACGGTGTGTGTCACAAACGCCCCCGGACTGCGATTGTGTCACAAAACCCCATTGGACAGTGTGTGTTTCACAAACCCCATTGGACAGCTTGTGTTTCACAAACACCCTTGGACACCGTTTGTGTCACAAACGCCCCTGGACAGGGTGTGTGTCACAAACGCCCCTGGACAGCATGTCTGTCACAAACCCCATTGGACAGGCTATGTGTCACAAAAACACCTGTACAGCGTGTGTGTCAGAAACGCCGCTGGACAGAGTGTGTGTCACAGAGCCCATTGGACAGGGTGTGTGTCACAAACACGCCTGGACACTGTTTGTGTCACAAACGCCCCTGGACAGGGTGTGTGCAACATACCCCATTGGAGAGTGTGTGTGTCACAAACCCCATTGGACAGCTTTTGAGTCACAAACACCCTTGGACACCGCTTGTGTCACAAACGCCCCTGGACAGGGTGTGTGTCACAAACGCCCCTGAACAGCGTGTCTGTCACAAACCCCATTGGACAGCTTGTGTGTCACAAACCCCACTGGACAGGGTGTGTGTCACAAACACCCCTGGACACCGTTTGTGTCAAAAACGTTTCTGGTCAGGGTGTGTGTCACAAATCTCATTGGACAGCGTGTGTGTCACAAAACCCATTGGACAGTGTGTGTTTCACAATCCCCATTGGACAGGTTTTGTGTCACAAACCCCATTGGACAGGGTGTTTGTCACAAACGCCCCAGAACAGGGTGTGTCACAAACGCCCCTGGACAGCGTGTGTGTCACAAAACCCCCATGGACATCGTGTGTGTCACAACTCTCCCTGGACAGTGTGTGTATCACAAAAACCAATGGACAGTGTGTGTCTCACAGACCCCATTGGACAGGGTGTGTGTCACAAACACCCCTGGACATCTTTTATGTCACAAACGCCCCTGGACTGTTAGTGTGTCATAAAAACCCATTGTCGAGTGTGTGTGTCACAAACCCCATTAGACAGTGTGTGTGTCACGAACCCCATTGGACAGTGTGTGTCACAAACCCCAGTGGACAGCCTGTGTGTCACAAACCCCATTGGACAGTGTGTTTGACACAAACCCCATTGGACAGGTTGTGTGTCACAAACAACCCTGGACACCGTTTGTGTCACAAACGCCCCTGGACAGGGTGTGTGTCACAAATGCCCCTGGACAGCCTGTGTGTCACAAACCCCATTGGACAGCGTGTGTGTCACAAACCCCATTGGACAGGGTGTGTGTCACAAACACACCTGGACACCTTTTGTGTCACAAACGCCCCTGGACTGGGTGTGTGTCACAAACCCCATTGGAGAGTGTGTGTGTCACAAACCCCATTAGACAGCGTGTGTGTCACAAAGACCCCTGGACACCGTTTATGTCACAAACGCCCCTGGACAGTCTGTGTGTCACAAACCTCATTGGACAGTGTGTATGTCACAAACGCCCCTGGACACCCTTTGTGTCACAAACCCCATTGGACAGTGTGTGTGTCACAAACCCCATTGGACAGTGTGTGTGACACAAACCCCATTGGACAGCGTATGTGTCACAAGCACCCCTGGACAGCTTGTGTCACAACCCCCCACGGAAACTGTGTGTGTCAGAAACATCCCTGGACTGACTGTGTGTCACAAACCCTATTGGAGAGTATGTCTGTCACAAACCCCATTGGACAGCGTGTGTGTCACAAACCCCCCTGGACATCATGTGTGTCACAACTCTCCCTGGACATTGTGTGTATCACAAAAACCACTGGACAGTGTGTGTATCACAGACCCATTGGACAGGGTGTGTGTCACAAACGCCCCTGGACAGCGTGTCTGTCACAAACCCCATTGGACAGCGTGTTTCACAAACTCCATTGGAATGGGTGTGTGTCTCAAACACACCTGGACAACGTGTGTGTCACAAACGCCGCTGGACAGAGTGTGTGTCACAAACCCCATTGGACAGGGTGTGTGTAACAAACACCCCTGGACATCTTTTATGTCACAAACGCCCCTGGACTGTTAGTGTGTCACAAAACCCCATTGTAGAGTGTGTGTGTCACAAATCCCATTAGACAGCGTGTGTGTGAGATACCCCATAGGACAGCGTGTGTCTCAGAAACACCCCTGGCAGCGTGTTTGTCCCAAACGCCCCTGCACAGGGTGTGTATCACAAACACCCCTGAACAGAGTGTGTGTCACAAACCTCATTGCACTTTGTGTGTCTCACAAAGCCCATTGGACAGTGTGTGTGTCACAAACGCCCCTGGACAGCGTGTCTATCAGAAAAACCAATGGACAGTGTGTGTGTCACAAACCCATTGGACAGCCGTTGTTTCACAAACCTCATTGCACAGGGTGTGTGTAACAAAGAACCCTGGAAGCCGTTTGTGTTAGAAACGCCCCTGGACAGCGTGTGTGTCACAAACTCCATTGGAGAGTGTATGTGTCACAAACCCCATTGGACAGAGTGTGTCACAAGCCCCCCTGGAAACTGTGTGTGTCCAAAATATCCCTGGACAACGTTTGTGTCACAAACCCCATTGGACAGCGTGTGTGTCACGAACCCCATTGGACTGTGTGTGTCACAAACTCCCCTGAACAGTGTGTGTGTCACAAACCCCATTGGAGAGCGTGTATGTGACAAACCTCATTGGATATTGTGTGTGTCACAAACCTCATTGCACAGCGTGTGTGTCACAAACCCCATTGGACAGTGTGTTTGACACAAACCCCATTGGACAGGTTGTGTGTCACAAACAACCCTGGACACCGTTTGTGTCAGAAACGCCGCTGGACAGGGTGTGTGTCACAAATGCCCCTGGACAGCCTGTGTGTCACAAACCCCATTGGACAACGTGTGTCACAAACCCCATTGGACAGGGTGTGTGTCACAAACACACCTCGACACCTTTTGTGTCACAAACGCCCCGGGACAGCGTGTGTCTCACAAACCCCATTCAACAGCGTGTGTTTCACAAACCCCATTGGACAGGGTGTGTATGTCGCAAACCCCATTGGAGAGTGTGTGTGTCACAAACCCCATTAGACAGCGTGTATGTCACAAACACCCCTGGACACAGTTTGTGTCACAAATGCCCCTGGACAGCGTGTGTGTCACAAACCCCATTGGATAGTCTGTGTGTCACAAACCCCATTGGACAGTTTGTGTGACACAAACCCCCCTAAACAGTGTGTGTGTCACAAACCCCATTGAACACCGTGTTTCGTACAAACGCCATTGGACAGCGTGTGTGTCACAAACCCTTTGGAAAGTCGTTGTTTCACAAACCCCATTGCACAGGATGTGTGTAACAAAGACCCCTGGAAGCCGTTTGTGTTAGAAACACCCCTGGACAGCGTGTCTGTCACAAACTCCATTGGAAAGTGTCTGTGTCACAAACCTCATTGGACAGAGTGTGTCACAACCTCCCCTGGAAACTGTGTGTGTCACAAACACCCCTGGACAACGTGTATGTCACAAACGCCCCTAGATAGGGTGTGTGTCACAAAACCCATTGGAGAGTGTATGTGTCACAAACCCCATTGGACAGTGTGTGTCACAAACCCCCCTGGACAGTGTGTGTGTCACAAACCCCATTGGAGAGCGTGTGTGTCACAACCCCCCCTGGACAGCGTGTGTGTCACAAACCCCATTGGAGAGTGTGTGTGTCACAAACCCCATTGGAGAGCGTGTGTGTCGCAAACCCCATTGGACAACATGTGTCACAAACACCCCTAGACAGTGTGTGTGTCACAAACGCCCCTGGACAGGGTGTTTGTCACATACCCCATTGGACAGTGTGCATGTCACAAACCCCATTGAACAACGTGTGACTCACAAAGCCCATTGGACACTGCCTGTGTCACAAACCTCATTGGCAACGTGTGTGTCATAAACACCATTGGACAGGGTGTGTGTCACAAACACCCCTGAACAGAATGCGTGTTCACAAATCCCATTGCAAATTGTGTGTGTCAGAAACCCCATTAGACAGCATTTATGTCACAAACCCGCTTGGACAGTGTGTGTTTCAAAAACCCCCTTGGACAGCGTGTGTGTCACAAACCCCCCTGGACAGCGTGTGTGTCACAACTCTCCCTGGACAGTGTCTGTATCACAAAAACCAATGGACAGTGCGTGTGTCACAAACACGCCTGGACACCGTTTGTGTCACAAACGCCCCTGGACAGGGTGTGTGTCACAAAAACCAATGGACAGTGTGTGTGTCGCAGACACCATTGGACACGGTGTGTGTCACAAACGACCCCGGACTGCGATTGTGTCACAAAACCCCATTGGACAGTGTGTGTTTCACAAACCCCATTGGACAGCTTGTGTTTCACAAACACCCTTGGACACCGTTTGTGTCACAAATGCACCTGGACAGGGTGTGTGTCACAAACGCCCCTGGACAGCATGTCTGTCACAAACCCCATTGGACAGGGTATGTGTCACAAAAACACCTGTACAGCCTGTGTTTCAGAAACGCCGCTGGACAGAGTGTGTGTCACCAACCCCATTGTACAGCTTGTGTTTCACAAACACCACTGGAGAGGGTGTGTGTCACAAACACGCCTGGACACCGTTTGTGTCACAAACGCCCCTGGACAGGGTGTGTGCAACATACCCCATTGGAGAGTGTGTGTGTCACAAACCCCATTGGACAGCTTTTGAGTCACAAACACCCTTGGACACCGCTTGTGTCACAAACGCCCCTGGACAGGGTGTGTGTCACAAACGCCCCTGAACAGCGTGTCTGTCACAAACCCCATTGGATAGCGTGTCTGTCACAAACCCCATTGGACTGAGTGTGTGTCACAAACACACCTGGACAGCGTGTGTGTCACAAACGCCGCTGGACAGAGTGTGTGTCACAAACCCCATTGGACAGCTTGCGTGTCACAAACCCCACTGGACAGGGTCTGTGTCACAAACACCCCTGGACACCGTTTGTGTCAAAAACGTTTCTGGTCAGGGTGTGTGTCACAAACCTCATTGGACAGCATGTGTGTCACAAAACCCATTGGACAGTGTGTGTTTCACAATCCCCATTGGACAGGTTTTGTGTCACAAACCCCATTGGACAGGGTGTTTGTCACAAACGCCCCAGAACAGGGTGTGTCGCAAACGCCCCTGGACAGCGTGTGTGTCACAAACCCCCCATGGACATCGTGTGTGTCACAACTCTCCCTGGACAGTGTGTGTATCACAAAAACTAATGGACAGTGTGTGTCTCACAGACCCCATTGGACAGGGTGTGTGTCACAAACACCCCTGGACATCTTTTATGTCACAAACTCCCCTGGACTGTTAGTGTGTCATAAAAACCCATTGTCGAGTGTGTGTGTCACAAACCCCATTGGACAGTGTGTGTTTCACAATCCCCATTGGACAGGTTTTGTGTCACAAACCCCATTGGACAGTGTGTGTGTCACAAACGCCCCTGAACAGAGTGTGTGTCACAAACACCCCTAGACAGCATGTGTGTCACAAACCCCCCATGGACATCGTGTGTGTCACAACTCTCCCTGGACAGTGTGTGTATCACAAAAACCAATGGACAGTGTGTGTCTCACAGACCCCATTGGACAGGGTATGTGTCACAAACACCATTAGACATCATGTGTCACAACCTCCCTGGAAATTGTGTGTGTCACAAACACCCCTGGACACTGTTTTGTCAAAACGCCCCTGGAGAGGATGTGTGTCAAAAACCCCATTGGAAAGTGTGTGTGTCACAAACCCCATTGGACTACATGTGTATCACAACCCCCCCTAAACCGTCTGTGTGTGTCACAAAGCCCATTGGACATTGTGTGTGTCACAAACCCCATGGGACAGCGTGTGTGTCACAATCCCCCTTGGACAGTGTTTGTGTCACAAACACCTCTGGACAGCTTTTGTGTCACAAACCCCATTGGACATTTCGTGTGTCACAAACCCCTTTGGACAGTGTGTGTGTCATAAACCCCATTGAACACTGTGTGTGTCACAAACCCTATTGGACAGCGTGTGTGTCACAAACCCTATTGGACAGCGTGTGTGTCACAACCCCCCGTGGAAACTGTGTGTGTAACAAACACCCCTGGACAGGGTTTGTGTCACAAACCCCATTGGACACTGTGTGTGTCACAAACCCCATTGCACAAGGTGTCTGTCAGAAACACCCCTGGACACCGTGTGTGTCACAAATGCCCCTGGACAGGGTGTGTGTCACAAACCCCATTGTACAGCATGTGTGACAAAAACCCCACTGGACAGCGTGCATGTTACAAACCCCACTGGACATTGTGTATGTCACAAACCCCATGAGACAGCGTGTGTGTCACAATCCCCCTTGGACAGTGTTTGTGTCACAAACACCTCTGGACAGCTTTTGTGTCACAAACCCCATTGGACAGTGTGTGTGTCACAAACCCCATTGGACAGGGTGTGTGTCACAAACCCTCCTGGACAACGTGTGTGTCACAAACCCCATTGGACAGCGTGTGTGTCACAAACCCCATTGGAAAGAGTGTGTGTCACAAACACACCTCGACAGTGTGTGTGTCACAAATGCCCCTGGACAGCCTGTGTGTCACAAACCCCATTGGACAGGGTGTGTGTCACAAACACACCTCGACACTTTTTGTGTCAAAAACGTTTCTGGTCAGGGTGTGTGTCACAAACGCCCCTGGACAGCGTGTGTCTCACAAATCCCATTCAACAGCGCGTGTGTCACAAACCCCATTGGACAGGGTGTGTGTCACAAACACCCCTGGACACCCTTTGTGTCACAACTGCCCCTGGACTGGGTGTGTGTCACAAACCCCATTGGACAGTGTGTGTGTCACAAACCCCATTAGACATTGTGTGTGTCACAAACACCCCTGGACACCCTTTGTGTCACAAACACCCCTGGACACCCTTTGTGTCACAAACGCCCCTGGACAGCATGTGTGTCACAAACCCCCCATGGACATCGTGTGTGTCACAACTCTCCCTGGACAGTGTGTGTATCACAAAAACCAATGGACAGTGTGTGTCTCACAGACCCCATTGGACAGGGTATGTGTCATAAACACCATTAGACATCATGTGTCACAAACCCCCTGGAAATTGTGTGTGTCACAAACACCCCTGGACACTGTTTTGTCAAAACGCCCCTGGAGAGGGTGTGTGTCAAAAACCCCATTGGAAAGTGTGTGTGTCACAAACCCCATTGGACTACATGTGTATCACAACCCCCCCTAAACCGTCTGTGTGTGTCACAAAGCCCATTGGACATTGTGTGTGTCACAAACCCCATGGGACAGCGTGTGTGTCACAATCCCCCTTGGACAGTGTTTGTGTCACAAACACCTCTGGACAGCTTTTGTGTCACAAACCCCATTGGACAGTTCGTGTGTCACAAACCCCTTTGGACAGTGTGTGTGTCATAAACCCCATTGAACACTGTGTGTGTCACAAACCCTATTGGACAGCGTGTGTGTCACAACCCCCCGTGGAAACTGTGTGTGTAACAAACACCCCTGGACAGGGTTTGTGTCACAAACCCCATTGGACACTGTGTGTGTCACAAACCCCATTGCACAAGGTGTCTGTCAGAAACACCCCTGGACACCGTGTGTGTCACAAATGCCCCTGGACAGGGTGTGTGTCACAAACCCCATTGTACAGCATGTGTGACAAAAACCCCACTGGACAGCGTGCATGTTACAAACCCCACTGGACATTGTGTATGTCACAAACCCCATGAGACAGCGTGTGTGTCACAATCCCCCTTGGACAGTGTTTGTGTCACAAACACCCCTGGACAGCTTTTGTGTCACAAACCCCATTGGACAGTGTGTGTGTCACAAACCCCATTGGACAGCCTATATGTCCCAAGCACCGCTGGACAGCTTGTGTCACAACTCCTAAAGGAAACTGTGTGTGTCACAAACACCCCTGGACTGACTGTGTGTCACAAACCCTATTGGAGAGTGTGTGTGTCACAAACCCCATTGGAGAGCGTGTGTGTGACAACCCCCCCTGGACATCGTGTGTGTCACAGCTCTCCCTGGACAGTGTGTGTATCACAAAAACCAGTGGACAGTGTGTGTGTCACAGACCCCATTGGACAGGGTGTGTGTCACAAACACCCCTGGACATCTTTTTTGTCACAAAAGCCCCTAGACTGTTAGTGTGTCACAAAACCCCATTATAAAGTGTGTGTGTCACAAACCCCATTAGACAGCGTGTGTGTCACAAACACCCCTGGACACCGTTTTTGTCACAAACGCCCCTGCACAGCGCGTGTGTCACAAACCCCATTGCACAGTGTGTGTGTCAGAAACCCCATAGGACAGCGTGTGTGTCAGAAACACCCCTGGCAGTGTGTGTGTCACAAACGCCCCTGCACAGAGTGTATATCACAAACACCCCTGAACAGAGTGTGTGTCACAAACCCCATTGCACTTTGTGTGTCTCACAAAGTCCATTGGACATTGTGTGTGTCACAAAACCCCCTGGACAGTGTGTGTATCAGAAAAACCAATGGACAGTGTGTGTGTCACAGACCCCATTGGACAGGGTGTGTGTCAAAACCCCAGTGGACAGCCTGTGTGTCACAAACCCCATTGGACAGGTGGTGTGTCACAAACACCCCTGGACACTTTTTGTGTCAGAAACGCCCCTGGACAGCGTGTCTGTCACAAACCCCATTGGACAGCGTGTTTGGTACAAATGCCATTGGACACCGTGTGTGACAAAAACCCATTGGACAGCCGTTGTTTAACAAACCCCATTGCACAGGGTGTGTATAACAAAGACCCCTGGACGCCGTTTGTGTTAGAAAGGCCCCTGGATAGCGTGTGTGTCACAAACTCCATTGGAAACTGTATGTGTCACAAACCCCATTGGACAGCGTGTCTGTCACAAACCCCATTGGACAGCATGTGTCACAAGCCCCCCTGGAAACTGTGTGTGTCCAAAATATCCCTGGACAGCGTGTGTGTCATAAACCCCATTGGTCTCTGTGTGTCACAAACACTCATGGACATTGTTTGTGTCACAAACGCCCCTGGACTGAGCGTGTGTCACAAACCCCACTTTAGAGTGTGTGTGTCACAAACCCCATTAGACAGTGTGTATGTCACAAACAGCCCTGGACACCGTTTGTGTCACAAACGCCCCTGGACAGTGTGTGTGTCACAAACCCCATTGGACAGCGTGTGTGTCACGAACCCCATTGGACAGGTGGTGTGTCACAAACAACCCTGGACACCGTTTGTGTCAGAAACGCCATTGGACAGCGTGTGTGTCACAAACCCCATTGGACAGCGTGTGTGTCACAAACCCCATTGGACAGAGTGTGTGTCACAAACAACCCTGGACACCGTTTGTGTCAGAAACGCCCTTGGACAGCGTGTGTGTCACAAACCCCATTGGACAGCGTGTGTGTCACAAACCCCATTGGACAGGGTGTGTGTCACAAACACACCTCGACACCTTTTGTGTAACAACTGCCCCTGGACTGGGAGTGTGTCACAAACCCATTGGACAGTGTGTGTGTCACAAGCCCCATTAGACATCGTGTGTGTCACAAAAACCCCTGGACACCCTTTGTGTCACAAACGCCCCTGGACAGCGTGTGTGTCACCAACCCCATTGGACAGAGTGTGTATGTCGCAAACCCCATTGGAGAGTGTGTGTGTCACAAACCTCCTTGGACAGCGTGTGTCACAAACCCCCCTGGACATTGTGTGTGTCACAAACCACATTGGAGATTTTGTGTGTCACAAACTACATTGGACAGCGTGTGTGTCACAAACCCCATTGGACAGGGTGTGTGTCACAAAAAGCCCTGGACACCATTTGTGTAACAAACGCCTCTAGACAGTGTGTGTGTGTCACAAACCCCATTGGCCAGTGTGTGTGTCACAATCCTCATTGGATAGCCTGTGTGTCACAATCCCCTTTGGACAGCCTGTGTGTCACAAACCCCCGTAAACAGTGTTTCTGTCACAAAGCGAATTGAACACCGTGTGTCGTACAAACGCCATTGGATAGCGTGTGTGTCACAAACCCATTGGACAGCCGTTGTTTCACAAACCCCATTGGACAGGGTGTGTGTCACAAACACCCCTGGAAGCCGTTTGTGTCACAAATGCCACTGAACAGCGTGTGTGTCACAAACTCCATTGGAAAGTGTGTGTGTCACAAACCCCATTGGACAGCATCTATGTCACAAACCCCATTGGACAGTGTGTGTGTCACAAACCCGATTGGACAGCCTGTGTGTCACAAACCCCATTGGACAGCGTGTGTGTCACAAACTCACTTCGGACAACGTGTATGTCACAAACACAACTGGAAAGTTGTGTCACAACCCCCCATGGAAACTGTGTGTGTCACAAACACCCCTTGACTGACTGTGTGTCACAAACCCTATTGGAGAGTGTGTGTTTCACAAACCCCATTGCACAGCGTGTGTGTCACAAACCCCCCTGGACATCATGTGTGTCACAACTCTCCCTGGACAGCGTGTGTGTCACAACTCTCCCTGGACAGTGTGTGTATCACAAAAACCAATGGACAGTGTGTGTGTCGCAGACACCATTGGACACGGTGTGTGTCACAAACACCCCTGGACTGCGATTGTGTCACAAAACCCCATTGGATAGTGTGTGTTTCACAAACCCCATTGGACAGCTTGTGTTTCACAAACACCCTTGGACACCGTTTGTGTCACAAACGCCCCTGGACACGGAGTGTGTCACAAACGCCCCTGGACGGCGTGTCTGTCACAAACCCCATTGGACAGCGTGTCTGTCACAAACCCCATTGGACTGGGTGTGTGTCACAAACACACCTGGACAGCGTGTGCGTCAGAAACGTCGCTGGACAGTGTGTGTGTCACCAACCACATTGGACAGCTAGTGTGTCACAAACCCCATTGGACAAGGTGTGTGTCACAAACACCCCTGGACACCGTTTGTGTAAAAAACGTTTCTGGTCAGGGTGTGTGTCACAAACCCCATTGGACAGAGTGTGTATGTCGCAAACCCCATTGGAGAGTGTGTGTGTCACAAACCCCATTGGACAGGGTGTGTGTCACAAACACCCCTGGACAGTGTGTGTGTCAGAAATGCCCCTGTAAAGTATGTGTATCACAAACACCCCTGGACAGAGTGCGTCTCACAAACCCCATTGCACTTTGTTAGTATCAGAAAGCCCATTGGACAGCGTGTGTCTCACAAACCCCATTAGACAGGGTGTGTGTCACAAACACCCCTGGACACCGTTTGCGTCACAAACGTTTCTGGACAGGGTGTGTGTCACAAACCTCATTGGACAGCGTGTGTGTCACAAATCCCATTGGACAGTGTGTGTTTCACAATCCCCGTTGGACAGGTTTTGTGTCACAAACCCCATTGGACAGGTTGTTTGTCACAAACGCCCCTGAACAGGGTGTGTGTCACAAACGCCCATGGACAGCTTGTGTGTCACAAACCCCGCATTGACATCGTTTGTGTCACAACTCTCCCTGGACAGTGTGTGTATCACAAAAACCAATGGACAGTGTGTGTCTCACAGACCCCATTGGACAGGGTGTGTGTCACAAACACCCCTGGACATCTTTTATGTCGCAAACGCCCCTGGACTGTTAGTGTGTCACAAAACCCCATTGTAGAGTGTGTGTGTCACAAACCCCATTAGACAGTGTGTGTGTCACGAACCCCATTGGACAGTGTGTGTCACAAACACCCCTGAACAGTGTGTGTGTCACAAACCCCATTGGACAGTGTGTTTGACACAAACCCCATTGGACAGGTTGTGTGTCACAAACAACCCTGGACACCGTTTGTGTCAGAAAAGCCCCTGGACAGGGTGTGTGTCACAAATGCCCCTGAACAGCGTGTGTGTCACAAACCCCATTGGACAGGGTGTGTGTCACAAACACCCCTGGACACCTTTTGTGTCACAAACGCCCCTGGACGGTATGTGTGTCACAAACCCCATTGGAGAGTGTGTATGTCACAAACGCCCCTGGATAGCCTGTGTGTCACAAACCCCATTGGACAGTGTGTGTGTCACAAACCCCATTGCACTTTGTGTGTCTCACAAACCTCATTGGACAGTGTGTGTGTCACAAACACCCCTGGACAGCGTGTGTATCAGAAAAACCAATGGACAGTGTGTGTGTCACAAACCCATTGGACAGCCGTTGTTTCAAAAACCTCATTGCACAGGGTGTGTGTAACAAAGACCCGTGGACGCCGTTTTTGTTAGAAACGCCCCTGGACAGCGTGTGTGTCACAAAGTCCATTGGAGAATGTATGTCTAACAAACCCCATTGGACAGCGTGTGTGTCACAAACCCCATTGCACAGCATGTGTCACAAGCCCCCCTGGAAACTGTGTGTGTCCAAAATATCCCTGGACAGCGTGTGTGTCACAAACCCCATTGGACAGCATGTGTGTCACGAACCCCATTCGAGAGCGTGTGTGTCACAAACCCCCCTGAACAGTGTGTGTGTCACAAACCCCATTGGAGAGCGTGTATGTCACAAACCTCATTGGATATTGTGTGTGTCACAAACCCCATTGCACAGCGTGTGTGTCACAAACCCCATTGGACAGTGTGTTTGACACAAACCCCATTGGACAGATTGTGTGTCACAAACAACCCTGGACTCCGTTTGTGTCAGAAACGCCCCTGGACAGGGTGTGTGTCACAAATGCCCCTGGACAGCCTGTGTGTCACAAACCCCATTGGACAGCGTGTGTGTGACAAACCCCATTGGACAGGGTGTGTGTCACAAACACACCTCGACACCTTTTGTGTCACAAACGCCCCTGGACGGTATGTGTGTCACAAACCCCATTGGAGAGTGTGTATGTCACAAACGCCCCTGGATAGCCTGTGTGTCACAAACCCCATTGGACAGTGTGTGTGTCACAAACCCCATTGCACTTTGTGTGTCTCACAAACCTCATTGGACAGTGTGTGTGTCACAAACACCCCTGGACAGCGTGTGTATCAGAAAAACCAATGGACAGTGTGTGTGTCACAAACCCATTGGACAGCCGTTGTTTCAAAAACCTCATTGCACAGGGTGTGTGTAACAAAGACCCCTGGACGCCGTTTTTGTTAGAAACGCCCCTGGACAGCGTGTGTGTCACAAAGTCCATTGGAGAATGTATGTCTAACAAACCCCATTGGACAGCGTGTGTGTCACAAACCCCATTGCACAGCATGTGTCACAAGCCCCCCTGGAAACTGTGTGTGTCCAAAATATCCCTGGACAGCGTGTGTGTCACAAACCCCATTGGACAGCATGTGTGTCACGAACCCCATTCGAGAGCGTGTGTGTCACAAACCCCCCTGAACAGTGTGTGTGTCACAAACCCCATTGGAGAGCGTGTATGTCACAAACCTCATTGGATATTGTGTGTGTCACAAACCCCATTGCACAGCGTGTGTGTCACAAACCCCATTGGACAGTGTGTTTGACACAAACCCCATTGGACAGATTGTGTGTCACAAACAACCCTGGACTCCGTTTGTGTCAGAAACGCCCCTGGACAGGGTGTGTGTCACAAATGCCCCTGGACAGCCTGTGTGTCACAAACCCCATTGGACAGCGTGTGTGTCACAAACCCCATTGGACAGGGTGTGTGTCACAAACACACCTCGACACCTTTTGTGTGACAAACGCCCCTGGACAGGGTCTGTGTTACAAACGCCCCTGGACAGCGTGTGTCTCACAAACCCCATTCAACAGCGTGTGTTTCACAAACCCCATTGGACAGGGTGTGTGTCACAAACACGCCTGGACACCTTTTGTGTCACAACTGCCCCTGGACTGGGTGTGTGTCACAAACCCCATTGGACAGTGTGTGTGTCACAAACCCCATTAGACATTGTGTGTGTCACAAACACCCCTGGACACCCTTTGTGTCACAAACGCCCCTGGACAGCATGTGTGTCACCAACCCCATTGGACAGAGTGTGTATGTCGCAAACCCCATTGGAGAGTGTGTGTGTCACAAACCCCATTAGACAGCGTGTATGTCACAAACACCCCTGGACACAGTTTGTGTCACAAACGCCCCTGGACAGCGTGTGTGTCACAAACCCCATTGGATAGTCTGTGTGTCACAAACCCCATTGGACAGTTTGTGTGACACAAACCCCCCTAAACAGTGTGTGTGTCACAAACCCCATTGAACGCCGTGTTTCGTAGAAACGCCATTGGACAGCGTGTGTGTCACAAACCCTTTGGAAAGTCGTTGTTTCACAAACCCCATTGCACAGGATGTGTGTAACAAAGACCCCTGGAAGCCGTTTATGTTAGAAACACCCCTGGACAGCGTGTCTGTCACAAACTCCATTGGAGAGTGTCTGTGTCACAAAACTCATTGGACACAGTGTGTCACAACCTCCCCTGGAAACTGTGTGTGTCACAAACACCCCTGGACAACGTGTATGTCACAAACGCCCCTAGATAGGGTGTGTGTCACAAAACCCATTGGAGAGTGTATGTGTCACAAACCCCATTGGACAGTGTGTGTCACAAACCCCCCTGGACAGTGTGTGTGTCACAAACCCCATTGGAGAGCGTGTGTGTCACAACCCCCCCTGGACAGCGTGTGTGTCACAAACCCCATTGGAGAGTGTCTGTGTCACAAACCCCATTGGAGAGCGTGTGTGTCACAAACCCCATTGGACAACGTGTGTCACAAACACCCCTAGACAGTGTGTGTGTCACAAACGCCCCTGGACAGGGTGTTTGTCACATACCCCATTGGACAGTGTGCATGTCACAAACCCCATTGAACAACGTGTGACTCACAAAGCCCATTGGACACTGCCTGTGTCACAAACCTCATTGGCAACGTGTGTGTCATAAACACCATTGGACAGGGTGTGTGTCACAAACACCCCTGAACAGAATGCGTGTTCACAAATCCCATTGCAAATTGTGTGTGTCAGAAACCCCATTAGACAGCATTTATGTCACAAACCCGCTTGGACAGTGTGTGTTTCAAAAACCCCCTTGGACAGCGTGTGTGTCACAAACCCCCCTGGACAGCGTGTGTGTCACAACTCTCCCTGGACAGTGTCTGTATCACAAAAACCAATGGACAGTGTGTGTGTCACAAACACGCCTGGACACCGTTTGTGTCACAAACGCCCCTGGACAGGGTGTGTGCAATATACCCTATTGGACAGTGTGTGTGTCACAAACCCCATTGGACAGCTTTTGAGTCACAAACACCCTTGGACACCGTTTGTGTCACAAACGCCCCTGGACAGGGTGTGTGTCACAAACGCCCCTTGACAGCGTGTCTGTCACAAACCACATTGGACAGCGTGTCTGTCACAAACCCCATTGGACTGGGTGTGTGTCACAAACACACCTGGACAGCGTGTGTGTCAGAAACGCCGCTGGACAGAGTGTGTGTCACCAACCCCATTGGACAGCTTGTGTTTCACAAACCCCATTGGACAGGGTGTGTGTCACAAACACCCCTGGACACCGTTTGTGTCAAAAACGTTTCTCGTCAGAGTGTGTGTCACAAACCCCATTGGACAGAGTGTGTATGTCGCAAACCCCATTGGAGAGTGTGTGTGTCACAAACCCCATTGGACAGGGTGTGTGTCACAAACACCCCTGGACAGTATGTGTGTCACAAACGCCACTGTAAAGTATGTGTATCACAAACACCCCTGGACAGAGTGCGTCTCACAAACCCCATTGCACTTTGTTAGTATCAGAAAGCCCATTGGACAGCGTGTGTCTCACAAACCCCATTAGACAGGGTGTGTGTCACAAACACCCTGGAGACCGTTTGCGTCACAAACGTTTCTGGACAGGGTGTTTGTCACAAACCCCATTGGACAGTGTGTGTGTCACAAACCCCATTGGAGAGCGTGTGTGTGACAACCCCCCCTGGACATCGTGTGTGTCACAGCTCTCCCTGGACAGTGTGTGTATCACAAAAACCAGTGGACAGTGTGTGTGTCACAGACCCCATTGGACAGGGTGTGTGTCACAAACACCCCTGGACATCTTTTTTGTCACAAAAGCCCCTAGACTGTTAGTGTGTCACAAAACCCCATTATAAAGTGTGTGTGTCACAAACCCCATTAGACAGCGTGTGTGTCACAAACACCCCTGGACACCGTTTTTGTCACAAACGCCCCTGCACAGCGCGTGTGTCACAAACCCCATTGCACAGTGTGTGTGTCAGAAACCCCATAGGACAGCGTGTGTGTCAGAAACACCCCTGGCAGTGTGTGTGTCACAAACGCCCCTGCACAGAGTGTATATCACAAACACCCCTGAACAGAGTGTGTGTCACAAACCCCATTGCACTTTGTGTGTCTCACAAAGTCCATTGGACATTGTGTGTGTCACAAAACCCCCTGGACAGTGTGTGTATCAGAAAAACCAATGGACAGTGTGTGTGTCACAGACCCCATTGGACAGGGTGTGTGTCAAAACCCCAGTGGACAGCCTGTGTGTCACAAACCCCATTGGACAGGTGGTGTGTCACAAACACCCCTGGACACTTTTTGTGTCAGAAACGCCCCTGGACAGCGTGTCTGTCACAAACCCCATTGGACAGCGTGTTTGGTACAAATGCCATTGGACACCGTGTGTGACAAAAACCCATTGGACAGCCGTTGTTTAACAAACCCCATTGCACAGGGTGTGTATAACAAAGACCCCTGGACGCCGTTTGTGTTAGAAAGGCCCCTGGATAGCGTGTGTGTCACAAACTCCATTGGAAACTGTATGTGTCACAAACCCCATTGGACAGCGTGTCTGTCACAAACCCCATTGGACAGCATGTGTCACAAGCCCCCCTGGAAACTGTGTGTGTCCAAAATATCCCTGGACAGCGTGTGTGTCATAAACCCCATTGGTCTCTGTGTGTCACAAACACTCATGGACATCGTTTGTGTCACAAACGCCCCTGGACTGAGCGTGTGTCACAAACCCCACTTTAGAGTGTGTGTGTCACAAACCCCATTAGACAGTGTGTATGTCACAAACAGCCCTGGACACCGTTTGTGTCACAAACGCCCCTGGACAGTGTGTGTGTCACAAACCCCATTGGACAGCGTGTGTGTCACGAACCCCATTGGACAGGTGGTGTGTCACAAACAACCCTGGACACCGTTTGTGTCAGAAACGCCATTGGACAGCGTGTGTGTCACAAACCCCATTGGACAGCGTGTGTGTCACAAACCCCATTGGACAGAGTGTGTGTCACAAACAACCCTGGACACCGTTTGTGTCAGAAACGCCCTTGGACAGCGTGTGTGTCACAAACCCCATTGGACAGCGTGTGTGTCACAAACCCCATTGGACAGGGTGTGTGTCACAAACACACCTCGACACCTTTTGTGTAACAACTGCCCCTGGACTGGGAGTGTGTCACAAACCCATTGGACAGTGTGTGTGTCACAAGCCCCATTAGACATCGTGTGTGTCACAAAAACCCCTGGACACCCTTTGTGTCACAAACGCCCCTGGACAGCATGTGTGTCACCAACCCCATTGGACAGAGTGTGTATGTCGCAAACCCCATTGGAGAGTGTGTGTGTCACAAACCTCCTTGGACAGCGTGTGTCACAAACCCCCCTGGACATTGTGTGTGTCACAAACCACATTGGAGATTTTGTGTGTCACAAACTACATTGGACAGCGTGTGTGTCACAAACCCCATTGGACAGGGTGTGTGTCACAAAAAGCCCTGGACACCATTTGTGTAACAAACGCCTCTAGACAGTGTGTGTGTGTCACAAACCCCATTGGCCAGTGTGTGTGTCACAATCCTCATTGGATAGCCTGTGTGTCACAATCCCCTTTGGACAGCCTGTGTGTCACAAACCCCCGTAAACAGTGTTTCTGTCACAAAGCGAATTGAACACCGTGTGTCGTACAAACGCCATTGGATAGCGTGTGTGTCACAAACCCATTGGACAGCCGTTGTTTCACAAACCCCATTGGACAGGGTGTGTGTCACAAACACCCCTGGAAGCCGTTTGTGTCACAAATGCCACTGAACAGCGTGTGTGTCACAAACTCCATTGGAAAGTGTGTGTGTCACAAACCCCATTGGACAGCATCTATGTCACAAACCCCATTGGACAGTGTGTGTGTCACAAACCCGATTGGACAGCCTGTGTGTCACAAACCCCATTGGACAGCGTGTGTGTCACAAACTCACTTCGGACAACGTGTGTGTCACAAACACAACTGGAAAGTTGTGTCACAACCCCCCATGGAAACTGTGTGTGTCATAAACACCCCTTGACTGACTGTGTGTCACAAACCCTATTGGAGAGTGTGTGTTTCACAAACCCCATTGCACAGCGTGTGTGTCACAAACCCCCCTGGACAGCGTGTGTGTCACAACTCTCCCTGGACAGCGTGTGTGTCACAACTCTCCCTGGACAGTGTGTGTATCACAAAAACCAATGGACAGTGTGTGTGTCGCAGACACCATTGGACACGGTGTGTGTCACAAACACCCCTGGACTGCGATTGTGTCACAAAACCCCATTGGATAGTGTGTGTTTCACAAACCCCATTGGACAGCTTGTGTTTCACAAACACCCTTGGACACCGTTTGTGTCACAAACGCCCCTGGACACGGAGTGTGTCACAAACGCCCCTGGACGGCGTGTCTGTCACAAACCCCATTGGACAGCGTGTCTGTCACAAACCCCATTGGACTGGGTGTGTGTCACAAACACACCTGGACAGCGTGTGCGTCAGAAACGTCGCTGGACAGTGTGTGTGTCACCAACCACATTGGACAGCTAGTGTGTCACAAACCCCATTGGACAAGGTGTGTGTCACAAACACCCCTGGACACCGTTTGTGTAAAAAACGTTTCTGGTCAGGGTGTGTGTCACAAACCCCATTGGACAGAGTGTGTATGTCGCAAACCCCATTGGAGAGTGTGTGTGTCACAAACCCCATTGGACAGGGTGTGTGTCACAAACACCCCTGGACAGTGTGTGTGTCAGAAATGCCCCTGTAAAGTATGTGTATCACAAACACCCCTGGACAGAGTGCGTCTCACAAACCCCATTGCACTTTGTTAGTATCAGAAAGCCCATTGGACAGCGTGTGTCTCACAAACCCCATTAGACAGGGTGTGTGTCACAAACACCCCTGGACACCGTTTGCGTCACAAACGTTTCTGGACAGGGTGTGTGTCACAAACCTCATTGGACAGCGTGTGTGTCACAAACCCCATTGGACAGTGTGTGTTTCACAATCCCCGTTGGACAGGTTTTGTGTCACAAACCCCATTGGACAGGTTGTTTGTCACAAACGCCCCTGAACAGGGTGTGTGTCACAAACGCCCATGGACAGCTTGTGTGTCACAAACCCCGCATTGACATCGTTTGTGTCACAACTCTCCCTGGACAGTGTGTGTATCACAAAAACCAATGGACAGTGTGTGTCTCACAGACCCCATTGGACAGGGTGTGTGTCACAAACACCCCTGGACATCTTTTATGTCGCAAACGCCCCTGGACTGTTAGTGTGTCACAAAACCCCATTGTAGAGTGTGTGTGTCACAAACCCCATTAGACAGTGTGTGTGTCACGAACCCCATTGGACAGTGTGTGTCACAAACACCCCTGAACAGTGTGTGTGTCACAAACCCCATTGGACAGTGTGTTTGACACAAACCCCATTGGACAGGTTGTGTGTCACAAACAACCCTGGACACCGTTTGTGTCAGAAAAGCCCCTGGACAGGGTGTGTGTCACAAATGCCCCTGAACAGCCTGTGTGTCACAAACCCCATTGGACAGGGTGTGTGTCACAAACACCCCTGGACACCTTTTGTGTCACAAACGCCCCTGGACGGTATGTGTGTCACAAACCCCATTGGAGAGTGTGTATGTCACAAACGCCCCTGGATAGCCTGTGTGTCACAAACCCCATTGGACAGTGTGTGTGTCACAAACCCCATTGCACTTTGTGTGTCTCACAAACCTCATTGGACAGTGTGTGTGTCACAAACACCCCTGGACAGCGTGTGTATCAGAAAAACCAATGGACAGTGTGTGTGTCACAAACCCATTGGACAGCCGTTGTTTCAAAAACCTCATTGCACAGGGTGTGTGTAACAAAGACCCCTGGACGCCGTTTTTGTTAGAAACGCCCCTGGACAGCGTGTGTGTCACAAAGTCCATTGGAGAATGTATGTCTAACAAACCCCATTGGACAGCGTGTGTGTCACAAACCCCATTGCACAGCATGTGTCACAAGCCCCCCTGGAAACTGTGTGTGTCCAAAATATCCCTGGACAGCGTGTGTGTCACAAACCCCATTGGACAGCATGTGTGTCACGAACCCCATTCGAGAGCGTGTGTGTCACAAACCCCCCTGAACAGTGTGTGTGTCACAAACCCCATTGGAGAGCGTGTATGTCACAAACCTCATTGGATATTGTGTGTGTCACAAACCCCATTGCACAGCGTGTGTGTCACAAACCCCATTGGACAGTGTGTTTGACACAAACCCCATTGGACAGATTGTGTGTCACAAACAACCCTGGACTCCGTTTGTGTCAGAAACGCCCCTGGACAGGGTGTGTGTCACAAATGCCCCTGGACAGCCTGTGTGTCACAAACCCCATTGGACAGCGTGTGTGTCACAAACCCCATTGGACAGGGTGTGTGTCACAAACACACCTCGACACCTTTTGTGTGACAAACGCCCCTGGACAGGGTCTGTGTTACAAACGCCCCTGGACAGCGTGTGTCTCACAAACCCCATTCAACAGCGTGTGTTTCACAAACCCCATTGGACAGGGTGTGTGTCACAAACACGCCTGGACACCTTTTGTGTCACAACTGCCCCTGGACTGGGTGTGTGTCACAAACCCCATTGGACAGTGTGTGTGTCACAAACCCCATTAGACATTGTGTGTGTCACAAACACCCCTGGACACCCTTTGTGTCACAAACGCCCCTGGACAGCATGTGTGTCACCAACCCCATTGGACAGAGTGTGTATGTCGCAAACCCCATTGGAGAGTGTGTGTGTCACAAACCCCATTAGACAGCGTGTATGTCACAAACACCCCTGGACACAGTTTGTGTCACAAACGCCCCTGGACAGCGTGTGTGTCACAAACCCCATTGGATAGTCTGTGTGTCACAAACCCCATTGGACAGTTTGTGTGACACAAACCCCCCTAAACAGTGTGTGTGTCACAAACCCCATTGAACGCCGTGTTTCGTAGAAACGCCATTGGACAGCGTGTGTGTCACAAACCCTTTGGAAAGTCGTTGTTTCACAAACCCCATTGCACAGGATGTGTGTAACAAAGACCCCTGGAAGCCGTTTATGTTAGAAACACCCCTGGACAGCGTGTCTGTCACAAACTCCATTGGAGAGTGTCTGTGTCACAAAACTCATTGGACACAGTGTGTCACAACCTCCCCTGGAAACTGTGTGTGTCACAAACACCCCTGGACAACGTGTATGTCACAAACGCCCCTAGATAGGGTGTGTGTCACAAAACCCATTGGAGAGTGTATGTGTCACAAACCCCATTGGACAGTGTGTGTCACAAACCCCCCTGGACAGTGTGTGTGTCACAAACCCCATTGGAGAGCGTGTGTGTCACAACCCCCCCTGGACAGCGTGTGTGTCACAAACCCCATTGGAGAGTGTCTGTGTCACAAACCCCATTGGAGAGCGTGTGTGTCACAAACCCCATTGGACAACGTGTGTCACAAACACCCCTAGACAGTGTGTGTGTCACAAACGCCCCTGGACAGGGTGTTTGTCACATACCCCATTGGACAGTGTGCATGTCACAAACCCCATTGAACAACGTGTGACTCACAAAGCCCATTGGACACTGCCTGTGTCACAAACCTCATTGGCAACGTGTGTGTCATAAACACCATTGGACAGGGTGTGTGTCACAAACACCCCTGAACAGAATGCGTGTTCACAAATCCCATTGCAAATTGTGTGTGTCAGAAACCCCATTAGACAGCATTTATGTCACAAACCCGCTTGGACAGTGTGTGTTTCAAAAACCCCCTTGGACAGCGTGTGTGTCACAAACCCCCCTGGACAGCGTGTGTGTCACAACTCTCCCTGGACAGTGTCTGTATCACAAAAACCAATGGACAGTGTGTGTGTCACAAACACGCCTGGACACCGTTTGTGTCACAAACGCCCCTGGACAGGGTGTGTGCAATATACCCTATTGGACAGTGTGTGTGTCACAAACCCCA
Source organism: Nesoenas mayeri (assembly GCF_963082525.1). Taxonomy (NCBI): domain Eukaryota; kingdom Metazoa; phylum Chordata; class Aves; order Columbiformes; family Columbidae; genus Nesoenas; species Nesoenas mayeri. The sequence continues at coordinate 376,271 of NW_027660036.1, forward strand.
TTGGACAGCTTTTGAGTCACAAACACCCTTGGACACCGTTTGTGTCACAAACGCCCCTGGACAGGGTGTGTGTCACAAACGCCCCTTGACAGCGTGTCTGTCACAAACCACATTGGACAGCGTGTCTGTCACAAACCCCATTGGACTGGGTGTGTGTCACAAACACACCTGGACAGCGTGTGTGTCAGAAACGCCGCTGGACAGAGTGTGTGTCACCAACCCCATTGGACAGCTTGTGTGTCACAAACCCCATTGGACAGGGTGTGTGTCACAAACACCCCTGGACACCGTTTGTGTCAAAAACGTTTCTGGTCAGAGTGTGTGTCACAAACCCCATTGGACAGAGTGTGTATGTCGCAAACCCCATTGGAGAGTGTGTGTGTCACAAACGCCCCTGTAAAGTATGTGTATCACAAACACCCCTGGACAGAGTGCGTCTCACAAACCCCATTGCACTTTGTTAGTATCAGAAAGCCCATTGGACAGCGTGTGTCTCACAAACCCCATTAGACAGGGTGTGTGTCACAAACACCCTGGACACCGTTTGCGTCACAAACGTTTCTGGACAGGGTGTTTGTCACAAACCCCATTGGACAGTGTGTGTGTCACAAACCCCATTGGACAGCATGTGTGTCTCAAAACTCATTGGACAGTGTGTGTTTCACAAACCCTATTGGACAGGTTGTGTGTCACAAACACCCCTGGACACCGTTTTTGTCACAAACGCCTCTGGACAGGGTGTATTTCACAAACCCAATTGGACAGCGTGTGTGTCACAAACCCCATTGGACAGAATATGTGTCACAAACACCCCTGGACACCGTTTGTGTCACAAACGTTTCTGTACAGGATGTGTTTCAGAAAACCCATTGGACAGTGTGTGTGTCACAAATGCCATTGCACAGCGTGCATGTCATAAACTCCATTGGACAGTGTGTGTATCACAAAAACCAATGGACAGTGTGTGTGTCGCAGACACCATTGGACACGGTGTGTGTCACAAACGCCCCCGGACTGCGATTGTGTCACAAAACCCCATTGGACAGTGTGTGTTTCACAAACCCCATTGGACAGCTTGTGTTTCACAAACACCCTTGGACACCGTTTGTGTCACAAACGCCCCTGGACAGGGTGTGTGTCACAAACCCCATTGGAGAGCGTGTATGTGACAAACCTCATTGGATATTGTGTGTGTCACAAACCCCATTGCACAGCGTGTGTGTCACAAACCCCATTGGACAGTGTGTTTGACACAAACCCCATTGGACAGGTTGTGTGTCACAAACAACCCTGGACACCGTTTGTGTCAGAATCGCCGCTGGACAGGGTGTGTGTCACAAATGCCCCTGGACAGCCTGTGTGTCATAAACCCCATTGGACAGCGTGTGTGTGACAAACCCCATTGGACAGGGTGTGTGTCACAAACACACCTCTACACCTTTTGTGTCACAAACGCCCCTGGACAGCGTGTGTCTCACAAACCCCATTCAACAGCGTGTGTTTCACAAACCCCATTGGACAGGGTGTGTGTCACAAACACGCCTGGACACCTTTTGTGTCACAACTGTCCCTGGACTGGGTGTGTGTCACAAACCCCATTGGACAGTGTGTGTGTCACAAACCTCATTAGACATTGTGTGTGTCACAAACACCCCTGGACACCCTTTGTGTCACAAACGCCCCTGGACAGCATGTGTGTCACCAGTCCCATTGGACAGAGTGTGTATGTCGCAAACCCCATTGGAGAGTGTCTGTGTCACAAACCTCATTAGACAGCGTGTATGTCACAAACACCCCTGGACACAGTTTGTGTCAGAAACGCCCCTGGACAGGGTGTGTGTCACAAACCCCATTGGATAGTATGTGTGTCACAAACCCCATTGGACAGTGTGTGTGACACAAACCCCATTGGACAGGTGATGTGTCACAAACACCCCTGGACACCGTTTGTATCAAAAACGTTTCTGGTCAGAGTGTGTGTCACAAACCCCATTGGACAGAGTGTGTATGTCGCAAACCCCGTTGGAGAGTGTGTGTGTCACAAACCCCATTGGACAGGGTGTGTGTCACAAACACCCCTGGACAGAGTGCGTCTCACAAACCCCATTGCACTTTGTTAGTATCAGAAAGCCCATTGGACAGCGTGTGTCTCACAAACCCCATTAGACAGGGTGTGTGTCACAAACACCCTGGACACCGTTTGCGTCACAAACGTTTCTGGACAGGGTGTTTGTCACAAACCCCATTGGACAGCGTGTGTGTCTCAAAACCCATTGGACAGTGTGTGTTTCACAAACCCCATTGGACAGGTTGTGTGTCACAAACACCCCTGGACACCGTTTTTGTCACAAACGCCCCTGGACAGGGTGTGTTTCACAAACCCAGTTGGACAGCGTGTGTGTCACAAACCCCATTGGACAGGGTATGTGTCACAAACACCCCTGGACACCGTTTGTGTCACAAACGTTTCTGTACAGGGTGTGTTTCAGAAACCCCATTGGACAGTGTGTGTGTCACAAATGCCATTGTACAGTGTGCATGTCATAAACTCCATTGGACAGTGTGTGTTCCACAAATCCTATTGGACAGGTTGTATGTCACAAACACCCATGGACACCCTTTCGGTCACAAACACCCCTGGAGAGGCTGTGAGTCACCAACGCCCCTGGACAAGGTGTGTCACAAATGCCCCTGTACAGGGTGCATGTCACAAACCGTGTTTGAGTTTGTGTGTGTCACAAACCCCATTGGACAGCGTGTCTGTCACAAACCCCATTGGACAGCGTGTGTCACAACCCCCCCTGGACAGCGTGTGTGTTACAAACCCCATTGGAGAGTGTGTGTGTCACAAACCCCATTGGAGAGCGTGTGTGTCACAAACCCCATTGGACAGCGTGTGTCACAAACACCCCTGGACAGTGTGTGTGTCACAAACGCCCCTGGACAGGGGGTTTGTCACATACCCCATTGGACAGTGTGCATGTCACAAACCCCATTGAACAACGTGTGACTCACAAAGCCCATTGGACACTGCCTGTGTCACAAACCTCATTGGCAACGTGTGTGTCATAAACACCATTGGACAGGGTGTGTGTCACAAACACCCCTGAACAGAATGCGTGTTCACAAACTCCATTGCAAATTGTGTGTGTCAGAAACCCCATTAGACAGCATTTATGTCACAAACCGCCTTGGACAGTGTGTGTTTCAAAAACCCCCTTGGACAGCGTGTGTGTCACAAACCCCCCTGGACAGCGTGTGTGTCACAACTCTCCCTGGACAGTGTGTGTATCACAAAAACCAATGGACAGTGTGTGTGTCGCAGACACCATTGGACACGGTGTGTGTCACAAACGCCCCCGGACTGCGATTGTGTCACAAAACCCTATTGGACAGTGTGTGTTTCACAAACCCCATTGGACAGCTTGTGTTTCACAAACGCCCCTGGACAGGGTGTGTGTCACAAACGCCCCTGGACAACGTGTCTGTCACAAACCTCATTGGACAGCTTGTGTGTCACAAACACACCTGGACAGCGTGTGTGACAGAAACGCCGCTGGACAGAGTGTGTGTCCCCAACCCCATTGGACAGCTTGTGTGTCACAAACCCCATTGGACAGGGTGTGTGTCACAAACACCCCTGGACATTGTTTGTGTCAAAAACGTTTCTGGTCAGAGTGTGTGTCACAAACCCCATTGGACAGGGTATGTGTCACAAACACCCCTGGACACCGTGTGTGTCACAAACGCCCCTGGACAGGGTGTGTGTCACAAACCGTGTTGGAGTTTGTGTGTGTCACAAACTCCATTGCACATTGTGTGTGTAACAAATCCCATTGGACAGCGTGTGTGTCACAAACTCCATTGGACAGTGTGTATTTCACAAACCCCATTGGACAGGTTGTGTGTCACAAACACGCCTGGACACCGTGTGTGTCACAAACGCCCCTGGACAGGGTGTGTGTCACAAACACCCCTGGACACGGTTTGTATCAAAAACGTTTCTGGTCAGGGTGTGTGTCACAAACCTCATTGGACAGTGTGTGTGTCACAAACCCCATTGGACAGTGTGTGTTTCACAGTCCCCATTGGACAGGTTTTGTGTCACAAACCCCATATGACAGGGTGTGTGTCACAAACCCCACTGGACAGGGTGTGTGTCACAAACAGCCCTGGACATCTTTTATGTCACAAACGTCCCTGGACTGTTAGTGTGTCACAAAACTCCATTGTAGAGTGTGTGTGTCACAAACCCCATTGGACAGTGTGTTTGACACAAACCTCATTGGACAGGTTGTGTGTCACAAACAACCCTGGACACCGTTTGTGTCAGAAACGCCCCTGGACAGGGTGTGTCACAAATGCCCCTGGACAGCCTATGTGTCACAAACTCCATTGGACATCGTGTGTGTCACAACTCTCCCTGGACAGTGTGTGTATCACAAAAACCAATGGACAGTGTGTGTCTCACAGACCCCATTGGACAGGATGTGTGTCACAAACACCCCTGGACATCTTTTATGTCACAAACGCCCCTGGACTGTTAGTGTGTCACAAAACCCCATTGTAGAGTGTGTGTGTCACAAACCCCATTAGACAGTGTGTGTGTCACGAACCCCATTGGACAGTGTGTGTCACAAACCCCAGTGGACAGCCTGTGTGTCACAAACCCCATTGGACAGAGTGTTTGACACAAACCCCATTGGACAGGTTGTGTGTCACAAACAACCCTGGACACCGTTTCTGTCAGAAACGCCCCTGGACAGGGTGTGTGTCACAAATGCCCCTGGACAGCCTGTGTGTCACAAACCCCATTGGACAGCGTGTCTGTCACAAACCCCATTAGACAGTGTGTGTTTCACAAACCCCATTGTACAGGTTGTGCGTCACAAACACGCCTGGACACCGTTTGTGTCACAAAGGCCCCTGGACAGTGTGTTTGTCACATACCCCTTTGGACAGTGTGCATGTCACAAACCCCATTGAACAACGTGTGACTCACAAAGCCCATTGGACACTGCCTATGTCACAAACCTCATTGGCAACGTGTGTGTCATAAACACCATTGGACAGGGTGTGTGTCACAAACACCCCTGAACAGAATGCGTGTTCACAAACCCCATTGCAAATTGTGTGTGTCAGAAACCCCATTAGACAGCATTTATGTCACAAACCCGCTTGGACAGTGTGTGTTTCAAAAACCCCCTTGGACAGCGTGTGTGTCACAAACCCCCCTGGACAGCGTGTGTGTCACAACTCTCCCTGGACAGTGTGTGTATCACAAAAACCAATGGACAGTGTGTGTGTCGCAGACACCATTGGACACGGTGTGTGTCACAAACGCCCCCGGACTGCGATTGTGTCACAAAACCCCATTGGACAGTGTGTGTTTCAAAAACCCCATTGGACAGCTTGTGTTTCACAAACACCCTTGGACACCTTTTGTGTCACAAACGCCCCTGGACAGGGTGTGTGTCACAAATGCCCCTGGACAGCGTGTCTGTCACAAACCCCATTGGACTGGGTGTGTGTCACAAACACACCTGGACAGCGTGTGTGTCAGAAACGCCGCTGGACAGAGTGTGTGTCACCAACCCCATTGGACAGCTTGTGTGTCACAGACCCCATTGGACAGAGTGTGTGTCACAAACACCCCTGGACACCGTTTGTGTCAAAAACGTTTCTGGTCAGAGTGTGTGTCACAAACCCCATTGGACAGAGTGTGTATGTCGCAAACCCCATTGGAGAGTGTGTGTGTCACAAACCCCATTGGACAGGGTGTGTGTCACAAACACCCCTGGACAGTGTGTGTGTCACAAACGCCCCTGTAAAGTATGTGTATCACAAACACCCCTGGACAGAGTGCGTCTCACAAACCCCATTGCACTTTGTTAGTATCAGAAAGCCCATTGGACAGCGTGTGTCTCACAAACCCCATTAGACAGGGTGTGTGTCACAAACACCCTGGACACCGTTTGTGTCACAAACGTTTCTGGACAGGGTGTTTGTCACAAACCCCATTGGACAGTGTGTGTGTCTCAAAACCCATTGGACAGTGTGTGTTTCAAAAACCCAGTTGGACAGCATGTATGTCACAAATCCCATTGGACAGGGTATGTGTCATAACCACCCCTGGACACCGTTCGTGTCACAAACGTTTCTGTACAGGGTGTATTTCAGAAACCCCATTGGACAGTGTGTGTGTCACAAATGCCATTGCACATCGTGCATGTCATAAACTCCATTGGACAGTGTGTGTTCCACAAATCCCATTGGACAGGTTGTATGTCGCAAACACCCATGGACACCGTTTCTGTCACAAACACCCCTAGAGAGGCTGTGAGTCACCAACGCCCCTGGACAAGGTGTGTCACAAATGCCTCTGGACAGGGTGTGTGTAACAAACGGTGTTTGAGTTTGTGTGTGTCACAAACCCCATTGGACAGCGTGTCTGTCACAAACCCCATTGGAGTGGGTGTGTGTCACAAACACCCCTGGACACCGTTTGTGTCAAAAACGTTTCTGGTCAGGGTGTGTGTCACAAACCCCATTGGACAGAGTGTGTATGTCGCAAACCCCATTGGAGAGTGTGTGTGTCACAAACCCCATTGGACAGAGTGTGTGTCACAAACACCCCTGGACAGTGTGTGTGTCACAAACGCCCCTGTAAAGTATGTGTATCACAAACATCCCTGGACAGAGTGCGTCTCACAAACCCCATTGCACTTTGTTAGTATCAGAAAGCCCATTGGACAGCGTGTGTCTCACAAACCCCATTAGACAGGGTGTGTGTCACAAACATCCTGGACACCATTTGCGTCACAAACGTTTCTGAACAGGGTGTTTGTCACAAACCCCATTGGACAGTGTGTGTGTCACAAACCCCATTGGACATCATGTGTGTCTCAAAACCCATTGGACAGTGTGTGTTTCACAAACCCCATTGGACAGGTTGTGTGTCACAAACACCCCTGGACACCGTTTTTGTCACAAACGCCCCTGGACAGGGTGTGTTTCACACACCCAATTGGACAGCGTGTGTGTCACAAACCCCATTGGACAGGGTATGTGTCACAAACACCCCTGGACACCGTTTGTGTCACAAACGTTTCTGTACAGGGTGTGTTTCAGAAACCCCATTGGACAGTGTGTGTGTCACAAATGCCATTGCACAGCGTGCATGTCATAAACTCCATTGGACAGTGTGTGTCCCACAAATCCGATTGGACAGGTTGTATGTCACAAACACCCATGGACACCGTTTCGGTCACAAACACCCCTGGAGAGGCTGTGGGTCACCAACGCCCTTGGACAAGGTGTGTCACAAATGCCCCTGGACAGGGTGTGTGTCACAATCCGTGTTGGAGTTTGTGTGCGTCACAAACCCCATTGCACATTGTGTGTGTAACAAATCCCATTGGACAGCCTGTGTGTCACAAACCCCATTGGACAGTGTGTGTGTCACAAACCCCATTAGACAGTGTGTGTTTCACAAACCCATTGGACAAGTTGTGTGTCACAAACACGCCTGGACACCGTTTTTGTCACAAACGCCCCTGGACAGGGTGTGTACAACATACCCCATTGGACAGTGTGTGTGTCACAAACCCCATTGCACTTTGTGTGTCTCACAAAGTCCATTGGACAGTGTGTGTGTCACAAACCCCCCTGGACAGCGTGTGTATCAGAAAAACGAATGGACAGTGTGTGTGTCACAAACCCATTGGACAGCCGTTGTTTCACAAACCCCATTGCACAGAGTGTGTGTAGCAAAGACCTCTGGACGCCGTTTGTGTTAGAAACGCCCCTGGACAGCGTGTGTGTCACAAACTCCATTGGAGAGTGTCTGTGTCACAAACCCCATTGGACAGTGTGTGTGTCAAAAACCCCATTGAACAGCATGTGTGTCACAACCCTCCCTGGACAGTGTGTATGTCAGAAACTCTCCTGGACAGGATTTGTGGTCACAATCCTCATTGGACAGCGTGTGTGTCTCAAACATCCCTGGACAGTGTGTGTGTAACAATCCCCATTGGAGAGAGTGTGTGTCACAAACCCAATTGGATAGTGTGTGTGTCACAAACCCCATTGGACAGCCTGTGTGTCACAAACCCAGTTGGACAGTGTGTGTCAAAACCCCCCTTGACAGTGTGTGTATCACAAACACCCTTGAACAGTGTGTGTGGCACAAACCCAATTGGACAATGTGTGTGTCACAAACCCTCCAGGACAGTGTGTATTACAAACCTCATTGGATATTTTATGTGTCACAAACACCGTTGGACTGTGTGTGTGTCACAAACGCCATTAGACAGAGTGTGTGTCACAAAAGCCATTGGACAGCTTATGTCACACCCCCCCCGGACAGCGTGTGTGTCACAAACCCCATTGTACAATGAGTCTGTCTCAAACCCCTGTGGACATTGTGTGTGTCAAAACACCACTGGATAGTGTGCGTGTCACAAACCCCATTGGACTGTGTGTGTGTCACAAACCCCATTGGACAGAGTGTGTGTCACAAACCCAATTGGACAGTGTGTGTGTCACAAACCCCATTGGACAGCCTGTGTGTCACAAACCCCATTGGACTGTGTGTGTGTCACAAACCCCATTGGACAGAGTGTGTGTCACAAACCCAATTGGAGAGTGTGTGTGGCACAAACCCCATTGGACAATGTGTGTGTCACAAACCCCCTTGGACAGTGTGTGTGTCACAAACACCATTGTACTCTGTGTGTGTCACAAATCCTCCTGGACAGTGTGTGTGTCACCAACTCCATTGGACAGCGTGTGTGTCACAAACCCCATCGGACCAAGTATGTGTCACAAATCCCATAGGACAGTGTGTGTGACACCAACCTCATTGGACAGTGTGTGTGTCAGAAACCCCTTTGAACAACGTGTGTCTCACAAACCCCATAGTACAGTGTGTGTGACACAAACACCAGTGGACATTGTGTGTGTCACAAACCCGATTAGACAGTGTGTGTGTCACAAACCCCTCTGGACAGCGTGTGTGTCACAAACCCCATTGGACAGCGTATGTGTTTACAAACCTCATTGGACAGCATGTGAGTCACAAGCAGCATTGGACTCTGTGTGTGTCACAAACCCTCCTGGACAGTGTGTGTGTCACAAACCCCACTGGACACACAGATTACTACAGTAAAAAACCAACACTGAAGGTATGCAGGTCTTTATTTCTTCTAGTTGAGGGGATCAATAAGAGATTTAGCTGCTTGCACTGTTTTTGTTACTCACACACTGATGATCTAGTATAGAGGCTACAAACCTCACAAGAAGCAGACCCAGAACCTCATTTAAGTGCCCTAAGGTCGAATTAAGAAGTCATTTAGCTGGTTTTCTCAGTGACCCCCCTGCTCTGAGATTCCTCCTTGCACAGTGACTATCAACGCCAGAAGGAAAATTTACTTTAATCCCGCACGCAGGTGAATTTTGGGTTTTTAAGTTTCTTTCCTTAAATGAATGATGTATTTCTCTCTTATATAGTTAAGTAAAGGTTCACAAAAAAACCACATTTCTTTGCTGGACTTTTGTTTCTTTTCAGTGGCAAAATTTGTCACTGTACAAATATTGGATCAGATGGCAACTAAAATATCATGAAGTTAGTTGACATTCCTCCAATACCCATCTATATAAACAGATTGTTATCAGTTACTAAAATGGTTAAAAATCAGTCTTACTGCTCGTCAGTTGTTATTAATGAGAAAACTGTTTTACATAACTGACCTGAAATGCAGATGAATCCAGAAGAAAAAACAGCCTCGTTGTATGAAGACAAGTTATCTGTTTGGGCATAAACTGGATAAATGGACGTATGAGAACAAGAGCATTCCACATAGTCTGATGTGTCGTCAACCACTTTGCAGAACCCGCTGTCGGACAGCCAGCTGCAAAACAAAATGTTCACAAAGCTGGAAATCGACTTGTCTAATTCACACGGTAAACAGGCTTGAAAATTGTTGTATCTCTGAAAACACCGGGTTTTCTAAACTACTGCATAAGTTTATCTTCATCTATTGCACATCTTTCATGTGCAGTTTTTAGAATAGCATATTTACATAAAATTAAAACAGCTTTTAAAAAAATATATTATTAAAAAAATATAAGTATATAGTAATGAACTTTGTTTTTCTGCTAGAAATTTTTTTTGTGGCCATGTTTTAAAACTTACACAAGATTCACAGTCCCATCTGAATTTTTAAATAGTGTGTTGCTTATACTTGCACAGTGCTTTAGCCCATTCTGAAGAACACTTGCTGTTTGCTGTTTTGAAACTAAAATACATGTTCTCCTTCAGTATTGCTGAAAACTTTGGAAAAGGATACTACAGGTGACATCCTAAGCCATTTCTAGTGGAAACCACATTGTTCTGTGATACAGTGTCTAGATAAAAGGAGAGTATGCAGGTAAATTCTGCTGCATCTCCTTCCTGAATAGTTTATATCAGTGACAGACTGATATAATCCAGACCATCTAATGAAATCATATCTAAACTAACTAGTTGTCTGCAGGATATAGAATGTAACTCTCTCTAATTTCATTTATACTGTGTGAACAGGAAAGAAATAGGCAAATCAAATAATAGGGCATTGAAGGGAATACACAGAAAACTTTAGCACATCGCTTGCAATGGTGTGAGTAGCAATAAGAATGGAAAATGATCAGCAGTTCACCACTTCTGAAAACCAGGATACATCAAGTCAAGCTAGCAGCAGCAATATTAAAAACTACCAGGAGATGGCCTTTCTGTCAAAAAGTAAGAGCCCTACAGAGATCATCGTCAAAAGTTATGCCAAAATTCTGGATATTAGCAAATAAGGAATATTCTGTTTCAGTGACTTGAAGCAATACCAGAGACGCAGGTTTAATTCTTTGTAAGAATGGACTCAAAATGTTGTCTGATAACAACTGTAAAGAGTACAAAAGACGCTAATATTAATGAAGTGATGCCATTCTGGAATTTATGGCCTCTCAGCATTGCCCAACACATCATTACGTAAACTAAACAGTACTGTAATGAAAAAAAATCAATAGTAGAAGTCTGAGAAATCTCTAAGTTAGAATAACTACACATTTTATTATACAGAATGTTTTACGTGCTGGTACAAAGGCCAGAAAAGTTAAGGGAAAAAGATGGATAAGAAATAGATCAATTTCGTACTTGCAGGCGATCTGATCGGACTTGATGGGATTTTATACAAATACACATGGTAGAAACTGGAAAACTAAACAGATTAATAAAACAACCTTTCAGCAGCTTGGCTCCAGAGGAGACATAGAGACTTTTGTGGAACAATCTGACTTCCTGTAGCATAAATCCGATAAACAACTTCATTGTTATCTTTCAAAGGGTATGAACTCTGACCCTTCAAACTCATAGAAAAAGCCTGAAACAATACACACAACATAAACACAAACTTAATATTAAAATTCAACAGTCAGTGCTCATTTTAATCACCAACACACTAAAACGCTCACATTATTTTAAAGACATTTAAGATGGTTCGAGTAATATATTAATTAATTTATTGAAAAAATAAATTGCATTATCTTCAAACCTTGTTCTTCAAGGCAAGCTCTTTGTCTCCAGTAAGGAACCACTGCTGACTGCTATATTCTGTGAACTGTACAGATTCACAGCTCTCTTCTTGAAGAGGGGATAACACAACAGAGACCTTTAACAAATGTTCAGGTACTTGAATAAAATCTCCATCTTTTCCATCAAATCTGTGTCCGTTGATTTGCTAAGGAAACCAGTTGTGAGCCATTATTGCAATGTACGGGCAGCTGTCAAGGCTATTTTTACCTCTGTTGAAGAGGAAAAGCAACAGGGCTGGTAAGTGGAACTGAACTTTCACTATGCTTCACATAATTACTCTAAAATGTATGCGTAATTAATATTTTATTCCTTCATCATTTTAGGCTTTATTACATTTAATAAAAAGACAGCTTCCGTTTCTGTGAAAAAAAGGAGGGGCGGAATTATTATGTATTTTGGCTTCTCCATTTCTCCTCTGGATTTTGCTCACTATGATCTGTAAGAAAAACCATCCCATGGTAAAACAGGTTATCATAATATTCATCTTTATAACTTGATGTAGAGAAGAGTCAATAACAAGGAGAAGCATTAAAATGGATGATCTAGCTCTTATTCCCAAGAGATGACACAAAAATCTTGCAATAAGGAATTTGAACTTTCAAGTTCTGGACACTGTTCCAGATAGCACTGTTATTTATGCCATTTACTGTCTTTTGGCTGAGATGGGCATCTTAACCCCTATAACTTATGCAATGTCACAGAAAGTTGCATCTCCAAAAGAAACTGAGAAAGAAATCTAAAGCATGCTGATTTTCACCTGACGGGAGTAAAGAAAAAAGGTATTTTTTAATTCTAGATTCAACTACCGGTTTTTTAATAGGTTCACAGTGGGAGAAACCCACTGTTGAAAAGTGTTTGTGTCATAAAACTGTCATTTGTTTCTGCAGTCATCTATTTTCCCTGCCCATTAGCCTGGCCATAGGTTATGATGCACTTGCAGAAAAAACTAGGAATTTGAAACTACATGTAAAAACTATGAGTTGCTTTCAGGCAATTCTAAATAATGTTCAAGTGAGCAAAACCATGTACACAGAAATTAGAGAATGCCAGTAGAAATTTTGGGTTACTTACTGTCACCTACATCTCAAAGGAAAGCTCTCCATCATATAATTACGTTATTTTCTTAGCAAGATTAATTAATCCTTTTCTAAGCAATATTTAAGCTAATAGTGACTTAATACATCCCAGATCTCCTGACTTCTACTCTCAGAGCTACCCCGCATTTGTGACACCAGCTCTTAGAGCTTTGTAAGATTCCGACAGAGTGCAACACGTTTTCATACAGGTAACAAGTCCCTTTTCTAAAAAAACATCATTTACATTTTTACTGTATTAGCTTTCTGGTATTTTCAAAACGTATTTTGAATTCAAGGTTACTTACCTTTCTCCCGGTGACCCACACATTACCCCTGTCAACAGGGAAAAGGCAAATTTCCCGGTCACCGCAGCAAGCAGGCTATATCCTCGTGTGTCCTCGCCTTTTGGGCTAGCCAGGGTGCAGAGTATCTCATAGAAAAGGCTTCTACTTTTATCAGTGAGTAACTGTTTCTCACCAACATCTGTCACCTAAAGGGAGGAGAAGAAATCGAACATTTTATGCACACAAGTCTGCTTGTAACATTTCCTCATAAAACGAACATTTATCCCAGTGTTCATTCTGAAAGTTCAGCATATTTTTCATTTCTTGATCACTGCGGCCAAGGCATCAGGTGCAGTCTATGTCAAAACTACACAAAGATATCCTTACTAATGTGGATTTATTAAAGAAACCATGTGGGACTTTTCATTCCTTCGCAAGTCAAAGATCGTTGCGCCCTGAGGATTCTTGATATGATTTCTGTGTCAAAATGGCAACAGTCACAAATGAATTATTCTTCCTTAATATTTTTATACTGTTTTGTGTCTAGGTATTTAAACATTTTCCAGCTCCACATTTAAACACTTTCCAGATGCATTTTGCATTGCTCCACAAGTCCAGAAGAGCCAGGAAGCCACAAAACTAGTCCCAGGGTTTTCACAGAACTCAGGGCAATGCTGAAGTGCTCAGGTACTTGCCAGCCCGATTGCCAGAGATAATGCAGAGGAAAAAAAAGGAAAAGAATATGCAGGCCTGGTTAAGACAACAGCAGAAGACTCCAGCTGGTCCTGGTAGGACTTGCTGGTGTGTTGACTGTATTCAAATGTGAAGATAAGAACAACCTATCAGAGAGCAGTGTAGGGGAAAGGGACCTGGGGGTCCTGGGGACAGCAGGATGACCATGAGCCAGCACTGGGCCCTTGTGGCCAGGAAGGCCAATGGTACCTGGGGTGGGTTAGAAGGGGGTGGTCAGTAGGTCAGAGAGGTTCTCCTGCCCCTCTGCTCTGCCCTGGGGAGACCACACCTGGAACCTTGTGTCCAGTTGTGGCCCCTCAGTTCCAGCAGGACAGGGAACTGCTGGAGGGAGTCCAGCGCAGCCACCAAGATGCTGAAGGGAGTGGAGAATCTCCCGTGTGAGGAAAGGCTGAGGGAGCTGGGGCTCTGGAGCTGGACAAGAGGACACTGAGGGGTGACTCATTCATGGGGATCAATATGGCAAGGGGGAGCGTCAGGAGGATGGAGCCAGGCTCTTCTCGGTGACAACCAATGGTAGGACAAGGAGGAATGGGTACAAACTGGAACACAGGAGTTTTGGAGGTTCTGCTTAAATTTGAGAAGAAACTTGTTCCCGGTGAGGGTGGCAGAGCCTGGCCCAGGCTGCCCAGGGAGCTTGTGGAGTCTCCTTCTCTGCAGACATTCCAACCCCCCTGGACACCTTCCCGTGTAACCTCATCTGGGTGTTCCTGCTCCATGGGGGGATTGCACTGGATGAGCTTTCCAGGGCCCTCCAACCCCTGACATTCTGTGAATCTGTGATTCTGTGAACCCTGAGCCTCACTGCCTTGTGCCAGGGCTAAAACCAACAAAGATATGCCCTGAGAATCAAGAAATCGTAACAAGCTCTGTGAAAGCGTGACACCAAAGGGAAAATGTGGCACAGCACAAAGCATCGTGCTATAGGTACATACACAAAATCAATACCAGTTGTTCTTTTCAACCTATTTGATTGTTGATTGCCGGCCACCATCCTAACTTGTAGCAGGCAAACGTCTTCCATGACTGGGACTTCACAGCTTCTATTTTTACCTTTGTCTGGGTCCCTGGATCCCTGGGTCCCTGCTGTGGATGCTGTCCTTGATCTTATCACAGGCCTGTGTGTTATTTTACTCTTATTAAAGTCATTGGTCATTCAAGAAAGAGCAGGAAAGGTTTACCTTATCTATTATATGCATCACAGCAGTAAGCTGCTCTTCTGTGGTTTCTGTAGCCACTTTGACATTCAGATTCTGGAGGACTCTGTGTAAGATGGTGTCATCAAGAGGCTGATGGAGTTGATCAGTGAGCCCCCAAGCTGGCAAGGAGTCCAAATCTGACACAATGGTGACCTTAGCAATGCCATACACGTCATCTGCCCTGGCACCGCCTGTGGGATTAGAAAGTACAACCTGGAAACGCTTTGGAGATGGGTTTAAAGATCCTGTCTTTGGAGTCAGGGTCACATCCAGGAACATATTTCTCTGTCCAGGTTCAAAAGTCAATAAACCCTCAGATCTGGCAAAATCTTATCCTGCCACAGCTGGAGATATGAAGGTCCGGCCAATAGGTTCAGGTTTCCGTAGCTCCTTAAAACAAATCAGAAGAGTTTGGGGTAACATTATGATAGATACAATCGTTCAAAAACAGCTGCTGTAGAACTCCTGTTGTAAATAGGTAAAATTTAAGTGTGTAAAAAAAGAAACCCTCTTTCAAAATGCAGTTAAGAATTATATAACAATTACCTTAAATGAAATATCTCCCTGAAGTAGCAATCTGTCACCTGTAATCACTGACTACCCAGGGAAAGAATTATATATATTGTCGATAGTGTACAGGATCCCTCTCGTTCTTTTGCAAAACAAAAATCACAAAGCTTTTTCTGGGTGAACAGATGTTACAGAAACGTTAGCACATCTGTAAGGTGAATTCCAGAGGGCACAATGTAAGTTTAGGTCTGTAGCATGAAATTCCCTCGGTTCATGGTACAGGCAGGCATTACAGATACATAAAAACTAAACAAAAGGAAAAAAATAAACCACTCTGGAAACCTGTGCCCAAATTAATATCAGTTCATGATATTTTTAGTCCCAGTACAGATACCTAGGAATGCTATAGGGCCTCATTTCTTCTGTGAAGTAGCACTCTTTTCACCTTCCACGAGGTCTGCAGATTCTTCATATCCTTACTGCTTTTGTCAGTTGCCATAACCCTGGTATTATATCTCGTAATATAACAAACTTTCCTTAAGTGGAAACTAACATTCCGGGCTATTATTCAAATTCAATAGTATTTCTTAATTTAGTAAGAACTGATTGTATACTGACTATTAAGCAAAGATGTTTATTTGTGAAATACTAGACCGCTTTTGAAAACATTTTGCTTTAATTAGTAGAGTTTACTTATGGAATAAATCAGAATTTTTTTTTGAGTTCAGAGAACTTAGTAAATCAATGCAGTGTGTATCTCTTTCAAAATTGCTCTAGAACAAAATCACATCATCTGTGCAAATTTCAGTAAGAAGTTTCCTTTTGTTTACCCCTTCCAATCGAGAACTAGGAAATGGAGCGATAAGTGGTAATAAAAGCACCAGTGGCAAGAGCATTGTTTAAGAAACCTTTGTAGAAATGAGATCAACATCTGTTTCCTGTCTGCCACGGCTTCTTATTTTACAGGTACCAAGAGCACCAATAATTTGGTGTGTGGTCACGCACACTCATTACCTAAAAATATCCGAAGAAGGGTTGCTATATAAAAATTATAAACAGGTAAAGAAATGCTCCCTATATTTCAGGCTAAATATACACTAGACAGTAGCAATTTCTTCTCCATTTAACATCTAAATTATAATGAACTTTTGGCTGGAAAGAATGTGAAAATTTGTTATCACGCAATTCAACAAAAATTGCACTGGTCAGCTATAAGAAATGGATGGAAATATCACGTAATCCCATGCAGTTGAAATAAATATGCATCCAATACAGCAATAGAATGCAAAGCATTTTACTGTAAAGGTTGATGGAATTACACCCCTCTTGCAGCCTGTTCCTTGACGTTGAAATCAAGGAAGGAATCATGTTTTTGCAGTTGTGTTACTTCTGCTAAAGGAGAATCTTCATAATCTGTCAGTTAATGATGAGGTAGTCATTTAGAGATAAAAGGGTCCCAAGTTAGAAGTGTCTGATGTTACAGCTGTAAACATAACCAAAAAAATGAAAGGGGATGGTAAAATAGGCTTAAGCACGTGAGATTTTTTAATCAGATAATTTTAGTTTAGAACTTCAAGAAAATGCAATAAAATCTGATGAAAGCGCTCCTTCTCTTTTCCTCAGTGTGCTCTGTGTATTAATACATTTTTCACCTAAAACAGCAAGTGTGTTGGCATCTGAATCTTGACAGGCATACACATAATAAAAACTTAATTTGAGAGAAAAAAGCCTCAAAAATTTGAGTATTTCAAGAACTTTAGGACAAAGAAAGAAATGTATTTAATGCCTGCCTGCCCGTTGTCTTTGAGGTAACTGAAAGGTACTATGAAACAAATCACTCTTGATAATACAAGAGTGAACAAGGCCTTTTTACTAGTGGAAAACAAACAAAATTATAATGTATGGGCCCAGCAAATGCTTGACTGCTTCCTGAAAAAAATGCTAATTACAGCCAGATTCACTTTACAGAATGAACGATTTACTAGCAAAAAAATAAGTTAAATTATAAAACCAGCAACAGACGCTTTACCTGCATGCTGGAGCTGACCACTGTGGTGACCGATGTACTAGAATCTCTATGCACTTGCCGGCTGATTAAAGTTGTCTTCTTGTGAGCCACAGCAAAACGAGATCCCACAGCAAAATACACTAAACCACGAGGAGCGTCGCTTTCAAGGACGGTTATAAAAGCAAATCTGGCACTGCTGTTCAATGCAGCTCCTGTGCTTACAGCATAAAGCTCAACAAAAAAATACGTCTCAAATTCAGGTACCTGTAAAGGAGGGATGATTTTCATGCCATTATAAGACCCACTAATTATTTGTTTTTAAAAAGTTTGCATTATTTTGTATGCACAATGGATACTAACACTATAAGCATGCCTCTTGAAATGTGCAGTAAGTGCAAGGAAGTATGAATATATCCTAAAAATAATAATGTTGCAGCAATGCCACGTGCAATAATGACATCGTGAATTTTTGCATGGGACTCTACCGCAATAAAACAGCTATTTGTATACTACACGTATTGTTACCGTAAATTTGCCATAAGACAAGACGGTAAATGCTTTAAGAGCTCAATTTTCCAGATTATGGAGTTACACAGCTGTACATTTTGTAAGGAATTTGCTCTTTCACTTAATTTTTGCCTTATGAAAAGGCATGTACCCACCTTCTTACCTGTGTAAAAAACTCCATAGAAGAGTGAGTATGCAGTTTTGAATCTTCAGTTAATATTGACTGTATTTTTATATTGAACTCTGCTAACCACAGTTTTGAATAGTCTGGAAATACAGGCTATTGAATTTCAGCGTTCACATGTCAAAGAATTAGTCTAGGAATTTCTACAAACTGAATGCCTGTTTATTGAAAATAAGGTAGCAATATTAAATTACACTATGACGTGTTGCCCTACCTTTGATTTTCTATCTACACTACAGATATAACATGTTTAAAAATAGATATCCGATTCCTGAGATTCCATAAATAATTGGAAATATGGCATCCGAACCTATTAGATGCACTGAGGAAGCAGCAAACCAGCAAAAAAACCCTCCATAGTTCTTTACAAGACAACAGCATTATAAAAAAAAAGTTGGTAATTGAAGACGATTTCAAGTATAGATTTTTGTTCCGGGTCTGGATTTTTGGAAATTCTACTGTAATTCTAGGAAAGCAGGATCCAGCTCTTAGCAAATGAAGTCAGTGCAACTGACCAAGCAAAAACTTTCTAAAAGCTAGATGTCATACCGTACGCCATAAAAACGTAAAATATTTACTGAATGCATTTATTACTTCATCATTTCATAATGTATTTGTTGCTAATTTATAAGCTATTTTATGGAAGAAGAACTGGAAGAAGAATTAAAGAATATTTGGGGGGGCTAAACAGCATATATTTTTAATCGAGTAGTCATCAAGTAATTATTTACATGGAATGATCTTGACTAATGGATGACAGGCACAAATTCACTGTAGCGCCACAGGGAACTAACCTTCCATTAGCACCTGTTTGAGTGGCACACGCTTGTGCTTCATGTGGTATAAATGCATGTTTCTAACGCTGCCAGTCCGCTGTCATTAAATAATGAAGACACTCCTCTGGAATAAACAGGTTCAAAATCCCAGTTTGCTCAGCGAGGCCACCTGTGATCCGCTCATGCATATATTTTATTCCTTGGCTCTGTAATTTAAAAATTACATCCGAAGATGCAGAAGGAAAATAGCCCTCTGAGCTAAGGGAATGCACACAGTTCCCTAGTGGGAAATGATTGTTTCCCACATCCTACATCTTGCGTTGTTTTCTAAAGTGTAGTCAGACAAACTGTAGAAACCTTCTCATATTGTCTTTCTTCCATTCCCCAGACCTCAGCTTTGCCACTAGCCTGACGGTTCAGATAGTTTATCGGAAAATTTCAAACTCTTCACTCTGAAAGAATGACAAACATTAATCTTTCCTTTCTTAAGGGACTGTTCTAAGCACCAGGTGTTCAAACAAAATTATTTTTTCCTTTTGTTTCCAGTAAAAATTGTTGCAATAAAAGCGTTTTGGTTTTTTTTTTTTTTTTTTTTATAGAATGAGGTGTTATTAGTTGCAGGATATGCTTTCTATAAAACACCCTAAGAAGTCCTTTAACTGATTAAAAATTTACCGTGTGGAGGATAAGAATGCAGCAAATGAATACACATCTCACTGAGATAACTCCATTCTTTTTTCTTATGGTTCTATAAAAGATCTGCATTTTACTCTTCAAATTAAATACTCATCTTCCCAAGTTTTTAGCAGTCACCATGGACGCAGCACAAGCCTGTAAATAAACATGTATTTGCAGAGGAGCTGAGCAGATGTCAAGTTACCATCTCCAGACTGGGCCCCATACATCACTTCCTCCAGATCAGAGGGTTTTTTCAGTCTTGATAAGCTGCAATTCAACACCACAGGGCTATACACAAATGAGTAATAATTACTTACATTCTCAGGCTTTAGTTCAATGGAGATGTTGCACAACGTTTGACCTGCCATGCAGGTAGTGGATCCCACCACGGATACAAGTTCATTCTCCAAGTTCACGCCATCCTTCAGAAGGACAACAGCTGTTTTATTAAAGGTCACACGCCAAAAGATCTTCACCTCTTCAAAAGCCCGATAAGCAAATCGAGAGTATATATGTACTGAAGGAGATCACTATTGTTTTAGGAAACATAAACCACGGAGGTAACACACATTTTCTGTTATGATTCAAAGCTTATCACCAGGGAACAAACTGCTGTAGGATGAAAACTTCTCTTTTTTAATTTAAATTCCTTCACCTGACGTGTGTTTAGATCACAAAAACATCACACAGGAAGAAAATAAAGCAATTACACGGAGCTAGGTTATTCTCAATTTTTATTTCAGAAAACATGACATCAGCTGCATAAGAGACACTGGTTCTTGGAAGGGAGTTGCCCGTGTACCTTCCTTAATACTACAGTGACCGTTCGCCTGGAAAACCAGGTAGGATTTGTCTTTCCTCTAAGTTTAAGGAACGTGAAGTACTTGAGCATATTTGATTAAAAGTACACATCAATGTGCAACATATAGATATATAGAGATATATATATGTGCTAATTAGAAAAAATATAGTGTCTGTGTGACTGAAAACATTATCATAGTGCTGACACTCAGGTGCCTTCTTAATTGCTCATTTTAGTATTCATACCTACATTGTACTACACGGGGAGTTGAGAATTTGAATTACACCTCGAGCAGGGCAAATATTTTAACTCAAGCAAATCTTTCACACTTGTAGCCTTATAGTGTAAGTTGGAAAATACTTGTTTTTCCTGTCTCTGCTTTATCACAGTAGAGTGACAGACCTACTCACATTCACAACTTAAAGCCAGTTCATCAACTTCTGAGAAGTTACTAAAGCAGCTGAAAGGCAGATTTATTTTAAAACTCTTTGATAAACTCTTCCACTAACAGCAGCTCCTGTGGTTAACAACACAGCATGTTACAACATGTGGGAAGCACATTCGAATCGGCTGTTGCCTGCACCTGTTTGGTTGCCTTGTGACAATCAGCAGCACCTCTCTGTTCTCCGAGTCTTCATCAAGTACGAGAGCGCTTTGTACTTCTGGAACAAATCCCAAAATGCCATTCTGGAGATCACTTCCTATAGAGGAAACAGTCCATGAAAGTAAGCAAGAAAGTTAAGCTGAGACTAAATTATAACCTTCATGTGAATAACCACTAAAAAAAATTTAAAATAGGTATCAAAACAATGCTACAAAGTATCATCTGGGGACACCTTGAGAAAATTTATTATAATATTTCTGGGTTTAATTTACACTACATAGTTATCCAGAACTTTAAATGTTGGCATTTCTAAATTTTATTTTAACCAGTAGAAGAAGTACTTTTGAAAGCAGATATAGTAGGGTACGGGATGAAGATGGGCTTCCAAGGACAGCTTTCTTATTCGTCCCACTCATACTCTTGTTGAAGCCATTAATTTTTCCAAATTGTCACATCAGCTTTTCTTCTGCATCTTTAATTCCGTGTGTGCAAGTATGGAGCTGCACAATACTTCACTGTTCTCATGGGAATGTAAACATCTTTGGCAAAACAGCAGTGTATGGAAAAAAAATCCAGGTTTAATGAGGGGAAGCTAATGTCTTCACAGTGCCCCATTAAATCTTGTTACTAAAGGATTTCTCCTTTACAGGTAGCAATGGCTTTACTTACCAGTGCATGCTGAATGTCAATATAGAGACTGATACTTTGCACAAACCCCATTGTATGTAAAAGTGACAAAATGGCAAAAGTAAAAATCCAAAATGCCTGCAATGCTACTGGATCTACATAAAAACTACTCAAGATTAGTCTTTTCCCTTAAAGAGTAAAACAGGGCAAGAACAGAGATAAGCATAATCTCTAAATGTATTTTGAGCTACGTTGCTAAGGGACGCGTAGTAGCTTTGTACATTAGATGCTTCCTCTGCTCTGGAAAACTCAAGATTTCACAATAGAATACCCTGCTTATCGTCAAATAGATTGCCAATCTTTACATGAAAATTGCTATGAAAACATAGTCATTTACTGTTATTAATTTTCCCAGGGAAATAATATTACCTGCAATAATTACTGTTGCAAAAGCAGCAAATCCATATTCATCCTTTCCTTCTACAATCTGAGCTCCATATTCAGGATTTGAGAGGAAAACATAAAACAATTCCTGTCCTTCAGGCTCATCATCGTCAAAAATCTTTATGGACACCCTGCTTTCTCTTTGTCCATCCAGCAAAGTCAAAGAGACTGACTGTTCCTCAAAATCTTCCCCTTCCATTGCCCAAGTGAAGTTGGATCTTCCATAAACGGAAGGAAATCCTTCATAAAAGGATATGAATCTGCTCCACTTTGTGCACTCACTCCCCCAAAGGTTTTAATGGTTACTTCAACATCACCAGTAAAACCCTTGGTCCTTCTGATATGAAGTATCGCTGTGTTGGGGGTACTGTTGTTGGCATCTTCTTCAACATAAATAAACTCTGGCCCCAAACTTAGTATTCCATGAAGAATATCATTAGCGAGGATATTAACTGTTGCAACACTGAAAGCTGGATTCAGACGTGGACTCCAGGCAAGGTTCACAGGTTGAACATCCAAAATTTCCACACAAGTCAAATTTACAAAAAAAAATTCCTCAATTTCAGAGACAGAGTCATCAATTATTGATATTTCTATCACAGCGTTTGTCTGAAAATGTAAAAACATAAGCTCTCCATTGTAGATGGCTACAAAGTCCTCTAGTGGTTTGGCACTTCCTGGAATGGTCTGATATGTCAATTTAGTGAGATTACTTTGAAAACCAAACAATCTTTGGACATGGAGTGTGACTGCCCAAACATCATCTTCAACTGAAACAGACCTTGAGTTAAGAGCAAACTGGAAGATCCCCATTGGCTCAATTTCAGCTGTTGTAAAACCCGATCTGAAACAGAAAAGACACCAAAGTTGACAGAGGAAATACGAAGCGTGAAGAAAAGTAAAACATTAAAGCAGAATAATTTCCAGTGAACAATCAATGATGGCTGTAAGAAAGCGGATTAAACAAATGTCTAATAGCAGAGGGAAGAAATAGCAACCATACCAAAGCAAGATGTAACATGATTGCCTGAAAAATGATTTGGTAATAATAGGATCGAACAGCCCTCCTCAGATGCAATGCACCCGAATCAGCACAGGATACAGAGTAAAGTTTAAATAAAATAAAGTCTTCCTGAGAAAATGGAGAAGCAAAGGAAAGTATGATGTTTTTCCGTTGTGGACACAATGAAAGAAGATACATTACAAATACAGCCACCCCGAGTAATACCAGTTTTATCTATAGAACAAACTTCCCATTTCAAAGGAAAACTGAGGGATAGACAGATCCTAACAGATCTACAGTTAGAGCCAGGAAGCTAGAGAATGAGAGGAAGTTATTTTAAAACTTACAGTGGGGCTTTGAAATACTAACTGCCCCCTCACAGGAATTTTTTTTCCAGATCTGAGCCCTGTGATCAATATAAACTTAAGCTCTACTTCATTCATATTAAATATATCCCTTTCTTATTAGAAAATAAGCATAGAGGCAAAACTCTTCATTAAATCTTGTGTCTTATACCTGTCTGCAGAACTGACCTATTATTCAGTGCTAGAGGCTATCAAATGGCACTAAAATTACAGTGATTTTGGTCAAAAAACTAGACCATTTCCACCACTAAGGGAGCCAAAAGCTCTTCAAAGTCACCTTTACCCTCCATGGGATGTCATCTTCAGTTTTCTAGGAAAGGTCATTCTCACATACTTAATGTACTTGATTCACAGGGTAAATAGGGGCTCTGAGGACACCAGTCCACAGGACAGACAAGCCCAGGAGAAGGGCTCAATCTCAGGATTTATCCATCCATTTCACTCCTGACTTCCTTCAGATTTGCCACTGTAATTGTAACATGGTGAAGCCAAAACCTTTCTCCATACGTGGTGTTACTCCATGTCCATTCTTTTTATACCACTTCTAGCTATTAATGGCTAAGGATGAATGAAAATAAAATAGCTTGAAGAACAGATAACTTATCTGAGATGGAAAACTACATTAAACGTAATGGTTTTGTTTTTTTAAAAAATAAAAAGGAGGTTTATATAAATTAGGTATTTTCAGAACATTTCTTGTTTTATTTTTCTTATTATAAATAATTTGTTATGTAAGACCTTCTAAATATGGATTTTTAGGGACACCAATGAAAACTGTTAAGAGTTGCTTTCAGTCTTCAGCTTCCCGGCTAAAACTGTTGATCTTCATTTTCTTGACTGTCTCCGTTATTCTAGGCACCTATGAAATAGACTGGAGTTGGATAAAAGCCTCAGTTCTGAACAGGTCAGATCTAGATCACTTTGTTCTCACCTGAGACAAGCTATACAAATTTATCAAAGAATGGACTACAAGTTACTAGCTGCCTATAATAATAACAACAGGGATTTGTATAAGTTTTGTATCTGTACACAGGTCATAATTCTTATGGCATTGGTGCGACTCAAAAATACAAGTAGCATCCTTACCTCAGGCGAGCCCCACCAGACACATCGCTGTGCGCTGCTGTTAAAGTGATGGCAAATGACTCACATTCATTTAGGCTTGGAGTGGCCTGAAATGAAATCACTTTACTTTGCTCACCAGAGGAGAATGCAACAGTACCTGAAGGAAAGAGAGAGTGAGAGAGAGCAAAAGTCAAAATAATCCAATAGGAATCCTCTTTTTACCTGGGAATGCGCTAAAGTACAGACTTTAATCACAATTCCACTCCATTTAGGAAGAAGAAAACTGGATAAGGGTCTTTCCTATATGAAGCTGTCCTTCATGGCCACAGCATCGTGCCTGCCTCCCAGACATGTATCTATGAAGTTGAAGGGTTTTTTTGCTTA
Organism: Nesoenas mayeri; assembly: GCF_963082525.1. Classification (NCBI taxonomy): domain Eukaryota; kingdom Metazoa; phylum Chordata; class Aves; order Columbiformes; family Columbidae; genus Nesoenas; species Nesoenas mayeri. The sequence goes on from NW_027660036.1 coordinate 401,160, forward strand.
TAAAATGAACACATCCCTTATAGCTAAAAATTAGACCATACCATTTCAATCTAATGACGCTTTATTAATAGAGAGAGCATACAGAGGTATATATAACTAAAAGGTGGTATCATCACTTAGGCAACTTTCGTAGCTGTTTCCTCAGACTGTTACTCACCAAACAGAGGAGTAATATTGCCTGACTGAGCAAAGTCAGTGATCAGGTCTGCTGGGTATCCTGAGATCCAGCTCACGATGACAGAGCCATAAACTCCTTTTCTGGTGATGACAGCCTGGCCTGTCCCTGCTATAATGTCTGTAAGTCGTAAAATCACAGATTCAAAGCTAACCTGTGGAAACATAATGGATTTTGTTATAGAAAATGGAATGAAAGTGGACAATAACATATATGAAAGAGTACTATATTTTGTAAGGTAGGCATCTTAACAGTAGTTACACATGCATATAAATATATGTATGTACATGTCTATATATGTTTGTGTATATATATATATATATATATATATAAATGCTTTCTTCACAACTCTTCAACATTTCTAAATCTTAGACTTCTGAGAATTAGATATCAGGGAAAAAAAGGAACCAGTATGAATGACATTTTGGTACTGAAAACACTGACTATAGCATTTTGTGTCTGTCATTCAAAAGGAAAACAAACCAACCTGCCCTTAATGCTCACATGCAATGGCTGTGGTACCATACAGATACACACAGGTCTAAAATAAAGTATTATTTGTCTATCCAGTGAAAGTAAGTTGTTGTCACATTACATTGTTCACAAAAACATTCTTGATAGTATGATGTACTTTTCTTTCTTTGACCAAAAAACGGGAATGAAAAGATAATTCACACATTCTAAAATGATAAGTGGATGTATGGTAGTAAACAATGTTTACAGAAAGACCATTTGCATTAAGTTCAATTCCAAATTGAAAGACAAAACAGTGTGTCAAGAGAATTAAAATCATTACATAAAGACTTCAATAAAATTTAAGAGACAAAAACTCAGCATGCTGTTGTCTTTGCTTGCCACATAAAAAGGGAACTGTAGCACATATGCCATATTGGAACAGGTATAGTATATTTTTTCTGTCTCATACAAAGCAGACAAATGGAAAATTCCCCACTCAGTGATTAGTCAAAGGTACTGTCAACTGCACTAAAACGCAGCATGACCTCCACTTCTTTTTGCACATGATACTGCATGCATGCTCTTATCTACTTTGGGGCTGCTGTACTTAAAGGAATAACATCGTCCAGAACTAGCTATTTTCCTCTAAGTCTCAGAACTTCCACTTCATGTAAACAAAAGTATAAGTAAATCATCATATTTATGCTATTTACATTTTATAGATGAAGAGACCTTTTCAAACTGCATTTACACATCTCTATATGAATTTGTATCAGAGAAAAGACAATATACAGTACAAGTAATAACTGGAACAGTCTTGTCGGTCGTTAAATTGGTTGCAATGATGAAAACTTTAAGGAGCAAACTGAATTCTTATAGCGGCTGCCTTTTGTAATGAAGCGTACCTTCCTTCTGCGGTAGAAAATTACACTGCAGTCAGTCTACTGACCTGTGAATTGGCAGCTTCCTCAGGAACAAGCAGAATGGCTGACTTCGCTTTTCCTAATATTTTGGCACATCCTTGGCACTTGTCCCAACCAGGCTTACGTTAGTCAGTTCCAGGGTAAAATTCAAGCCCAGTACAATAAACGCCTTTGAGAGGAAGAATGCAATTAAAATGGTGGCAATGTAATTCCACTGAAAACACGATAACCACCCGTTCAAAGAGTTAAGTGGCAGAAAAATCAGCAGATTTTGTTGTTTGCATGAAAAAGCAGTGTTTTCAAGTCAAGCGTTTTGTTGATTATCTTTCTATAAAGAAACACAGTTAAAACGGCAATATTGTGATTGTAATTTACCAGCAGTTAATTGAAAGATGAGTTTATAGAGCAAGTATTGCCATTTTACTGAACTGTATCTAACATAGTGAGTCTCAGCTTGATCTTAACTCTTAGGGTTAATAAGAATATTTGAATACATAAAATAACAAAATATTGAACTGATAGTAACACAAAGCAATGATGGAAGGAAACACTGGATATTTGAACGCATGCATAGAGTGATTTTGCAGTTATTACCTGAAAATGTGATATTTGAACCCACTTCTAGTCCATAAATAGGAAATTCATTATACCAAAACTCTCTTTTCTGCTTCTTGACAGTGGACAGTATTGAGAGTTCAGTATCTTATTCCAGCACATTTGTATTGTGATGAACACAAATGGAAACAATAGATACCACGTGACTTAAAAGGATAATACAGACCTGGTTGCTTATTGGCACTCTTTTCACTCCAAAGCTGGCACCGTCTTTTATTGTGAGGTATCCCACCTCATTCTCAGGCTCAATTAGTGCTTCTTCACAATGAGATGTGATATGGTACTCCACAATTGCTTCTCCAAATGCTCCAGCATGCCGAGTTACATTGATCTGAACATACCGACGATCCAGGTTCCTCTCTACGAGTACTGACTGCTGGTCAGAGTACAGGGCGAACACTCCATAGGGGTCATCATTTGCAAACACATTGATTTCCGAAATTCTTTTCTCTTGGTCTAAATCTGCTCCACCTTCTACTGAAATCAGCTGCACCACATAGTTCTCAACCAGTCCTGGAACATCGTCAGGTAACAGGTAGATGATTATCTCAGCTGTGCTCTCCTGGTCAGCAATGACAACAGATCCCTCTGTCCTAAGAAAGTCACCCGTGATGTCAGATTCACTATGTATTTCCCAGTAAACCTGAAATTTATTTAGAAAATGCACAAAATGAAGGCAATATCACCCACAGAGTCGGAAACTTTCACATTCATGGTTCATTATAGATTGCATACGGAATAGGTTGGGTTTAAATGGGTAAAATACAAATTTGTTTAAGTATGCATAGAAAGAAGCACATAGACTATCTTACAAAGTGGTGTGTTGTTCTTCCAGCAGTACTGTGAATGCAAAGATTACCTTTGTATATCTTCTGAACACCTACGTAAAACTATACGGAATCTCTGAACAATTGCTTGAAATTATTTCTATTTTTACACCAAGATATCCTTGCTGTTTTTCCAGTTTCCAGAATTCCTCACAACAGAAAGGTGTGAAGAGTTCTCATTAAACACATTAGATGCTTTTTATTAATTTTTTTTTTTTTTGAAATAAATGAGTACTTGTGAAAATGCTGACTTGCAAACAACTTTAGGTAAAGACAATGTAAGTGATGATTCTAAAATGTCTGATTCTTACCTTTACATATGGCTGAAAAAGAGTAAATTGTGAAGATCTCAAAGAAAGCTCACTATGAAAGTCTGGTCTCTCCTGTTCTCCCATCAAAAGCACAGGAGCAGAGGGAGAGAGAAAGCAAGACAAGCACTCCAGTGCTGGTTTTCTGTTTTTTTCACTGACCAGGGGAGACTGAATCTGACTCTACAAACCACAACTACTAGAGCTGAGCCCTTGCTAAACTCAGTCTAAAAGGCGACATTTCAAAATCTGAGAAATACGCAATTGAAAGGCACAGAATAAGATCTCCCTCCATGCACTGATACAGAGGATTATTTCAGATTATAATGTTGATTAGGAAGAGAGTGAGAATACCGTTATGTTTCCCATGGTGCCCTGGATTCGTCTGACAAACAGTGTAATACCTTGTGGCCCTTCCACTGCAGAGGGTTCTGTGAAGTTTTCCTCAGTTAACGATTCAGGAGCAAACTGTACCATTCTGTTGGGATCACCAAACTTCTGTATCTTTAAGGAAGTAATTGAATAAAAAAAAATTAAACAATCAGAAATGTAAAGTGAATAGTATTCTTGTTTGAAACATTGAGATTTTCATTGCTAGATGCTATAGGGAATGTATCAATTAGTTCTTCCTCTTGAGTTTTCTCCTCTTAAGAAGACTCAAGAGTACACCAGTATTTAGAAGAGAGTCTGAGAGAGTCTGCTCTCTAATAGGTCATTTCCCAACTTATACTGGAACCTGGGGTTGTTCCTGCCCAGACACAAGACTCTACGCTTGCCCTTGTTCTATTTCATTAAATTTCTCCCTGCCCAACTCTCCAGCCTGTCCAGGTCTCCCAATGGCAGCACAGCTTCCAGTGTCAGCCACTCCTCTCAGCTTGGTGTCATCAGCAAACTTGCTGACAGTCACTCTGTTCCCTCATCCAAGTCATTGATGGATATATTGAATAATACAGGCCCCAGTACTGACTCTTGAGGGACTGCACTAGATACAGGCCCCAACTGGACTCTGCCCCGTTGACCACGACCATCACACCCATGTAGTAGGGGAGGCAAAAGAAAAAGAGGCAAATGACAAGCTATTCAATCATTATGATTACCCTTCAAAGCTTTGCAGGATAAATACCAATAACAGAGATCTCAAGAGGAAGAAAAGCAATAATGACTTACTATTAGTGTAATGCTGTTTGCCTTAGGATCTAGTTCTGCTTCACCTTTCATAAGGCTCAGCCTAATAATGAAGATCTCCTGAACTTCAACTTCTTCACGAGGATGGATTTGTAGATTAATAGTTCTCAGCCCTCCTTCCCCTTCTCCAAAATAGAATGATCCGTTCACAGGGTCACCAATGTCACTATTCAGGGGAGATAAAACCTCTTCTGAATTGGGTCCCAAGATGTCCCAATTAATCTGTGGGAGATACCAGTTTCAGATTTACAGTAGTGACATATTATAACTGCCTCCCAGGTCGGGGGAAGTGACAGAGTAACACAAGCGACATAAAAATTCTTGCATCTGCTAACAAGCTACATTTAAATATGTGCTCTTTTTACAGAACACAACATATTAATAATTGATTATATGTGGGAAAATATATAATCCTTTGGAGAAAAATAAACATTAAAAATAGAAATTCTGAAGTGCTAGTTAGCCACAATGCCATTTTATTAAATTCTAGATATTAGTTACAGAAAAGAAAATAAACTGAGGTTTCTGTAGCACGTAACAGGAAACGCACAGGCCAGTTTACTTTTCTCTTCCTTTCACAAGTTGTTTTGAAAAGCTCACCAAATAAGTATCCTGACCAGAAACATTCCCTGGCAAGTGTGATATCGAGACTGAGAACGACAAATATTTTCTGCAATAGAAGTTTTTAATGCCTCAAATCACGATTCACACTTCCTCAGGCTGATTAAAAGCTAGAATATTTTCAAAATTTCCCACAAATTAGATTGGTTTTGAAGGGGTCCTATTCAGCATCTTAAAATTATTATTTTGACACTTAATTGTTTTTCACTTTTCTTCAATGACTTCTAGGAAAAGTCCAAGAAGACCACGGCAGTTTTCACATGAGGAGAGCAGTAGCTCATGGCCTTTAATGCCAATTTTCCAATCATTTGCCCAGACTGTGGAAGCCTTATCTTGGTTCATATTTATACTTTCACTTTGGCAGTGATACATACAGACTAAAAAAAAGTCTAGAGGCCTCATAGTAAACAATTTACTGAAAATAAAAATAAATTGACCAGCTTCAGGAAGTAATTTAACTGAGTTCAATTAAATTAGCGGTGGTGCATGAAATTAACTGTATTTTCAATGAGATTGGGAGATAGTTCAAAATAAAGTACACCAGACCATAATAAAAGGAGAAAAGCAGGAGGACAAAGAGAAGATCAAAAAAGTAACAATATTTTCTGTTCTTCTGCAACTATACAGAATTTACACTTAATGAAAAGCTGCAACTATCCCATTAGAAATCAGTCACAAGGAAGCCCCTGACGGCCAAAAAAAAGAAGATTTTTGGCCTTGTCACTGGAAAACGTTCAGTTTTTGAGAACCAGGGCCCACCTGTGTCTCCCCAAACAATTTCCTGTCCTTTCCAGCACCAGCGACACTGTTGTCGGTGTATCGGGGTTGGGAAGAGTAATTCGACTTTGGCTGAGAAATCGGATGATGCCCTGGGGGGAGTCGCTTTTGGCAACGGTGGCCTGGCTCAGTCGATGGAGCCCAAGGGCTGCTCCACCAGTGGCTCCCGTCAGCTGGATTTCAAATTGCTCTGCAAATTCGCTGCATGGAAAAAAAACAGAAAAAAAGACCTTCTGAGACACACAAGAACAAAAAATTAAAATTATGATTTGTCATTCAACCATGCGTCCAGCTGGATCTGTTTAAAGATATACAGAAGTCATCTCTGTAAGCATACAGCAGAAGATTCCCCCCATTTGCAGAGAATGGTGATATCTGAAATAAAAATATTGTTTTATTTTCCACATGTGCTAAATTTAAAAAAAAAAAAAAACAACCAGCAAAATATTTTATTATTCACAGCAGTACTATTAACACCCAAACTTTCTGATAATCTAGGTAAAACGAATGTAGTTGTTTGCATAAAATTTAACAGGCACTATGAAACTCCAATAATAGCTTCTTTTCCCTCCCTTTAAATATTTCAGGGCTGCAGAAATTTGCTTTTCAATTCAAACTCTGCTGACAGGCATACTGCACGTGCTAAAAAACGGTTTCTCAGAAGTAGATTAGTGAATAAATATCTGAAAAAAATAATTACCTTTCTTCATCATCTGTGATAGAGATATAGATAAAAGTCTGGTTCTGGCCACGATAAAAAATGACAGAATCATTATGGATGATGTAGTCAACGTTCGGAAGTGCAGAAATACTTCGAGAAAGGAAATCGGCTGTTACATCGCCATACGTTCCACGCTTTCTCACAACAGGAATCATGATTAATCCAGCATCCTCTTGCACTTCAAGAAAAATTGGGAAAAAAAGTTATTTTATTTCAAAATTTGTGAGAGAGCCACAGGCTTATCCTCTAAACCATAGTGAAAACCTCTGGTAAACTGACCCTGTAGAAGGATATACTGTGGATCAAATTCTATGATGCCTTCTGCATTATCACTTTTTGCTATAGTGACTCGTACTGTGGAGATATTTCCTATTACTGGGGGTTGATCTATCTGTAGATCATTTTCCTTTACGGTGAAATCAAATCCACTTGCAAGAACATAAAAAGGAATATTAGATTAAAAAAAAATCTTGCAAAAGTATTGTAATGCAAGTATGACAATTTTCAATTACCACAAATACTTTTATTTTCTGACAGTTACCACTGAAGATTTTTGGTCACACTTTTTCAAACTATATCTGCAAAACTGGCAGTTTTTTCACAGAAATGTGGATCTTTCGCTTTTTCTTTCACATTTTATCTTCTTCTTTGAGTTTCATGTGATTTGACAACTTCTATGTAACGGATGGACTTTCAGCTTTAATAAATCTGAATCAGCAAAATCTTAAAATTAATGTTGAAAGAATTTGGATTGCCATACATCCAATTTGTATTATTATTACTATTATAGCTGCCATATGAAATTTTACAGTAAAACACCTGAAATCCAGCGGTGCCTTTATGCAGGTAGATCAGATTCCAAATACAGTTTGATCTCCTGCTTTTAATTAATTTTATCTTATCATTAATTTTATCTTGACCTTCCTTGGAGTTCCACTTTGGTAATCATCACTGAAAAGTCTTCAGGACCTTCAGGAAAGTCGTCATCATGAATTTCAACCGAAATCATTCTACTCTCCTCATGTGGTTCAAATAACAGTTCCCTTACTGTGGGGGTGAAATCAACTCCCTCCTCTGCAGTCCTATTTATTCTCTGGAAGCAAAGACGCACTTTGCCATAGGATCCCCTTGAACACAAAACAGTGATGTTAACCTGAGGGAGAGAGGACATTTGCTTTAAAAAATGGCTTTGCTTTTCTGTTACCATTCTGAGACTGTTCTATAGGCACCTTCTCAACGGTTCTGCCAGCTGACAATTTGCTGCAGTAAGTGCAGAATACACATAATTTAACAGACAGGCATCTTTCTCAGAGTATTTAAAACACCAAAAGCCTCAGATGGACTATGCTATGATAAATGCAGAATAAATCTCTGCCTTTTTTTTTTTTTTTCCTCAAGGTAAGTATAAATCTACCGACAATATTGATATCTATCGATATTTTACGTAAGAAGGAATTTTAACCATATACCCATTTTTCTTCTTCTGTTGTCAGCAATATTGCTCGTGAAAATGTAAACTCTCCGTATGGAAAATCACTGGCGGCCATGGTAATATTTGCTGTGCTGCTAGATTCATTTATGAGTCCTCCATCACTGATCCCAGTTAATTCAAATGTGTAGTAATGCTTCTCCTCAGGACGGTTATCATCGACAGCCTAGGGAGAAGAACCAATTAACCATTTCCAGGTAGAGAGGTATAACTAATTTCTAATCAAGATGCTGGCTAGATAAAAGGAAGAACCTGAAATAGCTACTGGTGTAAAATCTCTTGTACCTGTATCAGAACCACTGCTGCACACTGCCTGTCTCGCATTGTCAAGGTCCCCGACGTCTCAATAAATTCTGTGTGATGACGGGGTGTTATATTCCAATATATTATGATTTCACCAAAAATCCCTGGGCCACGTGTCAGGCTGCAGAATGCAAACACAGATTTAATCTTCTACCTTTAATATTTGATACCAAATCCAGAGATATAAAGCATAGATATTGTTGTGCACGGAAGAAATGTTACCAGCACTGTGAAGCTTGAATTTTAATCTATTAAGTCACTATTAAGATCTTGACCATAACCTCTTCAGAGCAATAACGTGTCTGCAGTTCTGATTTACTTCCCCGTGTTGGGAGGCATCTTGAGCTGTATTTTTACCCAGAGCACTTTATAGTTTCTTTGTGCATACAGCCCAAAGTTGGCAGCTGAAAACTGAGCTGTCTTTCTGCTTTTCAGGAAATAGACATGCAAAACAGAAGGGAAATGGGACTTACGGGTAGCACCCAGAGGTAATTTGGCTTTGAAGGCAGAAAGATACGAGAATAGTACTATGAGATCACTTGAGAGATGTTCTGTGTGCTGCTTGTCTAAAAACCTAGAGGCTAATCCTACTCATGACATTCTCGGTGAACTGAAGCATGGCAAGAAATTGTCTATACCATGATCTAGTACATGTTCTAAACTGGTGCTGCACAAAGCATCCCTTTGTCTGTTGGGATTCTCAGGGCAGCATGAGAATCTGTTTTCTTGCTTATATTTGCTGTTTCGCTAAGGGACAGTGTTGTAATACTTTTTCTCCAATTCTGTTAGAAGGTATGGTAACATTGTGATTTCTTCATCTTGTTTTCAGCTGACTGAATGCAGTGAAAGAATTGCATCTTGTTTCAACTAAGACCCAGTGCTGCTTTGGTTATGCTGATCATCGTAACAATGTACCGAATTTCAGTTCAAGCACCAATCCTGAACTGAATCCTGAAAAGCACAAAGCATCTTCAAATATAATTGACTGCCTTCCCCTATTCCTTTGATTAGAATCCTCTTTCCTTTAATGAATCTATGTTGTAAATAATTGGAAGACATATCTAAAGCTCCTCAGCAATACTGAAAAGACACCTACGTAGTATGTTCTGCCCTTCTTAAAAAACAAGCATCTAATTTTAAAAATACTTATGATTTTAGAAGTGATAATGAAATGCAGCATTCAATTAATTCTTGCCAAATGTGGAGTCTCATAGCTTTTGAAACAGAGCTGTTTTGGATAAATGAGTGATGTACTCACCTAATAAGAGCAGTCCCATTATAATTTCCTGAAGGTTCTCCAATCAGAACATGCTGGGATGAATGTGCTATCCCAACCACCCCAGAAGCTCCTTCATCACCCACAATAATGATGGTTGCAACACCTATGAAGAGAACAAAAGCTTCTCATGGTAAAACAAAGCTAACTAGTGAGGTATTTTTTTAGCATGTTTGGTGACACAAATGGTTAAGCACCAGCTTCCCGGGGAGCCCATGGAATCCCCAACCTTGGAGATATTCAGAATTTCAGTAGACAAGGCATTGAGTGACCTGATCTCATTGTGAAGGCAATTCAACAAGATGACCCCCCTAGATGGTCTCTTACAAACGAAATTATTCTATGCTTCTTACAGGTCTGAACCTGGTTTTGGTTTCTGCTTGTTTTTGTTAAACAATTCTTTACAGACAATGTTGATTATCTGAACACAAAAGTCTACGCCAACACTTGATTTAGACGGAAAAAATACGATCTAAAATTCTCTTTGATTTCTTCAAATAAGGAAAAAACTGAGGGAAAAATACTGACCTCCTTTTGTCACAGGAGCTCTGCTAGCTCGTTTCTTCTATGTTGTTTCTGGAGGGAGTTGGGTTTTATTTACGGGGGGGATGTTTGAGTCGATTCATGTGAAGATATACAATGCTGCACTAGCTTTTAAGAAATGTGTATTTTTTTCAGACCACTTCACTTCTTCACACAATATCAGTTCTAACTATAACATTCAGCACATATTCGGCTCCTCTCTTTGACTTGTAGAACGAATCCTAAAAGACACATCTTCTTAGGACTCAGGGCGTGTAGCACACAGACAGCCGCGGCGCGAAAGCCGCGCCCACAGGACACAGAACCCGCCGCGCCTCGCCTCGAGCTCCCGCCGAAGCGGCGCCCCACTCGCCACGCCACCAGCTCTGCTTTTCAACGTCCCCCCGACTAACGGGAGCTGCACCGCTCCCGGAGGGACCGCCGGACCGGGCACGGGCGCTGCGCCGGAGGGAGACACGGCTCCAGACCGCCAGCCTTCAGCGCACCTGCCCGCAGGGTCACACGCCTCCCGCCAGCTTCGCCAGCTCGGCGGGGGGGAACCGGAGACGAACGCCTCCGCGCCGCGCCAGCAAATCCCGCCCCCCCCGTTCCACCGGCACGGTCACCCCCGCCGCGGCCGCACTCACCTGCTGCCTCTTTCGCCGCTCCGCTCCCGCCAGGCGCTCGTGCTTTGGGCATGCGCGGTAGCGAGACCGCAGCACCCGCCCCTTGCCGCGTCCCGGTTGGCTGCCTAGGACACGTCAATCACCTCTCTCGCCGCCTAGCAGCGCTCGCGAGTCGGGCATGCGCAGTACGGAGACCTCAACGCCCGCCCCTTTGGCAACCTGATAGGCGGACAGAGTGGCGACTGACGTGCCTAGGCAGCCAACCAGCGCTCCGCCCCTCCAGCCCTCCAGCCCTCCCGCGCCAGCAGCCGCGTTGCAAAGGGAACAATAAACCGCTCTCCCCTGCTTTCCGCTGAAAAGAGGGGCGGCTGGGTCCCCGCAGCAGAAAAAACCCTTCCGTCCTGCATTGCCCTTCGCCAGTACAACTGCACAGCTGGGAACTCGGCAACGGCAAGCGGCCGTCTGACAGACGCACACTCGGAACTTGACTAGGCTGGCGATTTTGGCTGGCTTACACACACGGACTTGCACTTCTCTGAGGAAACAAATTCTTTTTTAAGCACAGCCTCTCCTTGGGGAAGAAAAAACGCCCCCTCCGTGCTCCCAAACACTAGGCAGCCGTGGGGAAACCACCGAAAGCCAAGACCGACGGCAGCAACGTCGAGTGCAATCTGGCTTCAATTCTGATCACGCACTTAATGGCCTCTCTCAGGCCTACCAATGACTGCTCCTTTTCTGGAAGGACAAACTGAACGTCCTAAACTGAAGACTGCACGGAACACAGCTCCACTGGCAGCCAATTTGCCTCTTCTCTGGCTTCCACGGGGAATATCTTGTAGCGTCCTCCAACTCGCAAACGTTCTTCCTCAGTTCACGGCCCCAGACGCGGAATCTCCTGAGCAGCGAGCGGAAACTTCTCACCTATGGCAAATGCTTCACAGGGGCCCGAGGAAAGGCGCTCAGCAGCCGATCTACAAGAGAAACGAAACAGATCATGCCTTAACGCGAAAGAGCAACAAGGCGTCACTGTGGAAGCTTGTCCCTGATTTACAGCTGAGAGCGAACACTTGTGTGCTTGTCGGAGAGATTGTGTTTTGCCTGTAAGTGTCTGGGAGTTTGGGGCAGGTCAGTGTGTCTGGTTCGATAATCAACGTCTAGGATAGCTGCAGAGCGGTCCCTGTTGGTGTGGGGACAGTGTGCCTTTGGGTCAGTCTGTGTTCCTAGCGCCTGCTCTATCTATTCGTCACTCCACAGGCGTGTGAGTCCATGTCTTTCTCTCCACAAGCATGTGTGCTGATTTCGTCGCACATGTGCATCTGTGCTAGTGTTGAGCTCAGCGGAGTGTGTCTCTCGACAACTTGTTGTGCGTTGGCTGTGCCTGTGTGTAACACAGCACAGCCACGACTGCCTCGGTGAAGAGAGACCAGGGAAATCATCTAGGCAGAGTCAACAAAGGAAAACCGAAGAGGGATTGACGTGTGCTCGACAGAGACGGATTCCCTGCGCTGACATTTCTCAGTAACGCCAGAAGAAAGCTGAGCGGTAGATCGACCGGAGAAATGCTTCCCTAGACGACATTTAGCGAATGAACTGCATTGTGCGCGGCTTTCGGGATTGTGTCTGAAAAGTGGGAAAACCAGCAGAGCCTGTGCTCAAAAGCTGGTGGCCGTGTGACTGCATTGATGCACCTTCCCGTGTCTGCGAGTGTATAGACGGCTGTTTCACGTTCACACAAGAGCACCTGGTCGGGTTTTTCTTCTGTGCGTGCACACGCGTTTCCCTTGTCTCTTCGGAACAGACGTAGCTCTCTGCATGCTGAACGACGTGGTAAAACGCGTCTGCCTATATTTTGGTTAACAATCGAGGATGCGTGTTCCGTCAGCGGCATTTCCGCAGAGGACTCCACAGAACCAGTTCTGAAAGCCCCGCACACCAGGACTGAATGCATAACCAAGCAATTGCACAGGTGCGCACAATCACATATTCTGACAGCCGTCTTTTATGCCACAGCAGCACGAAGGTATTTGCGTTCAAGCATGTATCAGAAACGATGTGTGGACCGAGGATCTGTGGGTGTTTTCTCCGTACGGCATACTTCTTGGTAGCTTACTTGCCGATCGCAGGCTTAGCGGTTTCTATACACGACTCGGTATAGGGAGAGAAAGAGAGTGCATGGGAAAACTTGCGTTTTCTGAGCTGGAACCTAGTTGCTACGCCTTCTGTTTGTCCACGTGAACACACACGATTCCCCACTGAAAACCAAGCAGAAACCATTCCACAAGCTCCCAGGTAGGTGCACCCACCACCTCGTGCGCACGAACGCAGCTAGAGAAAAGCACCTTCCTTTTCACACACCGATGCCTAAGGAAACGCTTGGCCACACACATGCACACATCCGCAAGCGCGCCCACTCCCATCTATGGACTGAATGACGTACGCAAAACGTGATGACATGCTTGAGGGTAAACAGGTGTGCGTTGATGGTTGGCGTACTGCATCACGCATACGTGGCTGCACGAGAATATTCTTTTGGAGGGTACGTGCAGATACGTCCCTGTACTTGGACGACCGTGTGCGTGAAAGCGTGTGTGTCTACCAACGATTTTCTGTCCACATGAGTGTGCCTTTTTGCAGGCTCCATTCGTGCTTAAGCTGGAGTGAGTGCACAGCTGCACCGTGTTTTGGCCAGGTTCCGCGTGTTGCACGACGTTGCCCAGTCCTGCATTTCTCACGCGGACAGATTCAAGGGAGCTCTGTATAAACGGCTGTTTCGTGTTCACACAAAGGCACCTGGTCGGGTGCATCCCAGATACAGCATCCCAGATTCAGCATCCCCGATACAGCTTCCCGGATACAGCATCCCAAATACAGCATCCTCGATACAGTATCCTAGATACGGCATCCTAGATACGGCATCCTAGACACAGCATCCTAGATACAGTATCCCGGATACAACATCCCAGATACGCCATCCCAGATACAGCATCCCAGGTACAGCATCCCAGATACAGCATCCTAGATACAGCATCCTATGTACAGCGTAATAGATACAGCATCCCAGATACAACATGTCGAGCTGTGCTCCTCTCCCACACCAAGTGCTGATCGTGGGGCTCAGGGTGAGGGGGGGCAGCGAGGGGGTCCGTGGACTGGAATAAGTTTTGTTCGGGGTTTTTCAAACGCCTCTGCTGACACGTCGTATAAAAACCGATTGCTGCAGTGCTAAGGAATGAACAGGAGGATGAGCAACCGACTGCAGAAACTGCTTGCGTTTTGGTTTATTGAAAAATTCGTATTGAACTCAAAAAGCAATACGATCTTGCAGTGGTCTTCTAATACCTAGTGACAGCTTTTAATGTACTGGTTTGGAACTTTGAGATGAGATTTGAGATGAAGGGCTGTTCCATTGTGGAATATTGCAGGAGTAAATTTCAGGCATTTCAGCATGCCTGGCAGATCTGCAGCTTGCTAAAGACCTCAGGCTGTTTGGTTTAATCAGACTTTTGTAGATCCCACCTTCACTGGTCAAAGCACCGGCTGCCAATGTGTTTTCTGGTGTTGTCACTTCTTTCTGACCAAAGACGGCAGAGGCAGCAGCTCTACTGGTGGTGTCTGTTTGATTGAAACATGGGGATCTACCATGGGGATCTGCCGCGGGGAGGGGCCGGGAACGGGGGGAGCGGCGGAGGAGCCTGAGGGCGGGACGGCGCGGAAGGAGCTTGGGCGGGAAAGGCTGAGGGACCTCAGGGAGGGGGTGACATCGGGGAGGCTTTGGCGGGAAAGGCTGAGGGACCTCAGGGAGGGGGTGACATCGGGGAGGCTTTGGCGGGAAAGGCTGAGGGACCTCGGGGAGGGGGTGACATCGGGGGGGCTTTGGCGGGAAAGGCTGAGGGACCTCGGGGAGGGGGTGACATCGGGGGGCCTTTGGCGGGAAAGGGTGAGGGACCTCAGGGAGGGGGTGACATTGGGGAGGCTTTGGCGGGAAAGGCTGATGGACCTCGGGGAGGGGGTGACATCGGGGGGGCTTTGGCGAGAAAGGTTGAGGGACCTCGGGGAGGGGGTGACATCGGGGGGCCTTTGGCGGGAAAGGCTGAGGGACCTCAGGGAGGGCGTGACATCGGGGAGGCTTTGGCGGGAAAGGCTGAGGGACCTCGAGGAGGAGATGGCATCGGGGAGGCTGCAGGGGGCAATGCTGAGGGAGCTCAGGACGGGATGGCACTCAGGTCTGGTTTCAAAGGGAAATGCTGAGGTACCTTGAGGAATGGACGCTGGGCTGGGAACTATGAACACATCAGACTGGTTAAGAGAGTGTTCATGACAGAAATTTGTGCAGTGAAGTATTCCAGCAAAGAGCGGGAGAAGAGCCAAACTTAGATCAGGCCTCCTAGGACGCCTGCGGGTTTGGGGACAGGGATGACGAGGTTGTTAATCCGGTCCTAACCGTTTCTTTCTCTGTCCCTCTCTTGCAGCACCTGACTGAATGGAGGAGCAAGTGGACGGGAAGTTCCTGCGCCACACACAGATCACATTTATCGCTCTCGCCCTCAGAGACCCGGAGATCCAAACCGTTCGCATCGTGCCTTGAAGCAGCCTGTGCTCATGCGCTTCTCCCAGGGAGAAGGCGGAATGGCAGTGACTGGCCACGTTAAGCCACAGGGTGCACACTGTGCAGCTGTCAAGCCCAGCTCTGCGTTAGCTCACACGTGCGGTTTTGCGCCGCACACGCACATTTGAGTTGTCGCTGGTTGTTGCAGCGTTTGGCTTTGGTGAGGACAGCGTGTGTTTGTCAGCAGTTGGTGTAGGTGGGATCTGGAGGACAAAGCGATATTTCCGTGCCAGAGCTGGTTGGTGTTTGCATGGTATTGTGGCGGTTGTTCCCGCAGGCGATGAGTGCTGGAGTATTATTGCAGGATGAGGGGATTTTGGAGGCTTGTCTGTGAGATGCACTAGAGGCAGCAGTTGAAAGCGAAAGGCTGAGATTTGGAGGGTTTGTTGGTGGGTTTTGGACGGTTGTCAGCTGAAGAGTTGGCTGTTTGCAGGTGAGGTGTAGGGCAGAGGGTGAAGCTGACTTTGCCTGGGCGGCGCAACTGGCTGGGTGTGCAGAGCTGAGGAGAGCGGGCTGCTGCGGGTGACCCTAAAGCTGGAGAACCAGCCGGCAGCTCCAGACGGTCCCGCTGCCGGGCAGGGCCGTGCAGGCCAGTGCCCTGGGGCACAGCGACGTGACCCTCCGCAAGTACCAAAGAGCAGGTGAGGACCGTGGGCACTTGTACTGAGCTGTGACATCTCTAACCCGTGACATTGGGGTCCAGCCTGAGCAGGGCACCTGCGGAAGCTGTGCTGCAGCTCCTTGAGCTGCAGAGCTGAGGGGAAGGGCTGTGCGAGGGGCTGGTGCCAAGGCAAGGTGGGCGCGCTGTGGGGTGTGGGGAGGTGTCAGCCCCGGACTCAGCCCCTGTCTGACTGTAGTGCCCTTGGGCTAGTGTAGCTCAGTCCTCTGTGTGTTTCTCTTCAGGGGGAGCAGCATGCAAAGGAAAAGCAAGGAAGGAGGTGAACCCATGAGGAAGAGTGATGGATAAAGAGGGTTGGAGCGCACCTGCCAGTCAAGAGGGATCAAGAAAGAAGACACCAGTGGTGGAACCGCAGGTCAGGAGAGCTCAAGGAGGGAGAAAGGTGACTGTGGCTGTATGGGTTTTTCTAGCACACACACCAATGAAAACAGTTTGGATAATAAAAGAAATATATGCAAAACCAATAATTAAAGGCAGAGAATGTTTATATGCTATGTATGGGGTAGACCTGAAGGTATATTTCTTCCTACAACGAAGGAGAATTCGCAATACATGCTGCTGTCAGCAACGACCAGTAAGCGACAAGACTCTATTTACTGATGCTTCTGGTCGCTCACATAAAGTTGTAATTACATGGCTAAACTCAGATACCCAGTGCTGCAAACGCAAGGTAGAAAAAGAGACCAAGAGTCAAACAAGTTCTTGAGCTGCCAGCTGTTAGGATCGCTTTGAGGTGTTCTGTAACAAGCCTTTGAATGTTGTAACTGGCTCATATTATGCGGCTGGCATACTTAACCACCTGGAAGCTTCTTTTCTTAAGGAAGAGGATAATCCTCTTTTGATGGCTGAATTGAGAATGCTATGGTTTCTAATAAATCATAGACATCATAGGTATTATGCAATGCACACCCGCTCTCGCAGTGGCCCTTCCAGGACCACTTGCGGAAGGCAGTAGGAGGGCCGATGCACGAGCTGTGCCGCTCACTGTGCCTAAAGCCTTGGAGCAAGCTAAATGATCGCATAAATTCTTTCACCAGAGTGCAAAGGCGTTAAAACGACAACTTCAAATTACAGTGGATCAGGCCAGGAGCGTTCTTATGTCCTGCCCTGATTGCCAACAGTTGGCACCCGCGCCATCCACAGAGGGTGTTAATCCAGGAGGGGTTACTGCCAATGAAGTACGGCCAGCGGATGTAACGCATTGTTCTGAATTGGGTAAATACGTACGTGTTTCTGTAGACGCTCATTCCAGATTTCTCGTTGCTGCTGCACGCGCTGGTGAAAGAGCACGAGACGTCTGTAACATTGTTTGGCATGTTTTGCTGTTTGAG
Source organism: Nesoenas mayeri (assembly GCF_963082525.1). Taxonomy (NCBI): domain Eukaryota; kingdom Metazoa; phylum Chordata; class Aves; order Columbiformes; family Columbidae; genus Nesoenas; species Nesoenas mayeri. The sequence continues at coordinate 418,600 of NW_027660036.1, forward strand.
GAGTTCCATGATCTGTAAAACCAGAGGAAAGCGGAACGCACACTCGATTAGAGGAGCGATCCCCCAGCGCGCTGTAATAGAAGTGCCTGCTTTTTAACACTTTCAAAAGAGTGTTAAAGAGTCTGTTTGATGACTTTTCGGTATCATTTCTGGCGACGAGGATGGGATAATCTGCCTGACCTCCCGTGGATCCCAGGATCTCTGGGACCTTGTGCCGGCACCGGGGAATTCCTGGAAGGGACCACAGCTCCTCGGACCAGCTCGGGACGCGGGTAAAACCCCATCAATGAGATAAGGCACTTTCATTGTCTGGTTGGGTTGGCACGCTGCCTGCGCGAGACGTGGGCGACACCAGCGCGTTGGGTCTGCGCATTCGCGTCTGCGCATTTTGGTAAACTGGGTAACTTAAAAAAAGAAAGAAATAAAAAATTAAAGAGGAAAATGAGAAAACAATAAATTAAAGAGAAAAACGAGGGAACAGCAATTTGATAAAGGTACCTTTAATGATTTTGCTGTTTGTGCCTTAGCAATTGTATAATTGTTTCTGGCTTTAGTGGTTTGTTGTTGTTGTTACTTGTGTCTTGGGGGATTTTATAGTCCAGTACTTAGGGTTCACCAATTGTCTGTTATTGTGATTGTGAAGTAGGTAGTGGACAATCGGCAGGAGGATTCGTGAGAAATCCCCCCCAGGCTGTGTTTTCTGACATTGGAAAAGGATCGTTTGCTGTTCAACAGGGCGTCAACCAGGGAGAATCTGATTGAATATTGTAATTAATGGTGGCCACTGTAAATAATATTAATATGCTTCACAGGTCTAGGTGGGTATACTTTGAGATCTGTAGTATAGTAATGTGCTACATGTAATATGTAGTAAGATATCTATTTTAAATCATATATTGCCTATTACATAAGGCATGTTACACAATACATGATGTTACATATGCATTGTCTTTGTCCCCTTCAGATCCATTTGTTTTGAAAAAGGATAATCAGGGAAAGAAATGCAAACCAGTAAAAGGTTTGTTGAAGAACAGCTATTGGTGTAGAATACACAGAGAACATGAGATCAAAATTGTCCCTCGGTCAGTCCAGGGTGGGATCCTGATATCCTTATATCGGGGCACAGGCTGCATTGGTATCGCCAGTGCATTTTATACGGGATTAGACACGCTGCGCCTAAAGCTGTAAATACGCCAAAACCTTCTGAGATTAAACAGGATCGTGAGGAGTCTCCCACGGAGTTTTTACACCCTCTTAAACCGACAGCTCAGTAATATATTAATGTAGATCCTGACTTGGAGAACAGAGAATGAGAATTCTTAGTTGACTGGGAGCTCATTATTCTGTGTTAAACACTATGCAGGGAATATTAAGTAGCGATTCTGTAACAGTTATGGGAGCCACAAAAATTGCGAAACACGGCCCTTTAACCTGCTGCTTAGAATGTTTGTATGTGGAGTCTGTACTTATTGATGTGTGTCTTCTCTTGTGCACAACGAATGGTTGAAAAAAGCTTTAATGGTGCAATGGCTGTGCAGTGACACACTGCTATGGCTGCAATTGTTAAACAAAGAAGGGGAGATGTGGCAGGGTTGTGACATCAGGCCCGTGAGAAATTGCAAGAGTCACAGTGTGAGAACAAGTGCTGGTGGAACAACACAAGCAGCAAGGACTGTGTGGGACATAAACCATCAGGGACAGAGGGATTGGTACATCAGGGACAGAGGGACTGATACGGGGTTGGTACATGAGGGACAGAGGGATTGATACGCGGTGGGTACATCAGGGACAGAGGGATTGATACAGGATCGGTACATCAAGGACAGAGGTCCGCGATGTTTCAAATGCAAACCTGAGTTTGTATTAAATGTCTCTCTGCATCTTAAAGAGAGTCTGTGCCTCATCTGCTACACCCCTTTATCTGTTTCCCAAATTACGATTTAGACTGTATTTACCGTTGTAAAAACAAAGCTTTCCCCCCTTAATGTTTGTCACGTGTTGTAGTTAGAATTAATAGAGATATTGGAGCCCATCGTAGCTAAACTGGAAAAAGACAGCAGCCGTGTGTATTTTTAAATAAAGACTAAATCAAGTGTGCTAGCTCATTATCTTTAAGCGTTTTACTGTGATCACCTCTCTCCCAAGGTTTTGTGTCTGTTGTAACAAGGCCTGACACCCACGGCCACAGTGGATGAATGACCATGGGCACAACACCAGGAACCTGCCTGTTCGTGTCCAGGATATCCACTCCAGCAGACACGTTTTAATTGGTACTTGCATTATGGATTAGATGCAACAAAAATCCATACTTTCTTTTGTCCTTTGCTATAGAGGAGGGGGTTGAACTTTTCTATAGCAGATTCAATCACTTGTTGTAAAGCAATGAAATAAATAACTTAGGCTTTTTCTATGGATAAACAACGTTTAATTCAATTCCTTAATTGTATTCCTTAAACACTTGTTCGTTAGACCATAAGCAAAACAGCGCTGGGTGTTAGTTCGTTAGTAGGCCCTTATTACGTGGTTGGTTAACCCTGAAAATGTTAGCTCCCTCTATCAATATAACCTCATAAACAAGTTTCAAAATTTTTATGTAGAACTTACCCACCTTTTCCTTTTTGCAGGTTCAGAGCCCGAGCCTCATTTGGTTGTATCTGTAAACATCAAACGTCTCAGCACCAATCACAACTGCATTTCTCACAGACAGAAGTGCCTGATCTCCACAGCTTGCCTGGCAGTGCAGAGAGCAGGAAGTGCGGTGAGTCCTGGGCCTTTGGGGACATTTCACCCTGTTTTGTGTCCCAGTCCCTCCCTGCTCCCTCCTCTTTCCTGCTGTGCCCTTCTTCCTCTTCATCTCTTCTCCCTCTGGCCCTCTGCTGCTTCCTCACCTATTCCCCCACCCTTCTGAATCTCTGTGCAGGGTTTCTCGTATCTCCCTCTCCGTCTCCACCCCTCTGTGTTCTCATCATCCCCGGTTTCTCTTTGTCGTCATTCTTGTCTGTTGCTCTGTCCCGCTCCGTGCCCCATCATTTCTCACTGTATCCCTCTGTCCTGCTCCCTGCGCCTATTCCTGCCCCTCTTCTTTTTTACTCCCTCTTCCTCTTGCTGCCCACCCCAGGATTTTTTCCCAATCTCTATCCTGCCCCAACCCTTATTGTTCTTTCTCTCTCCTGCTCCCTCTCTGTCTTTCTGCCTGTCTGCCCTTTCCCTGCTGCTTCTTTCTCCATCTCTGTCCAGACTACTGCCCCTTTTCCTTCTTGATGTCTTTCTGTCCTGTTTGTCTTTCTGTCTTCCTTGCCTGTTCCCAGCCCCATCCCCTCTCGCTGTATCTTCCCTGTCCACCTGGCTCTGCCTTTTCTTTGTCTTCTCATCCTCTTTCCTGCTCCTCAGCCCTCTTTTCCTCTTCCTCCAGCTCATTGCTGCATGTTTTCCCTTTCCAGTCTCTTCATTTTGATCTAAACTTTGCTTTGTTTCTCAGTCCCTTTGTTCTCTTCCCTTCCTGTTGCCTCTCAGTGGGCAGTGACGACCTGGTTCAGAGACAGCACGGCGACCACATCCCAGGTCGCTCGGTCCATCAGCACACAGACGCCACTGTAGTGGAAAGCAAATGGCGTTTATTAACAAGTAACACAGCGTTATATACCTTAGGTTTACAACGTCACGTCCATCTGCTTACCTCACATACTCCTACCTATTTAGGGAGGGGCTACTATCTTTCTGTACAGCGCGAGATCTTCCGGCCTCCAGACCCTAACTACCTACAGGTATGCGACACAACACCCCTAGACACCGTTTGTGTCACAAACGCCCCTGGACAGGGTGTGTCTCACAAACCCCATTGGACAGCATGTGTCACAAGCCCCCCTGGAAACTGTGTGTGTCACAAACCCCCCTGGACAGCGTGTGTGTCACAAACTCCCCTAGACAGTGTGTGTGTCACAAAAACCCTTAGACAGGGTGTGTGTCACAAACCCCATTGGAGACTGTGTCTCTCACAAACCCCATTGGACAGCGTGTGTGTCACAACCTCCCCTGGACAGCGTGTGTGTCACAACCTCCCCTGGACAGCGTGTGTGTCACAAACCCCATTGGACAGCGTGTGTGTCACAAACCCCATTGGAAAGAGTGTGTGTCACAAACACCCCTGGACAGTGTGTGTGTAACAAATGCCCCTGGACAGCCTGTGTGTCACAAACCCCATTGGACAGGGTGTGTGTCAGAAACCCCATTGGACAGGGTGTGTGTCACAAACACACCTCGACACTTTTTGTGTCAAAAACGTTTCTGGTCAGGGTGTATGTCACAAATACCCCTGGACACCCTTTGTGTCACAACTGCCCCTGGACTGGGTGTGTGTCACAAACCCCATTGGACAGTGTGTGTGTCACAAACCCCATTAGACATTGTGTGTGTCACAAACACCCCTGGACACCCTTTGTGTCACAAACACCCCTGGACACCCTTTGTGTCACAAACGCCCCTGGACAGTGTGTGTGTCACCAACCCCATTGGACAGAGTGTGTATGTCGCAAACCCCATTGGAGAGTGTGTGTGTCACAAACCCCATTGGACAGGCTGTGTGTAACAAACCCCATTGGACAGGGTGTGTGTCACAAACACCCTGGACACCGTTTGCGTCACAAACGTTTCTGGACAGGGTGTGTGTCACAAACCCCATTGGACAGTGTGTGTGTCACAAACCCCATTGGACAGCATGTGTGTCTCGAAACCCATTGGACAGTGCGTGTTTCACAAACCCCATTGGACAGGTTGTGTGTAACAAACACCCATGGACACCATTTCGGTCACAAACACCCCTGGAGAGGCTGTGAGTCACCAACGCCCCTGGACAAGGTGTGTCACAAATGCACCTGGACAGGGTGTGTGTCACAAACGGTGTTTGAGTTTGTGTGCGTCACAAACCCCATTGCACATTGTGTGTGTAACAAACCCCATTGGACAGTGTGTGTGTCACAAACCCCATTAGACAGTGTGTGTTTCACAAACCCCATTGGACAGGTTGTGTGTCACAAACATGCCTGGACACCGTTTGTGTAACAAACGCCCCTGGACAGGGTGTGTGCAACATACCCCATTGGACAGTGTGTGTGTCACAAACCCCATTGGACAGCTTTTGAGTCACAAACACCCTTGGACACCGTTTGTGTCACAAACGCCCCTGGACAGGGTGTGTGTCACAAACGCCCCTGGACAGCGTGTCTGTCACTAACCCCATTGGACAGCGTGTCTGTCACAAACCCCATTGGACTGGGTGTGTGTCACAAAAACACCTGGACAGCGTGTGTGTCACAAACGCCGCTGGACAGAGTGTGTGTCACAAACCCCATTGGACAGCTTGTGTGTCACAAACCCCACTGGAGAGGGTGTGTGTCACAAACACCCCTGGACACCGTTTGTGTCAAAAACGTTTCTGGTCAGGGTGTGTGTCTCAAACCTCATTGGTCAGCGTGTGTGTCACAAACCCCATTGGACAGTGTGTGTTTCACAATCCCCATTGGACAGGTTTTGTGTCACAAACCCCATTGGACAGTGTGTGTGTCACAAACACCCCTAGACAGCGTGTGTGTCACAAACCCCCCATGGACATCGTGTGTGTCACAACTCTCCCTGGACAGTGTGTGTATCACAAAAACCAATGGACAGTGTGTGTCTCACAGACCACATTGGACAGGGTATGTGTCACAAACACCATTAGACATCATGTGTCACAACCCCCCTGGAAATTGTGTGTGTCACAAACACCCCTGGACACTGTTTTGTCAAAACGCCCCTGGAGAGGGTGTGTGTCAAAAACCCCATTGGACAGTGTGTGTGTCACAAACCCCATTGGACTACATGTGTATCACAACCCCCCCTAAACCGTCTGTGTGTGTCACAAAGGCCATTGGACATTGTGTGTGTCACAAACCCCATGGGACAGCGTGTGTGTCACAATCCCCCTTGGACAGTGTTTGTGTCACAAACACCTCTGGACAGCTTTTGTGTCAGAAACCCCATTGGACATTTCGTGTGTCACAAACCCCTTTGGACAGTGTGTGTGTCATAAACCCCATTGAACACTGTGTGTGTCACAAACCCTATTGGACAGCGTGTGTGTAAGAAAACCCATTGGACAGCGTGTGTGTCACAACCCCCCGTGGAAACTGTGTGTGTAACAAACGCCCCTGGACAGGGTTTGTGTCACAAATCCCATTGGACACTGTGTGTGTCACAAACCCCATTGCACAAGGTGTCTGTCAGAAACACCCCTGGACACCGTGTGTGTCACAAATGCCCCTGGACAGGGTGTGTGTCACAAACCCCATTGTACAGCATGTGTGACAAAAACCCCACTGGACAGCGTGCATGTTACAAACCCCATTGGATATTGTGTATGTCACAAACCCCATGAGACAGCGTGTGTGTCACAATCCCCCTTGGACAGTGTTTGTGTCACAAACAGCTCTGGACAGCTTTTGTGTCAGAAACCCCATTGGACAGTGTGTGTGTCACAAACCCCATTGGACAGCCTATATGTCCCAAGCACCGCTGGACAGCTTGTGTCACAACTCCTAAAGGAAACTGTGTGTGTCACAAACACCCCTGGACTGACTGTGAGTCACAAACCCTATTGGAGAGTGTGTGTGTCACAAACCCCATTGGAGAGCGTGTGTGTGACAACCCCCCCTGGACATCGTGTGTGTCACAGCTCTCCCTGGACAGTGTGTGTATCACAAAAACCAGTGGACAGTGTGTGTGTCACAGACCCCATTGGACAGGGTGTGTGTCACAAACACCCCTGGACATCTTTGTTGTCACAAAAGCCCCTGGACTGTTAGTGTGTCACAAAACCTAATTATAAAGTGTGTGTGTAACAAACCCCATTAGACAGCGTGTGTGTCACAAACACCCCTGGACAACGTTTGTGTCACAAACGCCCCTGCACAGCGCGTGTGTCACAAACCCCATTGCACAGCGTGTGTGTCAGAAACCCCATAGGACAGCGTGTGTGTCAGAAACACCCCTGGCAGTGTGTGTGTCACAAACCCCATTGAACACCATGCTTGGTACAAACGTCATTGGACAGCGTGTGTGTCACAAACCCATTGGACAACCGTTGTTTCACAAACCACATTGCACAGGGTGTGTGTCACAAAGACCCCTGGAAGCCGTTTGTGTTAGAAACGCCCCTGGACAGCGTGTCTGTCACAAACTCCATTGGAGAGTGTCTGTGTCACAAACCCCATTGGACAGAGTGTGTCACAACCTCCCCTGGAAACTGTGTGTGTCACAAACAGCCCTGGACAACGTGTATGTCACAAACGCCCCTAGATAGGGTGTGTGTCACAAAACCCATTGGAGAGTGTATGTGTCACAAACCCCATTGGACAGTGTGTGTCACAAACCCCCCTGGACAGTGTGTGTGTCACAAACCCCATTGGAGAGCGTGTGTGTCACAAACCACATTGGACAACGTGTGTCACAACCCCCCCTGGACAGTGTGTGTGTCACAAACCCCACTGGACAGCGTGTGTCACAAACACCCCTGGACAGTGTGTGTGTCACAAACGCCCCTGGACAGGGTGTTTGTCACATACCCCTTTGGACAGTGTGCATGTCACAAACCCCATTGAACAACGTGTGACGCACAAAGCCCATTGAACACTGCCTGTGTCACAAACCTCATTGGCAACGTGTGTGTCATAAACACCATTGGACAGGGTGTGTGTCACAAACACCCCTGAACAGAATGCGTGTTCACAAACCCCATTGCAAATTGTGTGTGTCAGAAACCCCATTAGACAGCATTTATGTCACAAATCCCCTTGGACAGTGTATGTTTGAAAAACCCCCTTGGACAACGTGTGTGTCACAAACCCCATTGGACAGGGTGTGTGTCACAAACACCCCTGGACACCGTTAGTGTCAAAAACATTTCTGGTCAGAGTGTGTGTCACAAACCCCATTGGACAGAGTGTGTATGTCGCAAACCCCATTGGAGAGTGTGTGTGTCACAAACTCCATTGGACAGGGTGTGTGTCACAAACGCCCCTGGACAGCGTGTCTATCAGAAAAACCAATGGACAGTGTGTGTGTCACAAACCCATTGGACAACCGTTGTTTCACAAACTCCATTGCACAGGGTGTGTGTAACAAAGACCCCTGGACGCCGTTTGTGTTAGAAACGCCCCTGGACAGCGTGTGTGTCACAAACTCCATTGGAGAATGTATGTGTCACAAACCCGATTGGATAGCGTGTGTCACAAGCCCCCCTGGAAACTGTGTGTGTCCAAAATTCTGGACAGCGTTTGTGTCACAAACCCCCCTGGACAGCGTGTGTGTCACAAACCCCATTGGAGAGCGTGTATGTCACAAACCTCATTGGATATTGTGTGTGTCACAAACCCCATTGCACAGCGTGTGTGTCACAAACCCCATTGGACAGTGTGTTTGACACAAACCCCATTGGACAGGTTGTGTGTCACAAACAACCCTGGACACCGTTTGTGTCAGAAACGCCGCTGGACACGGTGTGTGTCACAAATGCCCCTGGACAGCCTGTGTGTCACAAACCCCATTGGACAACGTGTGTGTCACAAACCCCATTGGACATTGTGTGTGTCACAAACACACCTGGACAGCGTGTGTGTCACAAACGACGCTGGACAGAGTGTGTGTCACAAACCCCATTGGTCAGCTTGTGTGTCACAAACCCCACTGGACAGGGTGTGTGTCACAAACACCCCTGGACACCGTGTGTGTCAAAAACGTTTCTGGTAAGGGTGTGTGTCACAAACCTCATTGGACAGCGTGTGTGTCACAAACCCCATTGGACAGTGTGTGTTTCACAATCCTCATTGGACAGGTTTTGTGTCACAAACCCCATTGGACAGGGTGTTTGTCACAAATGCCCCTGAACAGGGTGTGTGTAACAAACGCCCCTGGACAGCGTGTGTGTCACAAACCCCGCATTGACATCGTTTGTGTCACAACTCTCCCTGGACAGTGTGTGTATCACAAAAACCAATGGACAGTGTGTGTCTCACAGACCCCATTGGACAGGGTGTGTGTCACAAACAGCACTGGATATCTTTTATGTCACAAACGCCCCTGGACTGTTAGTGTGTCACAAAACCCCATTGTAGAGTGTGTGTGTCACAAATCCCATTGGACAGTGTGTGTGACACAAACCCCATTGGACAGGTGGTGTGTGACAAACAACCCTGGACACCGTTTGTGTCAGAAGCGCGTCTGGACAGGGTGTGTGTCACAAATGCCCCTGGACAGCCTGTGTGTCACAAACCCCATTGGACAGCGTGTGTGTCACAAACCCTTTTGGACAGGGTGTGTTTCACAAACACACCTGGGCACCTTTTGTGTTACAAACGCCCCTGGACTGGGTGTGTGTCACAAACCCCATTGGAGAGTGTGTGTGTCACAAACCCCATTAGACAGTGTGTGTGTCACAAAGACCCCTGGACACCGTTTATGTCACAAACGCCCCTGGACAGTATGTGTGTCACAAACCCCATTGGAGAGTGTGTATGTCACAAACGCCCCTGGACAGCCTGTGTGTCACAAACCCCATTGGACAGTGTGTGTGTCACAAACCCCATTGGACAGTGTGTGTGACACAAACCCCATTGGACAGCGTATGTGTCACAAGCACCCCTGGACAGCTTGGTTCACAACCCCCCAAGCAAACTGTGTGTGTCACAAACACCCCTGGACTGACTTTGTGTCACAAACCCTATTGGAGAGTATGTCTTTCACAAACCCCATTGGACAGCGTGTGTGTCACAAACCTCCCTGGACATCATGTGTGTCACAACTCTCCCTGGACATTGTGTGTATCACAAAAACCACTGGACAGTGTGTGTATCACAGACCCATTGGACAGGGTGTGTGTCACAAACACCCCTGGACATCTTTTGTGTCACAAACGCCCCTGGACAGGGTGTGTGTCACAAACGCCCCTGGACAGCGTGTCTGTCACAAACCCCATTGGACAGCGCGTCTGTCACAAACCCCATTGAACTGGGTGTGTGTTTAAAAACACACCTGGACAGCGTGTGTGTCACAAACGCCGCTGGACAGAGTGTGTGTCACAAACCTCATTGGACAGCTTGTGTGTCACAAACCCCACTGGACAGGGTGTGTGTCACAAACACCCCTGGACATCATGTGTGTCACAACTCTCCCTGGACATTGTGTGTATCACAAAAACCACTGGACAGTGTGTGTATCACAGACCCATTGGACAGGGTGTGTGTCACAAACGCCCCTGGACAGCGTGTCTGTCACAAACCCCATTGGACTGGGTGTGTGTCACAAACACACCTGGACAGTGTGTGTGTCAGAAACGCAGCTGGACAGAGTGTGTGTCCCCAACCCCATTGGACAGCTTGTGTGTCACAAACCCCATTGGACAGGGTGTGTGTCACTAACACCCCTGGACATTGTTTGTGTCAAAAACGTTTCTGGTCAGAGTGTGTGTCACAAACCCCATTGGACAGAGTGTGTATGTCGCAAACCCCATTGGAGAGTGTGTGTGTCACAAACCCCATTGGACAGGGTGTGTGTCACAAACATCCCTCGACAGAGTGTGTCTCACAAACCCCATTGCACTTTGATAGTATCAGAAAGCCCATTGGACAGCGTGTGTCTCACAAACCCCATTAGATAGGGTGTGTGTCACAAACACCCTGGACACCGTTTGCGTCACAAACGTTTCTGGACAGGGTGTTTGTCACAAACCCCATTGGACAGTGTGTGTTTCACAAAACCCATTGGACAGTGTGTGTTTCACAAACCTCATTGGACAGATTGTGTGTCACAAACACCCCTGGACACAGTTTGTGTCAGAAACGCCCCTGGACAGCGTGTGTGTCACAAACCCGATTGGATAGTCTGTGTGTCACAAACCCCATTGGACAGTGTGTGTGACACAAACCCCATTGGACAGGTGGTGTGTCACAAACACCCCTGGACACTGTTTGTGTCAGAAACGCCCCTGGACAGTGTGTCTGTCAGAAACCCCATTGAACACCGTGTTTGGTACAAACGTCATTGGACAGCGTGTGTGTCACAAAACCATTGGACAGTCGTTGTTTCACAAACCCCATTGCACAGGGTGTGTGTAACAAAGACCCCTTGTAGCCGTTTGTGTTAGAAACGCCCCTGGACAGCGTGTGTGTCACAAACTCCATTGGAGAGTGTCTGTGTCACAAACCCCATTGGACAGAGTGTGTCACAACCTCCCCTGGAAACTGTGTGTGTCACAAACACCCCTGGACAACGTGTATGTCACAAACGCCCCTAGATAGGGTGTGTGTCACAAAACCCATTGGAGAGTGTATGTGTCACAAACCCCCTTGGACAGTGTGTGTCACAAACCCCCCTGGACAGTGTGTGTGTCACAAATCCCATTGGAGAGTGTGTGTGTCACAAACCCCATTGAACAGCGTGTGTGTCACAACCCCCTCTGGACAGCGTGTGTGTCACAAACCCCATTGGAGAGCGTGTGTGTCACAAACCCCATTGGACAGGTTGTGTGTCACAAACCCCATTGGACAGCGTGTGTGTCACAAACCCAATTAGACAGTGTGTGTTTCACAAACCCCATTGGACAGGTTGTGTGTCACAAATACGCCTGGACACCGTTTGTGTGACAAACGCCCCTGGACAGGGTGTGTGCAACATACCCCATTGGAGAGTGTGTGTGTCACAAACCCCATTGGACAGCTTTTGAGTCACAAACACCCTTGGACAGCGTTTGTGTCACAAAGGCCCCTGGACAGGGTGTGTGTCACAAACGCCCCTGGACAGCCTGTGTGTCACAAACCCCATTGGACAGCGTGTATGTCACAAACCCCATTGGACTGGTTGTGTGTCACAAACACACCTGGACAGCGTGTGTGTCACAAACGCCGCTGGACAGAGTGTGTGTCACAAACCCCATTGGACAGCTTGTGTATCACAAACCCCACTGGACAGGGTGTGTGTCACAAACACCCCTGGACACCGTTTGTGTCAAAAACATTTCTGATCAGGGTGTGTGTCACAAACCTCATTGGACAGCGTGTGTGTCACAAACCCCATTGGACAGTGTGTGTTTCACAATCCCCAGTGGACAGCTTTTGTGTCACAAACCCCATTGGACAGGGTGTTTGTCACAAACGCCCCTGAACAGGGTGTGTGTTGCAAACGCCCCTGGACAGCGTATGTGTAACAAACCCCCCCATGGACGTCGTGTGTGTCACAACTCTCCCTGGACAGTGTGTGTATCACAAAAACCAATGGACAGTGTGTGTCTCACAGACCCCATTGTACAGGGTGTGTGTCACAAACAGCCCTGGACATCATTTATGTCACAAACGCCCCTGGACTGTTAGTGTGTCACAAAAATCCATTGTAGAGTGTGTGTGTCACAAACCCCATTGGAGAGTGTGTTTGACTCAAACCCCATTGGACAGGTTGTGTGTCACAAACAACCCTGGACACCGTTTGTGTCAGAAACGCCCCTGGACAGGGTGTGTGTCGCAAACGCCCCTGGACAGCGTGTGTGTCAGAAACCCCCCATGGACATCGTGTGTGTCACAACTCTCCCTGGACAGTGTGTGTATCACAAAAACCAATGGACAGTGTGTGTCTCACAGACCCCATTGGACAGCGTGTGTGTCACAAACCCCATTGGAGAGTGTGTGTGTCACAAACCCCATTGGAGAGCGTGTGTGTCACAAACCCCATTGGACAGTGTGTGTCACAAACACCCCTGGACAGTGTGTGTGTCACAAACGCCCCTGGACAGGAGGTTTGTCACATACCCCTTTGGACAGTGTGCATGTCACAAACCCCATTGAACAATGTGTGACTCACAAAGCCCATTGGACACTGCCTGTGTCACAAACCTCATTGGCAACGTGTGTGTCATAAACACCATTGGACAGGGTGTGTGTCACAAACACCCCTGAACAGAATGCGTGTTCACAAACCCTATTGCAAATTGTGTGTGTCAGAAACCCCATTAGACAGCATTTATGTCACAAACCCCCTTGGACAGTGTGTGTTTCAAAAACCCCCTTGGACAGCGTGTGTGTCACAAACCCCCCTGGACAGCGTGTGTGTCACAACTCTCCCTGGACAGTGTGTGTATCACAAAAACCAATGGACAGTGTGTGTGTCGCAGACACCATTGGACACGGTGTGTGTCACAAACGCCCCCGGACTGCGATTGTGTCACAAAACCCCATTGGACAGTGTGTGTTTCACAAACCCCATTGGACAGCTTGTGTTTCACAAACGCCCCTGGACAGGGTGTGTGTCACAAACGCCCCTGGACAGCGTGTCTGTCACAAACCCCATTGGACTGGGTGTGTGTCACAAACACACCTGAACAGCGTGTGTGACAGAAACGCCGCTGGACAGAGTGTGTGTCCCCAACCCCATTGGACAGCTTGTGTGTCACAAACCCCATTGGACAGGGTGTGTGTCACAAACACCCCTGGACACCGTTTGTGTCAAAAACGTTTCTGGTCAGAGTGTGTGTCACAAACCCCATTGGACAGAGTGTGTATGTCGCAAACCCCATTGGAGAGTGTGTGTGTCACAAACACCCCTGGACAGAGTGCGTCTCACAAACCCCATTGCACTTTGTTAGTATCAGAAAGCCCATTGCACAGCGTGTGTCTCACAAACCCCATTAGACAGGGTGTGTGTCACAAACACCCTGGACACCGTTTGCGTCACAAACGTTTCTGGACAGGGTGTTTGTCACAAACCCCATTGGACAGCGTGTGTGTCTCAAAACCCATTGGACAGTGTGTGTTTCACAAACCCCATTGGACAGGTTGTGTGTCACAAACACCCCTGGACACCGTTTTTGTCACAAACGTTTCTGTACAGGGTGTGTTTCAGAAACCCCATTGGACAGTGTGTGTGTCACAAAAGCCCCTGGACATCATGTGTGTCACAACTCTCCCTGGACATTGTGTGTATCACAAAAACCACTGGACAGTGTGTGTATCACAGACCCATTGGACAGAGTGTGTGTCACAAATACCCCTGGACATCTTTTGTGTCACAAACGCCCCTGGACTGTTAGTGTGTCACAAAACCTCATTGTAAAGTGTGTATGTCACAAATCCCATTAGACAGCGTGTGTGTGAGAAACCCCATAGGACAGCGTGTGTCTCAGAAACACCCCTGGCAGCGTGTTTGTCCCAAACGCCCCTGCACAGGGTGTGTATCACAAACACCCCTGAACAGAGTGTGTGTCACAAACCCCATTACACTTTGTGTGTCTCACAAAGCCCATTGGACAGTGTGTGTGTCACAAACGCCCCTGGACAGCGTGTCTATCAGAAAAACCAATGGACAGTGTGTGTGTCACAAACCCATTGGACAGCCGTTGTTTCACAAACCCCATTGCACAGGGTGTGTGTAACAAAGAGCCCTGGACGCCGTTTGTGTTAGAAACGCCCCTGGACAGCGTGTGTGTCACAAACTCCATTGGAGAGTGTATGTGTCACAAACCCCATTGGACAGCGTGTATGTCACAAACCCCATTGGACAGCATGTGTCACAAGCCCCCCTGGAACCTGTGTGTGTCCAAAATATCCCTGGACAGCGTTTGTGTCACAAACCCCATTGGACAGCGTGTGTGTCACGAACCCCATTGGACAGTGTGTGTGACAAACCCCCCTGAACAGTGTGTGTGTCACAAACCCCATTGGAGAGCGTGTATGTCACAAACCTCATTGGATATTTTGTGTGTCACAAACCCCATTGCACAGCGTGTGTGTCACAAACCTCATTGGACAGTGTGTTTGACACAAACCCCATTGGACAGATTGTGTGTCATAAACAACCCTGGACACCGTTTGTGTCAGAAACGCCGCTGGACAGGGTGTGTGTCACAAATGCCCCTGGACAGCCTGTGTGTCACAAACCCCATTGGACAGCGTGTCTGTCACAAACCCCATTGGACAGGGTGTGTGTCACAAACACACCTCGACACCTTTTGTGTCACAAACGCCCCTGGACAGGGTCTGTGTCACAAACGCCCCTGGACAGCGTGTGTCTCACAAACCCCATTCAACAGCGTGTGTTTCACAAACCCCATTGGACAGGGTGTGTGTTACAAACACGCCTGGACACCTTTTGTGTCACAACTGCCCCTGGACTGGGTGTGTGTCACAAACCCCATTGGACAGTGTGTGTGTCACAAACCCCATTAGACATTGTGTGTGTCAGAAACACCCATGGACAACCTTTGTGTCACAAACGCCCCTGGACAGCATGTGTGTCACCAACCCCATTGGACAGAGTGTGTATGTCGCAAACCCCATTGGAGAGTGTGTGTGTCACAAACCCCATTAGACAGCGTGTATGTCACAAAAACGCCTGGACACAGTTTGTTTCACAAACGCCCCTGGACAGCGTGTGTGTCACAAACCCGATTGGATAGTCTGTGTGTCACAAACCCCATTGGACAGTGTGTGTGACACAAACCCCATTGGACAGGTGGTGTGTCACAAACCCCATTGAACACCGTGTTTGGTACAAACGCCATTGGACAGCGTGTGTGTCACAAACTCATTGGACAGTCGTTGTTTCACAAACCCCATTGCACAGGGTGTGTGTAACAAAGACCCCTGGAAGCCGTTTGTGTTAGAAACGCCCCTGGACAGCGTGTGTGTCACAAACTCCATTGGAGAGTGTCTGTGTCACAAACCCCATTGGACAGAGTGTGTCACAACCTCCCCTGGAAACTGTGTGTGTCACAAACACCCCTGGACAACGTGTATGTCACAAACGCCCCTAGATAGGGTGTGTGTCACAAAACCCATTGGAGAGCTTGTCTGTCACAAACTCCACTGGACAGTGTGTGTCACAAACCCCCCTGGACAGTGTGTGTGTCACAAACCCCATTGGAGAGCGTGTGTGTCACAAACCCCATTGGACAGCATGTGTCACAACCCCCCCTGGACAGCGTGTGTGTCACAAACCCCATTGGAGAGCGTCTGTGTCACAAACCCCATTGGACAGCGTGTGTCACAAACACCCCTGGACAGTGTGTGTGTCACAAACGACCCTGGACAGGGGGTTTGTCACATACCCCTTTGGACAGTGTGCATGTCACAAACCCCATTGAACAACGTGTGACTCACAAAACCCATTGGACACTGCCTGTGTCACAAACCTCATTGGCAACGTGTGTGTCATAAACACCATTGGACAGGGTGTGTGTCACAAACACCCCTGAACAGAATGCGTGTTCACAAACCCCATTGCAAATTGTGTGTGTCAGAAACCCCATCAGACAGCATTTATGTCACAAACCCCCTTGGACAGTGTATGTTTCAAAAACCCCCTTGGACAGCGTGTGTGTCACAAACCCCGCTGGACAGCGTGTGTGTCACAACTCTCCCTGGACAGTGTGTGTATCACAAAAACCAATGGACAGTGTGTGTGTCGCAGACACCATTGGCCACGGTGTGTGTCACAAACGCCCCCGGACTGCGATTGTGTCACAAAATCCCATTGGACAGTGTGTGTTTCACAAACCTCATTGGACAGCTTGTGTTTCACAAACACCCTTGGACACCGTTTGTTTCACAAACGCCCCTGGACAGGGTGTGTGTCACAAACGCCCCTGGACAGCGTGTCTGTCACAAACCCCATTGGACTGGGTGTGTGTCACAAACACACCTGGACAGCGTGTGTGTCAGAAACGCCGCTGGACAGAGTGTGTGTCCCCAACCCCATTGGACAGCTTGTGTGTCACAAACCCCATTGGACAGGGTGTGTGTCACAAACACCCCTGGACACCGTTTGTGTCAAAAACGTTTCTGGTCAGAGTGTGTGTCACAAACCCCATTGGACAGAGTGTGTATGTCGCAAACCCCATTGGAGAGAGTGTGTGTCACAAATCCCATTGGACAGGGTGTGTGTCACAAACACCCCTGGACACCGTTTGTGTCACAAACGTTTCTGTACAGGGTGTGTTTCAGAAACCCCATTAGACAGTGTGTGTTTCACAAATCCCATTGCACAGCGTGCATGTCATAAACTCCATTGGACAGTGTGTGTTCCACAAATCCCATTGGACAGGTTGTGTGTCACAAACACCCATGGACACCGTTTCGGTCACAAACACTCCTGGAGAGGCTGTGAGTCACCAGCGCCCCTGGACAAGGTGTGTCACAAATGCCCGTGGACAGGGTGTGTGTCACAAACCGTGTTGGAGTTTTTGTGTGTCACAAACCCCATTGCACATTGTGTGTGTAACAAATCCCATTGGACAGCCTGTGTGTCACAAACCCCATTGGACAGTGTGTGTGTCACAAACCGCATTGGACAGTGTGTGTTTCACATACCCCATTGGACAGGTTGTGTGTCACAAACACGCCTGGACACCGTGTGTGTCACAAACGCCCCTGGACAGGGTGTGTGCAACATACCCCATTGTAGAGTGTGTGTGTCACAAACGCCATTGGACAGCTTTTTAGTCACAAATACCCTTGGACACCGTTTGTGTCACAAACGCCCCTGGACAGGGTGTGTGTCACAAATGCCCCTGGACAGCGTGTCTGTCACAAACCCCATTGGACAGAGTGTCTGTCACAAAACCCATTGGACTGGGTGTGTGTCACAAACACACCTGGACAGCGTGTGTGTTACAAACGCCGTTGGACAGAGTGTGTGTCACAAACCCCATTGGACAGCTTGTGTGTCACAAAACCCACTGGACAGAGTGTGTGTCACAAACACCCCTGGACACCGTTTGTGTCAAAAACATTTCTGGTCAGGGTGTGTGTCACAAACCTCATTGGACAGCGTGTGTGTCACAAACCCCATTCGACTGTGTGTGTTTCACAATCCCCATTGGACAGGTTTTGTGTCACAAACCCCATTGGACAGGGTGTTTGTCACAAACGCCCCGGAACAGAGTGTGTCACAAACGCCCCTGGACAGCGTGTGTGTCACAAACCCCCCATGGACATCGTGTGTGTCACAACTCTCCCTGGACAGTGTGTGTATCACAAAAACCAATGGACAGTGTATGTCTCACAGATCCCATTGGACAGGGTGTGTGTCACAAATAGCCCTGGACATCTTTTATGTCACAAACGCCCCTGGACTGTTAGTGTGTCACAAAACCCCATTGTAGAGTGTGTGTGTCACAAACCCCATTGGACAGTGTGTTTGACACAAACCCCATTGGACAGGTTGTGTGTCACAAACAACCCTGGACACCGTTTGTGTCAGAAACGCCCCTGGACAGGGTGTGTGTCACAAATGCCCCTGGACAGCCTGTGTGTCACAAACCACATTGGACAGGGTATGTGTCACAAACACCCCTGGACACCGTTTGTGTCACAAACGTTTCTGTACAGGGTGTGTTTCAGAAACCCCATTGAACAGTGTGTGTGTCACAAATGCCATTGCACAGCGTGCATGTCATAAACTCCATTGGACAGTGTGTGTTCCACAAATCCCATTGGACAGGTTGTATGTCACAAACACCCATGGACACCGTTTCGGTCACAAACACCCCTGGAGAGGCTGTGAGTCACCAACGCCCCTGGACAAGGTGTGTCACAAATGCCCCTGGACAGAGTGCATGTCACAAACCGTGTTTGAGTTTGTGTGTGTCACAAACCCCATTGGACAGCGTGTGTGTCACAAACCCCATTGCACAGCGTGTGTCACAACCCCCCCTGGACAGCGTGTGTGTCACAAACTCCATTGGAGAGTGTGTGTGTCACAAACCCCATTGGAGAGCGTGTGTGTCACAAACCCCATTGGACAGCGTGTGTCACAAACACCCCTGGACAGTGTGTGTGTCACAAACGCCCCTGGACAGGAGGTTTGTCACATACCCCTTTGGACAGTGTGCATGTCACAAACCCCATTGAACAATGTGTGACTCACAAAGCCCATTGGACACTGCCTGTGTCACAAACCTCATTGGCAACGTGTGTGTCATAAACACCATTGGACAGGGTGTGTGTCACAAACACCCCTGAACAGAATGCGTGTTCACAAACCCTATTGCAAATTGTGTGTGTCAGAAACCCCATTAGACAGCATTTATGTCACAAACCCCCTTGGACAGTGTGTGTTTCAAAAACCCCCTTGGACAGCGTGTGTGTCACAAACCCCCCTGGACAGCGTGTGTGTCACAACTCTCCCTGGACAGTGTGTGTATCACAAAAACCAATGGACAGTGTGTGTGTCGCAGACACCATTGGACACGGTGTGTGTCACAAACGCCCCCGGACTGCGATTGTGTGACAAAACCCCATTGGACAGTGTGTGTTTCACAAACCCCATTGGACAGCTTGTGTTTCACAAACGCCCCTGGACAGGGTGTGTGTCACAAACGCCCCTGGACAGCGTGTCTGTCACAAACCCCATTGGACTGGGTGTGTGTCACAAACACACCTGAACAGCGTGTGTGACAGAAACGCCGCTGGACAGAGTGTGTGTCACAAATGCCCATTGGACAGCTTGTGTGTCACAAACCCCATTGGACAGGATGTGTGTCACAAACACCCCTGGACACCGTTTGTGTCAAAAACGTTTCTGGTCAGAGTGTGTGTCACAAACCCCATTGGACAGAGTGTGTATGTCGCAAACCCCATTGAAGAGTGTGTGTGTCACAAACACCCCTGGACAGAGTGCGTCTCACAAACCCCATTGCACTTTGTTAGTATTAGAAAGCCCATTGGACAGCGTGTGTCTCACAAACCCCATTAGACAGGGTGTGTGTCACAAACACCCTGGACACCGTTTGCGTCACAAACGTTTCTGGACAGGATGTTTGTCACAAACCCCATTGGACAGCGTGTGTGTCTCAAAACCCATTGGACAGTGTTTGTTTCACAAACCCCATTGGACAGGTTGTGTGTCACAAACACCCCTGGACACCGTTTTTGTCACAAACGTTTCTGTACAGGGTGTGTTTCAGAAACCCCATTGGACAGTGTGTGTGTCACAAACCCCCTTGGACATCATGTGTGTCACAACTCTCCCTGGACATTGTGTGTATCACAAAAACCACTGGACAGTGTGTGTATCACAGACCCATTGGACAGAGTGTGTGTCACAAATACCCCTGGACATCTTTTGTGTCACAAACGCCCCTGGACTGTTAGTGTGTCACAAAACCTCATTGTAAAGTGTGTATGTCACAAATCCCATTAGACAGCGTGTGTGTGAGAAACCCCATAGGACAGCGTGTGTCTCAGAAACACCCCTGGCAGCGTGTTTGTCCCAAACGCCTCTGCACAGGGTGTGTATCACAAACATCCCTGAACAGAGTGTGTGTCACAAACCCCATTGCACTTTGTGTGTCTCACAAAGCCCATTGGACAGTGTGTGTGTCACAAACGCCCCTGGACAGCGTGTCTATCAGAAAAACCAATGGACAGTGTGTGTGTCACAAACCCATTGGACAGCCGTTGTTTCACAAACCCCATTGCACAGGGTGTGTGTAACAAAGACCCCTGGACGCCGTTTGTGTTAGAAACGCCCCTGGACAGCGTGTGTGTCACAAACTCCATTGGAGAGTGTATGTGTCACAAACCCCATTGGACAGCGTGTATGTCACAAACCCCATTGGACAGCATGTGTCACAAGCCCCCCTGGAAACTGTGTGTGTCCAAAATATCCCTGGACAGCGTTTGTGTCACAAATCCCATTGGACAGCGTGTGTGTCACGAACCCCATTGGACAGTGTGTGTCACAAACCCCCCTGAACAGTGTGTGTGTCAGAAACCCCATTGGAGAGCGTGTATGTCACAAACCTCATTGGATATTGTGTGTGTCACAAACCCCATTGCACAGCGTGTGTGTCACAAACCTCATTGGACAGTGTTTTTGACACAAACCCCATTGGACAGATTGTGTGTCATAAACAACCCTGGACACCGTTTGTGTCAGAAACGCCGCTGGACAGGGTGTGTGTCACAAATGCCCCTGGACAGCCTGTGTGTCACAAACCCCATTGGACAGCGTGTCTGTCACAAACCCCATTGGACAGGGTGTGTGTCACAAACACACCTCGACACCTTTTGTGTCACAAACGCCCCTGGACAGGGTCTGTGTCACAAACGCCCCTGGACAGCGTGTGTCTCACAAACCCCATTCAACAGCGTTTGTTTCTCAAACCCCATTGGACAGGGTGTGTGTTACAAACACGCCTGGACACCTTTTGTGTCACAACTGCCCCTGGACTGGGTGTGTGTCACAAACACACCTGGACAGCGTGTGTGTTACAAACGCCGCTGGACAGAGTGTGTGTCACAAAGCTCATTGGACAGCTTGTGTGTCACAAACCCCACTGGACAAGGTGTGTGTCACAAACACGCCTGGACACCGTTTGTGTCAAAAACGTTTCTGGTCAGGGTGTATGTCACAAACCTCATTGGACAGCGTGTGTGTCACAAACCCCATTGGACAGTGTGTGTTTCACAATCCCCATTGGACAGGTTTTGTGTCACAAACCCCATTGGACAGGGTGTTTGTCACAAACGCCCCAGAACAGGGTGTGTCACAAAAGCCCCTGGACAGCGTGTGTGTCACAAACCCCCCATGGACATCGTGTGTGTCACAACTCTCCCTGGACAGTGTGTGTATCACAAAAACCAATGGACAGTGTGTGTCTCACAGACCCCATTGGACAAGGTGTGTGTAACAAACACCCCTGGACATCTTTTATGTCACAAACGCCCCTGGACTGTTAGTGTGTCACAAAACCCCATTGTAGAGTGTGTGTGTCACAAACCCCATTAGACAGTGTGTGTGTCACGAACCCCATTGGACAGTGTGTGTCACAAACCCCAGTGGACAGTCTGTGTGTCACAAACCCCATTGGACAGTGTGTTTGACACAAACCCCATTGGACAGGTTGTGTGTCACAAACAACCCTGGACACCGTTTGTGTCAGAAACGCCCCTGGACAGGGTGTGTGTCACAAATGCCCTTGGACAGCCTGTGTGTCACAAACCCCATTGGGCAGCGTGTGTGTCACAAACCCCATTGAACAGGGTGTGTGTCACAAACACACCTGGACATCTTTTGTGTCACAAACACCCCTGGACTGGGTGTGTGTCACAAACCCCATTGGAGAGTGTGTGTGTCACAAACCCCATTAGACAACGTGTGTGTCACAAAGACCCCTGGACACCGTTTATGTCACAAACTCCCCTGGACAGTATGTGTGTCACAAACCCCATTGGAGAGTGTGTATGTCACAAACGCCCCTGGACAGCCTGTGTGTCACAAACCCCATTGGACAGTGTGTGTGTCAAAAACCCCATTGGACAGTGTGTGTGACACAAACCCCATTGGACAGCGTATGTGTCACAAGCACCCCTGGACAGCTTGTGTCACAACCCCCCAGGGAAACTGTGTGTGTCACAAACCCTATTGGAGAGTGTGTGTGTTACAAACCCCATTGGACAGCGTGTGTGTCACAAACCCCCCTGGACATCATGTGTGTCACAACTCTCCCTGGACATTGTGTGTATCACAAAAACCACTGGACAGTGTGTGTGTCACAGACCCATTGGACAGGGTGTGTGTCACAAACACCCCTGGACATCTTTTGTGTCACAAACGCCCCTGGACTGTTAGTGTGTCACAAAACCTCATTGTAAAGTGTGTGTGTCACAAATCCCATTAGACAGCGTGTGTGTGAGAAACCCCATAGGACAGCGTGTGTCTCAGAAACACCCCTGGCAGCGTGTTTGTCCCAAACGCCCCTGGACGGGGTATGTATCACAAACACCCCTGAACAGAGTGTGTGTCACAAACCCCATTGCACTTTGTGTGTCTCACAAAGCCCATTGGACAGTGTGTGTGTCACAAACGCCCCTGGACAGCGTGTCTATCAGAAAAACCAATGGACAGTGTGTGTGTCACAAACCCATTGGACAGCCGTTGTTTCACAAACCCCATTGCACAGGGTGTGTGTAACAAAGAGCCCTGGACGCCGTTTGTGTTAGAAACGCCCCTGGACAGCGTGTGTGTCACAAACTCCATTGGAGAGTGTATGTGTCACAAACCCCATTGGACAGCGTGTATGTCACAAACCCCATTGGACAGCATGTGTCACAAGCCCCCCTGGAAACTGTGTGTGTCCAAAATATCCCTGGACAGCGTTTGTGTCACAAACCCCATTGGACAGCGTGTGTGTCACGAACCCCATTGGACAGTGTGTGTCACAAACCTCCCTGAACAGTGTGTGTGTCACAAACCCCATTGGAGAGCGTGTATGTCACAAACCTCATTGGATATTGTGTGTGTCACAAACCCCATTGCACAGCGTGTGTGTCACAAACCTCATTGGACAGTGTGTTTGACACAAACCCCATTGGACAGGTTGTGTGTCACAAACAACCCTGGACACCGTTTGTGTCAGAAACGCCACTGGAGAGGGTGTGTGTCACAAATGCCCCTGGACAGCCCGTGTGTCACAAACCCCATTGGACAGCGTGTGTGTCACAAACCCCATTGGACAGGGTGTATGTCACAAACACACCTCGACACCTTTTGTGTCACAAACGCCCCTGGACAGGGTCTGTGTCACAAACGCCCCTGGACAGCGTGTGTCTCACAAACCCCATTCAACAGCGTGTGTTTCACAAACCCCATTGGACAGGGTGTGTGTTACAAACACGCCTGGACAACTTTTGTGTCACAACTGCCCCTGAACTGGGTGTGTGTCTCAAACCCCATTGTACAGTGTGTGTGTCACAAAACCCATTAGACAGCGTGTATGTCACAAACACGCCTGGACACAGTTTGTGTCACAAACGCCCCTGGACAGCGTGTGTGTCACAAATCCCATTGGATAGTCTGTGTGTCACAAACCCCATTGGACAGTGTGTGTGACACAAACCTCATTGGACAGGTGGTGTGTCACAAACCCCATTGAACACTGTGTTTGGTACAAACGCCATTGGACAGCGTGTGTGTCACAAACCCATTGGACAGCCGTTGTTTCACAAACCCCATTGCACAGGGTGTGTGTAACAAAGAACCCTGGAAGCCGTTTGTGTTAGAAACGCCCCTGGACAGCGTGTGTGTCACAAACTCCATTGGAGAGTGTCTGTGTCACAAAACTCATTGGACAGAGTGTGTCAAACCTCCCCTGGAAACTGTGTGTGTCACAAACACCCCTGGACAACGTGTATGTCACAAACGCCCCTAGATAGGGTGTGTGTCACAAAACCCATTGGAGAGTGTATGTGTCACAAACGCCATTGGACAGTGTGTGTCACAAACCCCTCTGGACAGTGTGTGTGTCACAAACCCCATTGGAGAGCGTGTGTGTCACAAACCCCATTGGACTGATTGTGTGTCACAAACACACCTGGACAGCGTGTATGTCACAAACCCCATTGGAGAGTGTGTGTGTCACAAACCCCATTGGAGAGCGTGTGTGTCACAAACCCCATTGGACAGCGTGTGTCACAAACACCCCTGGACAGTGTGTGTGTCACAAACGCCCCTGGACAGGGTGTTTGTCACATACCCCTTACGACAGTGTGCATGTCGCAAACCCCATTGAACAACGTGTGACTCACAAAGTCCATTGGACACTGCCTTTGTCACAAACCTCATTGGCAACGTGTGTGTCATAAACACCATTGGACAGGGTGTGTGTCACAAACACCCCTGAACAGAATGCGTGTTCACAAACCCCATTGCAAATTGTGTGTGTCAGAAACCCCATTAGACAGTATTTATGTCACAAACCCCCTTGGACAGTGTGTGTTTCAATAACCCCCTTGGACAGCGTGTGTGTCACAAACCCCCCTGGACAGCGTGTGTGTCACAACTCTCCCTGGACAGTGTGTGTATCTCAAAAACCAATGGACAGTGTGTGTGTCGCAGACACCATTGGACAAGGTGTGTGTCACAAATGCCCCCGGACTGCGATTGTGTCACAAAACCCCATTGGACAGTGTGTGTTTCACAAACCCCATTGGACAGCTTGTGTTTCACAAACCCCATTGGACAGCTTGTGTTTCACAAACGCCCCTGGACAGGGTGTGTGTCACAAACGCCCCTGGACAGCGTGTCTGTCACAAACCCCATTGGACTGGGTGTGTGTCACAAACACACCTGGACAGCGTGTGTGTCAGAAACGCCGCTGGACAGAATGTGTGTCCCCAACCCCATTGGACAGCTTGTGTGTCACAAACCCCATTGGACAGGGTGTGTGTCACAAACACCCCTGGACACCGTTTGTGTCAAAAACGTTTCTGGTCAGAGTGTGTGTCACAAACCCCATTGGACAGAGTGTGTATGTCGCAAACCCCATTGGAGAGTGTGTGTGTCACAAACCCCATTGGACAGGGTGTGTGTCACAAACACCCCTCGACAGAGTGCGTCTCACAAACCCCATTGCACTTTGTTAGTATCAGAAAGCCCATTGGACAGCGTGTGTCTCACAAACCCCATTAGACAGGGTGTGTGTCACAAACACCCTGGACACCGTTTGCGTCACAAACGTTTCTGGACAGGGTGTTTGTCACAAACCCCATTGGACAGCGTGTGTGTCTCAAAACCCATTGGACAGTGTGTGTTTCACAAACCCCATTGGACAGGTTGTGTGTCACAAACACCCCTGGACACCGTTTTTGTCACAAACGTTTCTGTACAGGGTGTGTTTCAGAAACCCCATTGGACAGTGTGTGTGTCACAAATGTCATTGCACAGCGTGCATGTCATAAACTCCATTGGACAGTGTGTGTTCCACAAATCCCATTGGACAGGTTGTATGTCACAAACACCCATGGACACCGTTTCTGTCACAAACACCCCTGGAGAGGCTGAGAGTCACCAACGCCCCTGTACAAGGTGTGTCACAAATGCCCGCGGACACGGTGTGTGTCACAAACCGTGTTTGAGTTTGTGTGTGTCACAAACCCCATTGGACAGCGTGTCTGTCACAAACCCCATTGGACTGGGTGTGTGTCACAAACACACCTGGACAGCGTGTGTGTCAGAAACGTCGCTGGACAGAGTGTGTGTCACCAACCCCATTGGACAGCTTGTGTGTCACAAACCCCATTGGACAGAGTGTGTATGTCGCAAACCCCATTGGAGAGTGTGTGTGTCACAAACCCCATTGGACAGGGTGTGTGTCACAAACACCCCTGGACAGTGTGTGTGTCACAAACGTCCCTGTAAAGTATGTGTATCACAAACACCCCTGGACAGAGTGCGTCTCACAAACCCCATTGCACTTTGTTAGTATCAGAAAGCCCATTGGACAGCGTGTGTCTCACAAACCCCATTAGACAGGGTGTGTGTCACAAACACCCTGGACACCGTTTGCGTCACAAACGTTTCTGAACAGGGTGTTTGTCACAAACCCCATTGGACAGTGTGTGTGTCACAAACCCCATTGGACAGCATGTGTGTCTCAAAACCCATTGGACAGTGTGTGTTTCACAAACCCCATTGGACAGGTTGTGTGTCACAAACACCCCTGGACACCGTTTTTGTCACAAACGCCCCTGGACAGGGTGTATTTCACAAACCCAATTGGAAAGCGTGTGTGTCACAAACCCCATTGGACAGGGTATGTGTCACAAACACCCCTGGACACCGTTTGTGTCACAAACGTTTCTTTACAGGGTGTGTTTCAGAAACCCCATTGGACAGTGTGTGTTTCACCAATCCCATTGCACAGCGTGCATGTCATAAACTCCATTGGACAGTGTGTGTTCCACAAATCCCATTGGACAGGTTGTGTGTCACAAACACCCATGGACACCGTTTCGGTCACAAACACCCCTGGAGAGGCTGTGAGTCACCAACGCCCCTGGACAAGGTGTGTCACAAATGCCCCTGGACAGGGTGTGTGTCACAAACCGTGTTGGAGTTTGTGTGTGTCACAAACCCCATTGCACATTGTGTGTGTAACAAATCCCATTGGACAGCCTGTGTGTCACAAACCCCATTGGACAGTGTGTGTGTCACAAACCCCATTGGACAGTGTGTGTTTCACATACCCCATTGGACAGGCTGTGTGTCACAAACACGCCTGGACACCGTGTGTGTCACAAATGCCCCTGGACAGGGTGTGTGCAACATAACCCATTGGACAGTGTGTGTGTCACAAACCCCATTGGACAGCTTTTGAGTCACAAACACCCTTGGACACCGTTTGTGTTACAAACGCCCCTGGACAGGGTGTGTGTCACAAACGCCCCTGGACAGCGTGTCTGTCACAAACCCCATTGGACAGCGTGTCTGTCACAAACCCCATTGGACTGGGTGTGTGTCACAAACACACCTGGACAGCGTGTGTGTCACAAACCCCATTGGAGAGTGTGTATGTCACAAACCCCATTGGAGAGCGTGTGTGTTACAAACGCCCCTGGACAGGGTGTTTGTCACATACCCCATTGGACAGTGTGCATGTCACAAACCCCATTGAACAACGTGTGACTCACAAAGCCCGTTGGACACTGCCTGTGTCACAAACCTCATTGGCAACGTGTGTGTCATAAACACCATTGGACAGGGTGTGTGTCACAAACACCCCTGAACAGAATGCGTGTTCACAAACCCCATTGCAAATTGTGTGTGTCAGAAACCCCATTAGACAGTATTTATGTCACAAACCCCCTTGGACAGTGTGTGTTTCAATAACCCCCTTGGACAGCGTCTGTGTCACAAACCCCCCTGGACAGCGTGTGTGTCACAACTCTCCCTGGACAGTGTGTGTATCTCAAAAACCAATGGACAGTGTGTGTGTCGCAGACACCATTGAACAAGGTGTGTGTCACAAATGCCCCCGGACTGCGATTGTGTCACAAAACCCCATTGGACAGTGTGTGTTTCACAAACCCCATTGGACAGCTTGTGTTTCACAAACACCCTTGGACACCGTTTGTTTCACAAACGCCCCTGGACAGGGTGTGTGTCACAAACGCCCCTGGACAGCGTGTCTGTCACAAACCCCATTGGACTGGGTGTGTGTCACAAACACACCTGGACAGCGTGTGTGTCAGAAACGCCGCTGGACAGAATGTGTGTCCCCAACCCCATTGGACAGCTTGTGTGTCACAAACCCCATTGGACAGGGTGTGTGTCACAAACACCCCTGGACACCGTTTGTGTCAAAAACGTTTCTGGTCAGAGTGTGTGTCACAAACCCCATTGGACAGAGTGTGTATGTCGCAAACCCCATTGGAGAGTGTGTGTGTCACAAACCCCATTGGACAGGGTGTGTGTCACAAACACCCCTCGACAGAGTGCGTCTCACAAACCCCATTGCACTTTGTTAGTATCAGAAAGCCCATTGGACAGCGTGTGTCTCACAAACCCCATTAGACAGGGTGTGTGTCACAAACACCCTGGACACCGTTTGCGTCACAAACGTTTCTGGACAGGGTGTTTGTCACAAACCCCATTGGACAACGTGTGTGTCTCAAAACCCATTGGACAGTGTGTGTTTCACAAACCCCATTGGACAGGTTGTGTGTCACAAACACCCCTGGACACCGTTTTTGTCACAAACGTTTCTGTACAGGGTGTGTTTCAGAAACCCCATTGGACAGTGTGTGTGTCACCAATGCCATTGCACAGCGTGCATGTCATAAACTCCATTGGACAGTGTGTGTTCCACAAATCCCATTGGACAGGTTGTATGTCACAAACACCCATGGACACCGTTTCTGTCACAAACACCCCTGGAGAGGCTGTGAGTCACCAACGCCCCTGTACAAGGTGTGTCACAAATGCCCGCGGACACGGTGTGTGTCACAAACCGTGTTTGAGTTTGTGTGTGTCACAAACCCCATTGGACAGCGTGTGTGTCACAAACCCCATTGGACAGGGTGTGTGTCACAAACACACCTGGGCACCTTTTGTGTCACAAACGCCCCTGGACTGGGTGTGTGTCACAAACCCCATTGGAGAGTGTGTGTGTCACAAACCCCATTAGACAGCGTGTTTGTCACAAAGACCCCTGGACACCGTGTATGTCACAAACGCCCCTGGACAGTATGTGTGTCACAAACCCCATTGGAGAGTGTGTATGTCACAAACGCCCCTGGACAGCCTGTGTGTCACAAACCCCATTGGACAGTGTGTGTGTCACAAACCCCATTGGACAGTGTGTGACACAAACCCCATTGGACAGCGTATGTGTCACAAGCACCCCTGGACAGCTTGTGTCACAACCCCCCAAGGAAACTGTGTGTGTCACAAACACCCCTGGACTGACTGTGTGTCACAAACCCTATTGGAGAGTATGTCTTTCACAAACCCCATTGGACAGCGTGTGTGTCACAAACTCCCCTGGACATCATGTGTGTCACAACTCTCCCTGGACATTCTGTGTATCACAAAAACCACTGGACAGTGTGTGTATCACAGACCCATTGGACAGGGTGTGTGTCACAAACACCCCTGGACATCTTTTGTGTCACAAACGCCCCTGGACAGGATGTGTGTAACAAACGCCCCTGGACAGCGTGTCTGTCACTAACCCCATTGGACAGCGTGTCTGTCACAAACCCCATTGGACTGGGTGTGTGTTCACAAACACATCTGGACAGCGTGTGTGTCACAAACGCCGCTGGACAGAGTGTGTGTCACAAACCCATTCGTGAGCTTGTGTGTCACAAACCCCACTGGAAAGGGTGTGTGTCACAAACACCCCTGGACATCGTTTGTGTCAAAAACGTTTCTGGTCAGAGTGTGTGTCACAAACCTCATTGGACAGCGTGTGTGTCACAAATCCCATTGGACAGTGTGTGTTTCACAATCCCCATTGGACAGGTTTTCTGTCACAAACCCCATTGGACAAGGTGTTTGTCACAAACGCCCAAGAACAAGGTGTGTCACAAACGCCCCTGGACAGCGTGTGTGTCACAAACCCCCCACGGACATCGTGTGTGTCACAACTCTCCCTGGACAGTGTGTGTATCACAAAAACCAATGGACAGTGTGTGTCTCACAGACCCCATTGGACAGGGTGTGTGTAACAAACACCCCTGGACATCTTTTATGTCACAAACGCCCCTGGACTGTTAGTGTGTCACAAAATCCCATTGTAGAGTGTGCGTGTCACAAACCCCATTAGACAGTGTGTGTGTCACGAACCCCATTGAACAGTGTGTGTCACAATCCCCAGTGGACAGCCTGTGTGTCACAAACCCCATTGGACAGTGTGTTTGACACAAACCCCATTGGACAGGTTGTGTGTCACAAACAACCCTGGACACCGTTTGTGTCAGAAACGCCCCTGGACAGGGTGTGTGTCACAAATGCCCCTGGACAGCCTGTGTGTCACAAACCCCATTGGACAGCGTGTGTGTCACAAACCCCATTAGGTAGTGTGTGTTTCACAAACCCCATTGGACAGGTTGTGTGTCACAAACACGCCTGGACACCGTTTGTGTCACAAACGCCCCTGGACAGGGTGTGTGCAACATACCCCATTGAACAGTGTGTGTGTCACAAACGCCATTGGACAGCTTTTGAGTCACAAACACCCTTGGACACCGTTTGTGTCACAAAGGCCCCTGGACAGGGTGTGTGTCACAAACGCCCCTGGACAGCCTGTGTGTCACAAACCCCATTGGACAGCGTGTCTGTCACAAACCCCATTGGACTGGGTGTGTGTCACAAACACACCTGGACAGCGTGTGTGTCACAAACGCCGCTGGACAGAGTGTGTGTCACAAACCCCATTGGACAGCTTGTGTGTCACAAACCCCACTGGACAGGGTGTGTGTCACAAACACCCCTGGACACCGTTTGTGTCAAAAACATTTCTGGTCAGGGTGTGTGTCACAAACCTCATTGGACAGCGTGTGTGTCACAAACCCCATAGGACAGTGTGTGATTCACAATCCCCATTGGACAGCTTTTGTGTCACAAACCCCATTGGACCGGGTGTTTGTCACAAACGCCCCTGAACAGGGTGTGTGTTGCAAACGCCCCTGGACAACGTGTGTGTAACAAATCCCCCCATGGACGTCGTGTGTTTCACAACTCTCCCTGGACAGTGTGTGTATCACAAAAACCAATGGACAGTGTGTGTCTCACAGACCCCATTGGACAGGGTGTGTGTCACAAACACCCCTGGACATCTTTTATGTCACAAACGCCCCTGGACTGTTAGTGTGTCACAAAAACCCATTGTAGAGTGTGTGTGTCACAAACCCTATTGGACAGTGTGTTTGACTCAAACCCCATTGGACAGGTTGTGTGTCACAAACAACCCTGGACACCGCTTCTGTCAAAAACGCCCCTGGACAGGGTGTGTGTCACAAATGCCCCTGGACAGCCTGTGTGTCACAAACCCCATTGGACAGGGTGTTTGTCACAAACGCTCCAGAACAGGGTGTGTCACAA